>NC_071505.1:166940019-167246825 GCF_027887155.1 Malaclemys terrapin pileata
TCCGGTCTAAGCCCTTGAGAAATCTAACGACCATCGGGTTAGAGAATACCGAGGACGCGAGTTCCCCTGGGTGAAAGGCCGATATAGCGGCCAGGTGAACTCTAATTGAAGATATCGCCAACCCCTGCTGTTTTAGGGAGAGGAGATATTCCAAAATGAGAGGAATGGGTGCCTGCAACGGGGACGTGGCTCGTTGTTCGCACCAACAGGAGAACCGCTTCCACTTGGCCAGGTACGTGGTGCGTTTTGAGGGCTTCCTACTGCTCAGCAGAATCTGTTGGACAGAGTGCGAGCATTGCTGCTCTGCCTGGGTGAACCATGGAGCAGCCACGCCGTGAGGTGGAGTGATTGCAGGTCGGGGTGACGCAGCCGGCCGTGGTCCTGAGAGATGAGATCCGGACACAACGGAAGCGGGATCGGTGTCTGAACCGAGAGGTCCAACAGTGTGGTGTACCAATGTTGTCTCGGCCACGCTGGAGCGACCAGAATTACCTGTGCCTGGTCTCTGCGCAATTTGAGCAGTACCTTGTGGACCAGAGGAAACGGAGGGAAGGCATAAAACAGGTGGTCTTTCCAGGGAAGGAGAAACGCATCCGAGAGGGAGCCCGGAGCTCGACCTTGTAGGGAGCAGAACACGTGGCACTTCCTGTTGTCTCGGGATGCAAACAGGTCTATCTGGGGAAACCCCCACCTCCGGAAGATGGAATGTATGATGTCCGGACGGATAGACCACTCGTGTGTCTGGAAGGACCTGTTGAGTCGGTCCGCTAGAGTGTTCTGGACTCCAGGGAGGAACGATGCCGTGAGATGGATTGAGTGGGCGATGCAGAAGTCCCACAGGCGAATGGCCTCTTGGCATAGAATTGACGAACGTGCTCCTCCTTGCTTGTTGATGTAAAACATGGCCGTGGTGTTGTCGATGAGAACTAACACACATCGGCCACGTAGGAGGTTGAGAAATGCCTGGCACGCCAGGCGCACCGCCATCAGTTCCCGAACATTGATGTGCAGGGCTAGCTGGGGTGCAGTCCACAGGCCCTGGGTATGGTGTTCGTTGAGATGGGCGCCCCAACCCAGAGATGAAGCGTCTGTGACCAGGTGCAGAGAGGGTTGTGGGGCGTGAAATGGCATCCCCTCGCAGACCACATTGTGATCTAGCCACCAGGTGAGGGAGGTCAGGACCGAGTTCGGGACCGTGACCACCATGTTCAGGCTGTCCCGATGTGGACGGTATATTGATGACACCCAGGTCTGGAGTGGGCGAAGCCGAAGTCTGGCATGCCTGGTTACGTACGTGCAGGAAGCCATGTGACCCAGCAGGGTAAGGCACGACCTCACCGTGGTAGTTGGGAAGGCCTGGAGCCCTTGAATGAGGCTCGTGATGGTGCCAAAGCGGTTGTCTGGCAGGATGGCTTGTGCACGTCTGGAGTCTAGAACTGCGCCTATGAATTCTATTCTCTGGGTAGGTTCTAGAGTGGATTTGTCCTTGTTGAGTAGGATGCCCAACTCGTTGAATGTGTGTACTATTATGTGGACGTGAGCTTGAACTTGCTCCTTGGTGCGACCGCGTACCAGCCAGTCGTCTAGGTACGGGAACACCTGTATCCCTTGCCGACGAAGGTACGCTGCCACGACAGCCATACATTTCGTGAACACTCTTGGGGCCGAGGATAGGCCGAAGGGAAGGACTGCAAATTGGTAGTGCACCATGTTTACCACGAATCGCAGGAAGCGTCTGTGAGGTGGGTAAATTGAGATGTGAAAGTATGCGTCTTTCATGTCGAGGGTGGCGAACCAGTCTCCAGGATCGAGGGAGGGGATAATGGCCCCCAAAGAGACCATGCGGAACTTCAACTTTACTACGAATTTGTTGAGTCCGCGCAAGTCCAAGATGGGCCGCAGGCCTCCTTTGGACTTGGGGATCAGGAAGTAACGGGAATAAAATCCCCTGCCCCTTAACTCTACTGGAACCTCCTCTATGGCCCCCATGGCCAGGAGCGTGGAAACCTCCTGTATAAGAAGTTGCTCGTGAGAAGGGTCCCTGAAGAGGGACGGGGAAGGGGGGTGGGAGGGGGGAAATAGAAGAAAACTGGATAGTGTATCCCCTCTCCACTGTGCGGAGGACCCAACGGTCCGAAGTTATAAGGGACCAAGCACGGTGGAAGTGGGAGAGACGATCCCGAAAGGAGGGGGCTGGATCCTGGGGGATGACTGGGGCGCCGTCCTCGACCGCACCTTCAAAAGTTCTGCCTGAGGCCTGAAGGTGGTCTAGGTGGCCCCTGGTTCTGGCCGGGTTGAGGGCCGGCCCACCTTCTTCTACCACCTCGCCCTCGCCTCCGGGTCGAGTCCTGTCTCTGACAAGGCGGGGGGGGGTAGAAGCGCTGAGGTTGCGGCCTAAATGGTCTGCGCTGAGGGCCCACAACATGCATCCCCAGGGAGCGCATGATTGTTCTCGAGTCCTTGAGGCTCTGCAGGCGAGAGTCCGTCTTGTCCGAGAACAATCCATGTCCCTCAAAGGGCAGATCCTGTAGGGTTTGCTGCAGCTCCGGAGGCAAACCCGAAACCTGAAGCCAGGAGATCCTCCGCATAGCGATACCCGAAGCCAGGGTCCTCGCAGCTGAGTCTGCTATGTCCAAGGAGGCCTGCAAGGAGGTCCGAGCCACCTTCTTACCCTCCTCTACCATGGCTCCAAACTCTTCCCTGGACTCTTGGGGAATCAACTCCTTAAATTTCCCCATAGAGTTCCAGGAGTTAAAATTGTAACGGCTCAATAGCGCCTGTTGGTTCGCCGCTCTAAGTTGCAGCCCTCCGGCTGAGTAAACCTTACGGCCAAACAAATCGAGCCGCTTAGCCTCTTTTGATTTAGGCGCTGCAGCCTGCTGGCCATGGCGCTCTCGTGCGTTCACTGATGCCACCACCAGTGAACACGGTTGGGGGTGGGTATACAAGTACCCGTAGTCCTTAGACGGGACAAAGTACTTCCTTTCCACCCCTCTCGCTGTGGGTGGGATAGAGGCAGGAGTTTGCCATATCGTATCCGCATTGGTTTGTATCGTGCGGATCAGGGGTAGCGCCACCCTCGGTGGGGCATCCGCTCCGAGGATGTTCACGATAGGGTCCTGTACTTCCACTATCTCCTCCGCCTGCAGGTCCATATTACGGGCCATCCTACGCAGGAGATCCTGGTGAGCCCGAAGATCTATCGGAGGGGGACCCGTACATGAAGTGCCCGCCACTGCCTCATCCGGAGAGGAGGAGGAAGACGCCTCCGGTGGTACTGGATCCAAGGGGGGGTCCTGATCCCCCTGCTCTTGGGCCGGAGCATCACCTGTACTCGGGTCTATGGTGTCAGGTGGCGTGGACACGGAAGCCTCCATGCCCCCTGGCGGAGGTCGAGAGATGGTGGATTCTGGGGCCCTTCTAACCGAGTGACCCGAGCGAGAGGTCGATGGTATTGGAGCCCCTTGCTCCTGGTGGTACGCCCACGGGGTCCAAAATGACCAGTGAGATGGTCCATGGGAGTGGTCCTCTGCCAACTCCTGCCAATGGCCCAAGTTCCGTTCCTCGGCTTGCCCTTGAGGGGGGTATGCCGATCTCGACAGGTCCTCCGAGGAGCGAGACACCGATCTTGACGGCCATGGCGGTGCCGAGAGAGATGAAACGATCCCCGTGTGCTGTGGTGCCGCACGGTACCGGTCCGGAGATGATCTATCTC
The DNA here is from genome assembly GCF_027887155.1 of Malaclemys terrapin pileata. Classification (NCBI taxonomy): domain Eukaryota; kingdom Metazoa; phylum Chordata; order Testudines; family Emydidae; genus Malaclemys; species Malaclemys terrapin. Next base: position 166,943,735 of record NC_071505.1, read on the forward strand.
TGCGCGGTGCCGGCGAACGGTGCCGGGACCGCGATCGGTGCCGATGACCTCGTCGGTGCCGGGAGCCGGATCTGGACCTCGACGAGGACCTGGAGTATGCCCGGTGCCGGGAGCGGCCTCTCGACGTCGAGCGTCGACCGTAGCGGTGCCGAGAACTACGTCTCGACGTTGATCGGTGCCGACGATCATATCGGTGCCGAGACGTAGAGCGGTGCCGCGAAGATGATCTTGGCCGCGAGTACGACCGGTGCCGAGGCGATATTCGGTGCCGGGACTGCGAGCGGCGTGGGGACCTGCTTCGGGACCTGGATCGGTGCCGAGGTTCCAGCCCTTGCGATGGAGGGCGCATCAAGGCAGGTTTCCCCCTCGACTGGACCGGGCGAGTCAACGGTGGTTGAGGCGGTGCCGGCTCCGTGAGAGCTATTAAGTCTCTCGCCGCCGCGAAGGTCTCTGGAGTCGACGGGAGGCACTGTATCACCGCCGGTCTCGGTGGAGACGCTATCTGCACCGGACTCAACGGCCTCGGCGCCGGAGTCGACGGTGCTGGAGGCACCTGTTTCCGGTGCTCCACCGGCGGACGCGGCTCTACCCCCGGCACTGGGGGAGCCGGCGTCTTCGGCACGGATGTCCCCGTCTTATGGGCTTTTTTATGCCCCGGGGATAATGACCGGCGCCGAGGCACTTCTTGCGGTGCCGACGAGGTCCGGTGCCGGGGAGGCTTGTCTGACGCCACTCGCGTGGTCGTCATAGCCGGTGCCGCCGGGGCACTGAGCACCGAGGTGCTAGGTGCCGGGGCCTGACTTGTAGATGGAGCGTCCGGACTAAGTGCCGCCTCCATCAGGAGTTGCCGGAGCCGAAAGTCCCGCTCCTTCTTGGTCCTTGGTCTGAAGGCCTTACAGATCTTGCACTTATCTGTTTGATGGGACTCTCCCAGGCACTTCAGACAGGAGTCGTGCGGGTCGCTCGTGGGCATAGGCTTAGCGCAGGAGGCGCACTGCTTGAAGCCGGGAGCGTTGGGCATGAGCCCGGCCCCGCGGCCGGGGGAGAAAGGGGGAGACGACCCCCTTAATCCCCTGAACTACTTAGAACAACTAAAACAACTTTTAAACTATTTAACTATTTAACTATAAACACTAGAACTATAACTATAACTATCACTGTGATACAACAAACTAAGCTAGGGAGAGTGGAGAACAGCTAAGCAGCGCTCCACAGTTCCAACGACCATCAGGGGCGGTAAGAAGGAACTGAGGGGGCGCCGGGTCGGCTGGGGTATATATTCAGCGCCATGAAGGCGCCACTCTAGGGGGCTCCACAGCCGACCCGCCGGTGTTGCTAGGGTAGAAAATCTTCCGACGATCGTGCACGCGGCGCGCACACACCCTAATGGAATGGATATGAGCAAGCACTCGAAGAAGAACTAGAGCTATGTGCTCCAGCTATATGTCTATACAAATATACACACGTGTGATTTGTGTACATATACACATTTGAAAAGATCAGCTTTGCTATCACAGAGAAATGAACGAGAAGCATCGTGTGACACTGCACCCCATACTCATCACAGTAATATTATTATAATATGGTTATGGCATAATTATGATGCATTTTGTACAAGATAAGTCATGTGAGATATCATTGGAAAAGTCATGATTTGCTGAATATGATTATCCTATTGTATGCATGTATCATTTTTGTATCTGAAGTTATAAATACTGACTATGTATCTGTACTTCAAATGTAGTTACATCTGGGTAATGCCCACTAGACAAAATGCTTTCAGTTTAGATAGCTGGTTGGGAAGGGCCTATTCAGGGCAATGAGCCATAGTGAAAACAATGGGCCTTAGGAAAAGCTTATCTCCCACCTAGTAAGCCTTCCTGAGAATACTCCAGACAGCCTGTAAGTAATAGCTGCTATGACTCTACAAAATCATGTGACCAGACCACATGATTCTGGACTCCATCTTGGGATGTCTATTTTTCCACAAAGCGGTCTGGGAACCAAGTTTTGAAACAAAGGGTTCCTGCCATATGCTAAAGCTATATAAGGCAGGGAGTGACATCATCTGGGGTTCTTCACTCCCCACACAAGAAAACTCCTGCAAACACCTTAGGAACAAAGACTGACCTGGGGGAAGTGCTGGACCAAGGCTAAATGGATTTCTAACCTGTGTATGAAGATTTGAGGAACCCAAGCTGTAAAGCTAATGCAGCTTGTGCCTTAAGAATCTACAAGTCTACAAGTACCATCATGGGAGCATGTCCTCTGGAATGGTGGCCAAAGCATGAAGGGGCTTACGAATGTTTAGCATAACTGGCATGTAAATACCTTGCAATGCCATCTACAAAAGTGCCATGCGAACTCCTGTTCTACTGATGACATTGTAAATAAGAAACGGGCAGCATTATCTCCTGTAAATGTAAACAAACTTGTTTCTCTTAGCGTTTGGCTGAACAAGAAGTAGGACTAAGTGGACTTGTAGGCTCAAAAGTTTTACATTGTTTTATTTTTTAGTGCAGTTATGTAACAAAAAACTCTACATGTATAAGTTACGCTTTCACGATAAACAGATTGCACTATGGTACTTGTATAAGGTGAATTGAAAAATACAATTTCTTTTGTTTATCATTTTTACAGTACAAATATTTGTAATAAAAATAATATAAAGTGAGTACGGTACACTTTGTATTCTGTGTTGTAATTGAAATCAATATATTTGAAAATGTAGAAAAACATCCAAAATATTTAATAAATTTCAATTGGTACTCTAACAGTACCATAAAAACTGCAATTAATCGCAATTAATTTTTTTGAGTTAATTGCGTGAGTTAACTCCAATTAATTGACAGCCCTACTTAAAATCTATCTTTTGTAGTTAATACATTTATTTTATGTTTTAATCCAAACCAGTAAGCTTTGACTGGAGTGCTTGGGGGGAAATCTCTGCTTGGTTACCACACATGTGCGTTGTTCTCTTCACATTCAGGGAGAGGCTGACAGGGTATTAAACCCATATACTGACCCAGATTTGACCAGGGCAAGAATCACCTTTGCACCTTGGCACACCCAGGATGCTTCACTCATGCCTCTCAGATGGGAACCTAGCCACTGTGATACACATGTTATCAATCACACTGATGCTTTCCAAACACTGATTAACTTCAGAGGTGAATCTAAAATCCTGGTTCTAAGTGCAAAAGCACTAATGGACTGTAATTTAGCTATCTCTGAGATGGGGCCATCTGGAAAGTAACCCTAATACAACTACACTTTACAGGGAGGTTCTGGCTATCAGGCTTTGAGAACAAGTATTCTTGATAGTGAGACCCTAGCTACAGAACTCCTTGCCAGACAAGACCAGACTGGGCCCTAGCCGAATGATGCTTCAGATGCATGGCGAGAACACACCTTTTTGATAAAGCCTCCCCCAGAATTGCTGTTCTGGGTACAGATTGTTTTGCTTTAATTTCAAAGTTACACATCTTTGTGCTGGAAGTTCAAAAAGAGCAGCATATTTTCGTTCTGGGCTTTTGTGCATTTTTAATTTCAGATACAATGGTAAAAGTTATGATATAAAAATATAAATGTTAGATAGCAATCTGAAAATTTGGTGTAGGTTCACACATACACAAAGCCAGCAGAGAAAGTAAGATGCTGTGCAATTTTTTTCATGTTCCAAATTTTGATCTTTGCTAAGTTGGAACAATTTTTTTAAAAAAATTGCACACACTTCACTGAACATGCGAAGTAGGGTTGCTGCCAACCCTCCAGAACTGTCCTGGAGTCTCCAGGAACTAAAGATTCATCTTTAATTAAAGATTATGTGAAGAAACCTCCAGCAAGATGTCCAACCAAAATTGGCAACCCTAATGAGAAGTTAGAAAGTAATCTGTGATACATACACTAGTACAACACTTTTCTGGTGACCTCACCAGTTGCTGCTGAATATACATTTTTATTTATATTTTAGAAGTAAATTTCTAGCCATTATGATTGTGAAGAAAATCTGAATGTAACCCTAAGTAATGCTGTCTTACTGAAACTGCAGCTAACAACAATACCTTTAAAAGGTTTTGTTCACAATACAGAAAGTTATGCTGCAGAATGCAATTACACAATGATTTGGTCCTGTACACAGAGAGAGACTGAACTATGTTTTGACTATGTCCCCATACTGTGCTAAAGCCTTTATTTTAGGATAATTCAGGGACACTGTTTGGTCTCAACTACATTACAAAATCAAAACCAATGTTCTATTCAGGTTGAGTGCTACCTTGATATATCATCCCATAATAAAGTAGGTTTGTGTTGCATATATGGAACTGGACCAAAGAAGGCGTATAGTGCCTCAGTCATCTCAACGGTGTGTTAAATTTTCATCAGATTTCAAAGGTAAGTATTGTTGTTATACATTTCATTTCTAATCTTTTTAGCAGAAGTATCCAAGTAGTCTTGGATAGGGATAGCACTTTTTTCCTAGACTAACTCCAGCAGTGCCAAATTTGAATCTTGAAAACAAATGGTCATAAAGGAAATTTTTTCCTAGTTGTGTTATTCAAAAACAGCTTAGACTTTCTACAAAGTTCCCATAAAATTCACTTTTAGACTAAGATTTGGAAGCAGAAATTTAAGCTCCAAAAGTAATTTTTTGAGATTGAATTGCTACTGAAAAGAAAGGTTTGAATGGAGTGGCCATCACACCTTTCCCTGAAGTAGCTCCAGTCACAAACAGAATCTGTATGTCTAGAAAGCAAGTGAATAATTTGATAGGTAAAATGCTATCAAGGTGAAATAAAAATGTCCATTATGTAACTGAAAATATCAACAAATAAGACACAAGGACACTGAACTGGTTATCCCCCAGTGTAATAATGGATTAAGACAACAGAAGATGCAGCCTGATTTTAAGGCTTTAGCAATCATGCACTTTTAATGACATCACACACCAGCCATCATCATCAAAAGGAATTGACTGCACATCAACCAACTCATGGAGTATGGTTATGTGAAAGACTCAACGCTTGGAGTACTTGCACATAAAAAAGCTGCAATTTCAAAATTGAATGTTTATGATGATAAGGAAGAAAGGTTTAGTGGTTTAAAAAAGCGTGGGCAGTCAAGAAACCTGAATCCTATTATCTCTGCCACTGTTTTGCTGTGGTTAAGTTGCTGCATCTGAAGGGTAGTGATACTAATCTATTTCACAGGGACATTCTTTTATTAAGTGTTTTAAGTGTTTTAAGATCCTTGAATGGAAGATGCTAGTCAAGTTCAAAGTATTGTTACCCTGGACTTTATACTGAAGCACAATAATTGAAACACACAGCTTTTACTTTTTGTATCCCCAACCAATATACATAAAAACATTGTATTAATCGCAAAAGAACTTGTCTGCCCAAACCTTATAACAGATATGTACTTGAAAGCACTCATTCTGCACCACCGTCCAGTTGAAAATATTAGCAAAAGTGATTGTATTATGCTGTCCTTGCCAAACCCCAAAATATGGGTTTAACTATTCTAATTAGGCCCAAGAATGAATGACCTGTCTAGGTATTTATCACTGTAGTATAAAAGCATTAGGATTTTTCCATTAAATAAATCTGAAGAAAAAAACTGAACTCAAGAGGATGATACAGTTTATCTACAGCCAAGCCTAACATCTGCCTCAGAAGAAATTCTACGGACACTCAAAAACAAGAACAACTGTGGAGGAAGAAAAAGTGAAACCTAATAATCCATAGAACATTCATTTTCCCCCCATAAGTAAAAAAAAAAAAAAAAAAAAAAAAAAAGGTGGAGTCTTCATCTAAAATCTACTAAGGTTTCCATCCAGAAAATTTGGTGTTTATGTTCCTACAATTTTGCATAATTGGGTAACCAATACATTTGGTCCAGTGTAATATTTTCATACTGCTCCTTAAAAGTTTTTTTGGTCACAGATCTGAGTTCAGCTGTCACTTCTGATTCATGGTTATGTAGAAAGGCATAAATCTCAAAAGAGCGAAGTTTATTATTAAAGGCCGCAGTAATGATTACTGGACATGCTTTAAAAGAAGGAAAACAGATCATAACTGTGTCCATCAAAAACATACTCAATGTAGAAGTCTCTTGAATCTATAGATTATGCATAGGAAAGCTGCTGCTGTATATGACATACGCTGATTCCATTGACATAGTTACTTCACTAATACTGTAAAAGGAAATACACTTTACAGAGCTCTTTCCTACAATGCCAATGAAATTCTCAACTCTTACCCTGGTGAGCTTTATTTATCTTGAGAGAATCTAAACTGAGCACCAAAATATTCTGTTCTCTTTTTCCTTGCTAAGAAGTGTTCCTGCCTCCTCTTCCCCTCCTCTTTTGAATTAAACCCTTCTCTCCCTCTGCATAACACTCTCCTACCTCCCCAAGCTGCAGCATAATTGCACTGCCGTCCCAGGAGTCTGTGTGGAGCCTCAGGCTTTCCTACCCATCAACCCCCAAGCGGTTTCTCTGCTTCCGGCTCAAGGCCAATTCCTTCAGTGGCCCAAGCCTTCGCAGCAATATCTAGAATGTGCACCTTCCTGCCTTCTGGCCCTGATAGAGAGGAGAATACGTGGCGGCAGGGGTGAGACAGAACAAGTGACATGCTAGATTGGAAGATCCTGCCAAGATTTCTAACCTAGTTGCCAGAAGCCATATTGTTTCAACCAAGAGTTTCAACCAAACCTTTCAGCAGTAAGACTAGATCTAACTCAGAAAGCAGCTAATTGTTAAAGCACAGAACATGTTAAAATTGGCCTGTTTCCTAAGAATTAAGCAACCTAAGCGTACATTTGTAGTTTTATTTACCTCATTTACAGCTTACAGAATGTATCTGTACAACATAATATACCTTCCTTCTCAACTCTATCTCACCCAGCTAGAAGTATTTGATTGCCCCTTTCACGGTGCAGGCAGGCTCCATGAATTCCGTTATTTTGTAGTTGAGGAATTTTGCTTCAGAATTTTGCCCTGAAATTTAAGTTTTGATTTTAAAAAAAAAAAAAAGATGTTTTCTATGTTTCAAATAGTTTTTAAGACAGCCTCTTTGGTTGTGAAGAAAAGCTTCCAATTATGAACTTTCCAATGCAGTGACACATTCCTATTTGTTAAGACAGCTCTGATGTGTGAACTGCCCCAATTATTTTAACTGGATGTTAACTTTGAATCCTAACAACAAATTAAGGGCTGGTTTATGCTACAGAGTTAGGCTGGCCTAAGGCAATTTATGTCAACCTAACTCTCTAGTCCACACTAAAATGTCAGTCCCGCTAATGTAAGTCGCCGACTACACTGACTTAACTCCACCTCCAGAAGAGGCACAACACTTAAGTTGATGTATTTAGGTCGACGCAGTATCCGTATAGACACTGTGTTGCTTACATCAGACTGTTCCTGCTGTCAGCCCAGGGCAGCAGGGCTCCAGCTGTCAGTGCCCCATACTGACAGTTAAATTGGAGCAAATGCTCCTGGTAAGGACACATACGGCGCACTACCAATAGAAGCATAGTATGGACATGCAAAACTGATTTAATTACTGCAGTGACTGTACATCAGGGGTGGGAAAACTTTTTGGCCTGAAGGCCACATCTGGGTATGGAAATTGTATGGCGGGCCGTGAATGCTCATGAAATTGGGGGCTGGGGTGTGGGAGGGGGTGAGGGTTCCGGCTGGGGGTGCGGGCTCTGGGGTGGGGTTGGGGGTGGAGGAGGGTGCTCTGGGCTAGGACCAAGGGGTTCGGAGGGCGGGAGGGGGATCAGGGCTGGGGCAGGGAGTTGGGCACGGGAGGGGGTCAGGGGTTCAGGCTCCAGGCAGTGCTTACCTCAAGCAGGTCCCAGAAGCAGCAGCATGTCCCCACTCTGGCTCTTATGTGGCGGCATGGCCAGGCAGCTCTATGTGCTGCCCTGTCCACAGGCGCCGCCCCTGTAGCTCCCATTGGCTGTGGTTCCGGCCAATGGGAGCTGGGGGGCAGTGCTTGGGGCGGGGGCAGCATGCAGAGCTCCCTGGCTACCCCATGCATAGGAGCTGGAGGGGGGACATGCCGCCACTTCCAGGAGCTGCATGGAGCATGGCAAGCCCCCGACCCCACTCCCCGCCTGGAGTGGAGCAAGCTCCAAACCCCGTTCCCCGGTGGGAGCTTGAGGGCTGGATTAAAACATCTGGAGGGACAGATGCGGTCCCCGGGCTGTAGTTTGCCCACCTCTGCTGTACATCGACGTAACCTAAGTCAACTTAATTTTGTAGTGCAGACTTGCCTTAAGTGCCAACATTGACTATTTCACTGTTGATCATTTCAGCAGAAAAATGATATGGTTATCTCTCAATCCCAAGCTACTCACTTCCTTTGCCTTCCCAGGTGCCCAATTTCTCAATTATCCCCTACTCAGTTGCAAAAAACTCTACAGTTGTGGCAATATAAAAATCTACAGCACAATTAAGATGAAATTTTAGGAAGACAATATATCAATCAACTAATTAGATACTATAAAATTGCACACTGATTGCATTATTCATTTTCATATTTAATTCTATACATTTACCTCAAGCTGACACAGAACTTGCAGTCTGCAACACTGGGGTGCTATAAAACTCCAAGAATAGTGAATTTTACCATGGAATTTGGATCCATCTTTCCACAGATTACAAAAGCTCCTGAATACAGACCTTTAGCTAACTGCATGAGAGTAGTAGCTAAAACTGAAATATAAAGGCAAATTAAAGACAAGGACACACTATTTTCCTTTAGATATTCATCTTTTTGGACCCACTTACACTTTGTGTGTGACTGTATGCAGGGGCCTTAATATAAGAAATGCAGATACCCTTTCTAGGGTAGTCATATAAATTAACCCCTTCAGATGTGTATCCTGCAACTGGTCATTCATGAAACTATAAAAATATTTTGTCATTTTAAATTAATTCCTTCCATTTGTTAACTTAATCTCCATCTATTATATCTGGCACTAACTCACATAATTGGTTCTCCCCTTGAAAGCCTATTGCCAAACTTAGTTGTCAAAACCCTTAAGTCTTCCTATAATTAACTCACTGGAGTATTTCACTGAGAGAGACAAGAGTATTCCATCTCAAGTGCTTTTACATTTTTTAACTTTATAAGGTGGAGAAACATCCCCCCAAACCCAGTGTCTCCCTTCCTAAATCTGCACTATCATCCTTGGCTATAAAAATTATGCTCAATTCCATGAATTGATCCATCCAAAAATTAAAACAGGCCTTTGAATAATGTATTCCTGAATAGTGCTAATTAATCTTGCTGCAGAACCAAGTGTTCTTCAATACAAAACAAGCCAAATCAATGGTGGCACATGCAAAATACAACACGTGGCAAAGCTAAAGAAGTTAAAAAAAAAAAAGTATTTGCTCTACATGAGTACACACTTTTTACATTATGATTATTTTTATGGCATACACTAAAGAGATTAATGTGATGTTAAATTTGTACACAGCAATTTCTTCTCACTCTGTTTCCATGCAATGCATGCAGTTAAATATAACTCATCAAGCAATCTGCTCTACAATTTCCAGCATCCAAAGTCTGGCAAATGTAAAAGTGGTAACAGCTAACAGAAAAACTGGTTAGAGGTGGAAAACAAGGACCTGGTAAATCCATCATACAGAAGGAAGAAAAAGGGGGAAAGGGAGGAAGATACTGAATTACCTCATTATTCTATCACCTATTGCTGTTCCTCTGATATTAAATCTAGTGAAGGGAACAATAATTAAAGTCATTCAAAAATCATGTGTACCAAGTTTTTAAAGATTAGAGTCTACTACAGAATGTATTCCGATTATTTCAAAGATTCTACTTCTTCCATAAGGGTTAATACATGAAAAACATTTTCATTTCAATCAACCCTCCCCCAGTTTTTGCATATTTTTATTAGTACACAACGTAGGTTTTATAAAATACAGTAATTACTCATCAATTGAATTGTAGCAGGTGTGGCAGCAAGTTGCATAAGCATTTCCATTTTAAATTCTCTATTTTGAGTCCCTTATGAATTCAAATTTTCCACTAATTGGACTGATTTTCCAGGCTTAGTCTCTGCTCAGAAGTGACTTTTTAAAAGAAAGTTTGAACCGAACCAATTCAGCTATTTGAATATAGAAATAGCCCTCACTGAGAAGTGCCTTGGACTATTCAGGTGAAAACTGATTTTGATCTGACATGATTTTTGACATAATTCAATTGTGTGCACTTGCAGAACACTTTGCATAGTATTTTCTCACTAAGCCCACAGAGTTCACAACTAAGGAAAGCCATGCTGTCTGCGCATACATGACTAACTTTGCTGAGCTTTGAGAAGTTTGTGCACATCTAAGTTAGAAGATATTTAGTTGCTTTTGCATGCAAAAGAAGGGACTCTTCTCCCCATGGACTCCCCCAGGAGCACAGGAGATAACTCCCTTCTGCAGACCTTGTAGGGTAAATGATAATGTTCCAGCAGCATCTAGCCAAATAGTTTCACAATATGAAATTTATTTTCATCCTTATTCTTTAAATATACCCTAGGAAATTCTATCAGATAATTGTTCATGGGTGTGTTAAAAATGTCATATTAGGTTAGCTAACTAGAGCAACCACCATAGAAGAGATTTCAAGAGCCAAGCATTTCACTTCTTTTAGTCAATATAGGCTTCACCATTTCCTAAGGTAATGTTATACTATAGCAGCTGAGATGCTAACGCAAAAGAATGAGATGGTCATTCCATCCTAAGTCTCCCATTTTCAGTTCTGGGTGATAATGGCTCATGGCTGGTCTCAGCCCAAAATGTAACAACTTCGGAGAGTTTGGGCAGTTTCACAATTATGTAAACCTGCAAAAATACTTGTCTTGGACTTTAAAACCACTGCTGTGGACTTTTTCTATGTTCAGATAACTCAAACAGCTTTTTAAAAGATATATTTCTACTGAATTCAAGGTAAACAGAGGAATAGTTACATGGGAATCAATGTAAGGAACACTGTCAGATAACAAGTAAAATGAAAATATTAAATTATAGGTCTACTATATATATTTTTTTAGGTTTGCCTTTTTGACAAATTAACATAGCAATTAAATTCTGGGGGGAAAAATCCTCTATTTAACATCTATTTAATCTTCATTATAAGTCTAAATACTAAATCAAACTAATACTGGGCAACAGATTGACTGCTACTTTAGACTCCAAAAACACCTAAGTTATGTTCACTAAATGTAAATCCTGGTTAATTGACTTGAAGACCAGGATGTTTTTATATACTTGATAGAAGCTCTCTTTGGTGCTGTTTTAGGAATAATAAAGTACGTTCAGATTTCATGTTTCCATATCTATAGCATAGGTTTATTGATACAGTTAAATTTAGGATACGTTTTTTGCCTGCAGACACTATGTTCTGTATTCCTTAAGTCAGGCGCTAGAGAGAGTTGGTCCTGTGGATAGATTCCCAGAACACATAACAGTGGGTTAAATAGAGCCGGTTCCCAGTTTGGAACACGTTAAAAGTTGGATTAGGCATCTAAATGAGTGCACATAATTGGAGATCCTTAAACAACATATGAGTGATGAATACTGAATCACATTTAGAACATCTGAAGTGTAGATCTATATTCATTTTGTTCAAAGTTGAAGGAAAATAGTAAAAAGTTCATGCAGCATGAAGTACTATATTTACTTTTAAGTGTTGCAAACAGGTTGCAAAGGGGTATTCAAGTGTTTCTGCCACTGATTATCCTTAGGAGGAACTGTGAGATCGTGACTCCAGAGTACAGAATTTGGGGTATACCATTTCCAGCATTCCTCAACAGAAAAGTTGTACATTATAGACAAAAGCTAATTTGGGTTATGTCGCAATCTGAATTTTTCTTCTACATCATTCTTTGCCAACTGTGGAGTCTCTCCAATGTCGAGGAAGTGTTTAACTTGTAGAAATCCAGAGATTAAAATTTATTCTAAGCAGTTCAAAGTTCAGTAATGTTATACCCTGGAAAAGGTCTCCAATAGTCAACAGGATTTTAGCATCCCCTCATTGAAACTTAGTGTCTTCTTTTCCTAGAGGAAACATACCAGATATTCCCAGGAAGTCAATGGGAATTTTGGCACTTTGTCAAGGTACCTGATTATATTTTTCTGTATTTGCAGAGGTGCCCCCTACTATAGCATGTAATCTAATCACCTGAGGGAGCCAAATGTCTTTACCGTAAATCAGATTGAAAAGAATAAAGGGTGAGCAATGTACTGCATCAGTGCTTTGTCACATGGGGGCTGTTTTTCTGCAGCCCAAATATATTGAATTACAGCTGTCCAGCAATAGAATTTCCAACTGGGGAAGTAAACACGTCATTTTCTTTTCTGTCTCTGGACTCTCAACAAGCTGATTTGTGGTCTTTTTTCCATAGTCCATCAAAGTCTGTTATTTTAAATATCAAATAGGTAACAACAATGGAATGAATTTTAGGGACTACAACGCTCAGTGAAGCATGCTAATTTATCAAGCTGACTTGGCCAAACAGATAATGGTAAAAACAACGAGGAGTCCGGTGGCACCTTAAAGATTTAGTCTTTAAGGTGCCACAGGACTCCTTGTTGTTTTTGTGGATACAGACTAACAAGGGTACCCCTCAGATAATGGTAAATTATCTTTAAAGGTATCGCTAAACAGGAGCTGGGAAGTGAGTGTCCCAGCTCAGGTAGACATATATATTTTCAAGTGCTAGCTCTGCTTGAGCTAGTATGCCAAAAAACAGCATGACCTTGGTGGCACAGACGGCAGCTCGGGCTAGCAGCCTGAGTACAATCCTGCCTGCCCCCTTCGGTACAGACTTGGGCAGCCAGCTCAAGCAGCCATGATCACACTATTTTTAGGTGCTAGCTCGAGCAGAGCTAGCATTTGTACGCTACCCAAGTGAGAATTCCACCTCCTATCTGCTGTGTGGATGTACCCATAAGGTCCTGATGCAAGATATACAAAAGTAGTTCTACATTTAGTATAATGTTTTGTTGAATAGTATGCAAAGAGTCTTGAAGGATAGGGGCATATAAGCATCACCTCAGACTTGGTAATATTTACATGAAAGAGCTACCTGATAACACTTTAGGCTTCTATGGACTAGTCTACTCTAGAAGCGATACATCGGTTCAGCTGCACCAATGCAGTGCATCTGGAGAAGACGCTCTATGCCGATGGAAGAGAGCTCTCCTGTTGGCATAATAAATCTACCTCCGCGAGAGATGGTAGCTATGTCCTGCCAACATAGTGCTGTTCACACCAGCGCTTATAAGTTACAATCACCTGTCACTTGGGGAATGGCTTATTCTCACCCCTGAGCGACGTTATACAGTACGTTATACTGAAATAAGTGGTAGTGTAGATTGGCCTAAGACTTCTTTAAGGTATTAAATGGAGGCTTATGTTTCACTCTGATAAGGCAGAATGTCATTACCAAAGACCAAAATTTTATGTTTTTTCAAGTACTGGGATGTCCTGAATACCTGAAAGCCTCTGATAGCTCCCACACGTTGAGACATGCAACCTAGAGAACGAATTTAAATCTGAGATCTAGTCATCCTAAAACTCTCTTATCTATGGAAATCCTCCCACTCCATCCTACTCCATTGACATGCTCATGAACATTCTCATCTCACCCTTTTCCCAAAGTAATATACTCCAGATTCTTCTTCCTAGTTGCAGATACCCTCCGAACCTCATCTCTTCTCAAGACCAGGTACCACAATATGCACACATTTGAATGTACAGTCTGAATATATGTAATTTGCAGATATTGGGGCACTTGGCCGTGGGATAGAAGTAAAGAGGAGTTGGGCATGGTGGGTTTGTTATCACGACCATGAGGGAAAGGGTTTAGCCACTGGTATAGTACTAACATAATTTTGTAAATCAAGGATTATATGTGGCAGTATATTAAAATTACAAGGAGTTGAATTCAGTACTCACTCAGACAAACTCCCACTGACTACAAAAGAAATTTTGTCTGAATAAGAAGCACTGAAGAGGATTCACAGTCAGCTTCCAAGTCTGCCAGTGTGGTCTTTAACTGAAAAATCATGATTTTCCCTTCACACACAAACCCTTGCCACTTATCCACCAATTGTTCGAAAAGCATTCTAAAATCCTGAAACCAGAGAGAAAAAAACATGAATTTTATTATTTAACCTTGTCACCATTCAGCTATGTAGGAAAGCTCTGCTCCTTTATATATATATATATATATATATATATACACACACATACACACACACACACACACACACACACACAAGAACAAACTGAAGTGAATGGAGCATTAAATCTAATCATCATCAAAAGCCTGGAGGCAATCCTAAACCACATTGGGCTGTACAGCCGTTCAATGGAAAAAGGCAAGCATTATAGTTTGATTTTTATTTGCATATGAAATATTTAACCGTATCAACTTCAGTGCAGTTACCATACATTAGATTTACACTGGTGTAACTAGGAGTAGAATTTGGCCTTACATTCCTCACTGATGCAGTCAGATACAGACAAGGGAGAAGTCTGTAAAATGAAGTGTAATATTCACTTAATATCAGATATGCTGTCTAGTGGGAAAGCTGGCTCTTATATAGCACTGTCTGTGCTCACAGCACTATTGCAATCTTCAGCAAATAATCAACAGAACACCCGATAGGGATAAAAAAAATTATGGGAGGGGAACTTAAAGGAAGAGGCTAAGTTCCTGGCCCAAGGTCACAAAGGACATCCATATCAGAGATGGGATTAGAATTTGGGAGACTTTGATTCATAGCCTTGTGTTCAAAGCAGCAGACCACACCATATGCTGTCCTTGCTGAGGAAATTGACTTAAGATCTTTGTCTCTAACTACTAAGATTCTAATGCTACACATAATACTCCACTGAGTGAGGGAGTGGTCCTGAGGAAAAATAGTATGTAGTCATGTAACTAAAGACCGTAACATAACGCATACACATAAGGTGGTCAAATTAAAGTTGCACAGGCAACCATAAACCTGGGATTTCCTAATTTTTCAGTGTAAACTTAATGTTGTTTTTAACAGTTTGTGTAATTTTCTAGGTTTTTTAAGGAACTGAAATAATAGTTATTCCATCATGTGGCATCATATTGACACCCACATAGGTCATCAGCAGGGTGGAAACCTTTATGTCCATCACAGTGGCAGACTGATAGCAGTAGTAGGTTGTCATCCTCTATGTGAACCAGCAGAGGAATGGTGAGACTCAGGAATTCTGGGTCCCACTCCAGGCTCAGGAGGGAAGTGTGCTGTAGTGGATACAGACTCTTCTATACATTCCCACCCAGCTTGACACCTTCTGTCTCCTCCTACCCAACATGTCCTGGGTACCAAGTTATATCTCTTCCCCACCCTGGCGCCTCATTCTAGTCCCATTCTCCTCACCTAGCCAGTCTCAGTCTCCATTCCTCAGGCTTCTCATCCCAGTCTCTTTGCTCAATCATTCCCAGTCCTATCCCCATAGCCCCCAAGCTCCTTCTCGCCAGTCTCCTTGCTCTACTAGTCCCAGTTCCTTCCTCCTGGCTTCTCATCCAGTCTGTTTCACCACCACCACCACGGTCTCCAGTTGCCCCCGCATACCCAGTCCCAGTCTCCATCCCTGGGCTCCTTGTCAAATCTCAGTGTCTCCCCATCTCAGCTCCTTGTCACAGTCTTTGTCCAGTCAGTCCCAATTGAGCCCCTGCGCCTCGTTAGATCTGTCTCCCTTCCCCCTTCATTTCCTGTCCCCCACTCCGGTGATTCTCAATCCCAGTCTTCCTCTCCACTCACTTCAGTCTCCAGTTTCAGTATCATCCTACGGGGTCTTTGTCTCGGCTTACTCCTCCCTTAAGATTCCACAGGTCTAGCTTTTTTTCCTTCTGTATTTGAATCAGGTTGGTTTGTCCTCCACTTCATCTGGACCCAGCAGAGGGAGTCACTGAGCACAGGACAGATAGGCTTCCTGCTCTCAGTTCAGGTGCCCGGATGCAGCACAGCTTATAGCAGCCCAGAGCTGTAATTTCAGGCAAAGTCCTGCTCAGCCCCAAGCTGGTATATACCCAGTGCGTATGGAATCTCTGTGGTATTTAGCTGCTAAAATCTAAGAAGTCTCTTCTGAGCATGTGAGAACTATGATTTTTCAAAGGCTTATAACTTGACCAAACTTGGGAAGATTTTCATAGGTACAGCAAAATGCACAACCCTGACACAAAGGCCACCACCTGCCAAATTTCAAGTCCCTGATCCACAACTTTTCAAACAAAATGCCAGCTTGTTTTGTTTTTTAAAATGGGCAAAATGTATTTTTCCCTGGCCTCATTCTCAAACGAATGAACCATTTTGGTAGAAATAAAAACAAACAAACAAAAAACCCTGAAACAGATACAGCATAGAAAATTTCAGCTCAAATTGCTAAAGTCTGACAAAGTTATAAGCAACTAAAAAAGTGCTGATACCAGCTATGTCTGTAATATCAAATTGTGGCATGAGACAAGAACTTGGTTGGAGTTATATCCTGCTAAAAACTGAAGTTTAAGCATATGCTCAAGTCTCAGTGGGGAAACTTAATGGGGGTCCCACATTAGCTAAGACATTTGAAATTGCTGAAAAAATAAACCTGGATATCCTGGACGCCCCATCATCTCAGGCATTGGCACCCTAACATCAGGCTTGTCTGGTTATGTAGACTCTCTCCTCAGACCCTACGCTACCAGCACTCCCAGCTATCTTCGAGACACCACTGACTTCCTGAGGAAACTACAATCCATCGGTGATCTTTCAGAAAACACCATCCTGGCCACTATGGACGTAGAAGCCCTCTACACCAATATTCCACACAAAGATGGACTACAAGCTATCAGGAACAGTATCCCTGATAATGTCACAGCTAACCTGGTGGCTGAACTTTGTGATTTTGTCCTCACCCACAACTATTTCACATTTGGGGACAATATATACCTTGAAGTCAGCGGCACTGCTATGGGTACCCGCATGGCCCCACAATATGCCAACATTTTTATGGCTGACTTAGCACAACGCTTCCTCAGCTCTCGTCCCCTAATGCCCCTACTCTACTTGCGCTACATTGATGACATCTTCATCATCTGGACCCATGGAAAAGAAGCCCTTGAGGAATTTCACCATGATTTCAATAATTTCCATCCCACCATCAACCTCAGCCTAGATCAATCCACACAAGCGGTCCATTTCCTGGACACTACTGTGCTAATAAGCGATGGTCACATAAATACCACCCTATACCGGAAACCTACTGACCGCTACACTTACCTACATGCCTCCAGCTTCCATCCAAGACACACCACACGATCCATTGTCTACAGCCAAGCTCTAAGATATAACCGCATTTGCTCCAATCCCTCGGATAGAGACAAGCACCTCCAAGATCTCTATCAAGCATTCTTAAAACTACAATACCCACCTGCTGAAGTGAAAAAACAGATTGACAGAGCCAGACGAGTACCCAGAAGTCACCTCCTACAAGACAGGCCCAACAAAGAAAATAACAGAACACCACTAGCTGTCACCTTCAGCCCCCAACTAAAATCTCTCCAGCGCATCATCAGAGATCTACAACCTATCCTGAAAGATGATCCTTTACTCTCACAGATCTTGGGAGACAGACCTGTCCTCGCTTACAGACAACCCCCCAACCTAAAGCAAATACTCACCAGCAACCACACATCACTGAACAAAACCACTAACCCAGGAACCTATCCTTGTAACAAACCCCGATGCCAACTCTGTCCACATATCTATTCAAGTGACATCATCATAGGACCTAATCACATCAGCCATACCATCAGGGGCTCGTTCACCTGCAATCTACCAATGTGATATATGCCGACATGTGCCAGCAATGCCCCTCTGCCATGTACATTGGCCAAACCGGACAGTCTCTATGCAAAAGAATTAATGGACACAAATCTGACATCAGGAATCAAAATACTCAAAAACCAGTGGGAGAACACTTTAACCTGTCTGGTCATTCAGTGACAGACCTGCGGGTGGCTATATTACAACAGAAAAACTTCAAAAACAGACTCCAACGAGAGACTGCTGAGCTAGAATTGATATGCAAACTAGACACAATCAACTCCGGTTTGAATAAGGACTGGGAATGGCTGAGCCATTACTAACATTGATTCTATCTCCCCTTGTAAGTATGCTCACACTTCTTATCAAACTGTCTGTACTGGGCTATCTTGATTATCACTTCAAAAGTTTTTTTTCTCTTAATTAATTGGCCTCTCAGAGTTGGTAAGACAACTCCCACCTGTTTATGCTCTCTGTATGTGTGTATATATATCTCCTCAATATATGTTCCATTCTATATGCATCCGAAGAAGTGGGCTGTAGTCCACGAAAGCTTATGCTCTAATAAATTTGTTAGTCTCTAAGGTGCCACAAGTACTCCTGTTCTTCTTTTTGCGGATACAGACTAACACGGCTGCTACTCTGAAACCTGAAAAAATAATGAAGATTGCTGGAAACTGGCTATACTGGTGGTACATGACAGAGCACCATCCTTGATTATTTTCACTTAACCTGTTATAAGACTTTTAGCTTTCCTCACTTGATGGCTGCAAAGCCAACAAAAACATAAAAACACTGACAAATCCTGCTGAGATTTTCATAGAATGTCTACAGTTTTGGGGGCATTACATAGGTATCTAGTGAGCCTACCAAGGAACAGTGCAGACTCCACAACATCCTCTGGAGGAAAAGCAGCATTTAATGAAATTATTGCTCACCCATCATTCTGACTTGGAGGTAAGACAATACACTGCAACTGCTACAGTAAAAGAGGAGATGAGGGAAAGGTTAAAAAAGAGTAGTGTGCCAGATATAAAGATAAAGGAGCAAGAAAACTCCCAGGGCCTTTTTCCAGCCTCAGAAACGTGACTTGCTTTGTTGTCTAAAGCTTTACAAACGTTAAAAGAATTCATTCCTGGTGAAAGGTGCCCAACTTACAACCCTGGAGGCTGAAGTCACACAGATTTAAGTATCTATGATATTTACATAACATTCGTCACCTGCACTGCATGAACACCTGGGTTTTGAAATAACTAAGAAAAAACGTTAGGTCTTTTTTATTTTATTTTATAAAACCATGTGTTAATCAACTGTGGTAAAACAGGGTGGGCAGGGCAGTTGTAGTTCTCATACGTGTTAACGGGTCAAGGTAAAAATGGAGTAATGTGAAATCACATTTTTCCCTAGTGTGGACATACCCCAGGAGGGAAAAACTTTTCCACAATGCCTCATCAATATACCTCAACCCAAACCCTGAGGGGCAAAAGAGTAGTTCAGGCTCCATGGTCCATTCAATCTTATTCCTCTCTAACATTCCAATAAGAGTGCCAAACAATGTCTATTACAGTGGTGGGCTTTGATACACTGCTCAGTGTTCTGGGCTATGATGTCATCTAGGGACATAACCATCCAGCCCCTTAGAAAATTCCTACTTTGCAGAACCTATGAATCCCAGGGAAAACAGGATGAATCATTCACTGCTTCCCACCCTCCAAGACCTAAATATATATCAAAGAGCCAATATGAAACAGAAAACAATTAAGGAGAACATTAAAGTTGATG
Source organism: Malaclemys terrapin pileata (assembly GCF_027887155.1). Taxonomy (NCBI): domain Eukaryota; kingdom Metazoa; phylum Chordata; order Testudines; family Emydidae; genus Malaclemys; species Malaclemys terrapin. Next base: position 166,963,392 of record NC_071505.1, read on the forward strand.
CCAAGTTAATTTCTCTAGCAAGCAGTACAGCTAAGTTTCAACAATCTGCATTTCCAGTGTACATAATTAACAGAAACATAACCTCTACCTGATACAAATACAGTGTTAAGTATGTCTCAAATGTGAGATGTACCATATGCTAAGGTGCAACTGAAAGTGACAATAAAAATTTGAAAAATATATTGCCTTGAGTCCAATAGCTGAAAGTTTGCTTAATAAATTATGATAGTATTTGAACAGTCCAGGCATTGAAGTTAACAGCATATTTTGGTGAATGGGAGGGTTATTATGCCAGTGATGGATTAAGATGTCAAGTATATGATATATAGGAAATTCTCTTAGCAACAATGGTCAAAAAAGGTTTTTGTTTTTTTAAATGAGTACTTAGATTCTACAGGAAAAAATTGTACAGAACCCATCAAAACTCTTTTTTGCAACCACAATTTTCTAGTAACTCTCATAATCATTAGTAGTCCTGTCCATACTGGTATGCAGAAGTTAACAAGAGAAAAAGGGTAAGAAAGTTCTCTTCTCATGAGAGAGAAAAAGGAAAATTCAAAATTATTTGATCAATCACCAATGGAGAAAAGGCACAGTATATTAAACATACGCTACAGCAAAATGCAGCACTGCCTACCAATAGTGAGTACTTTTGCAAACCAAGGATGCCTACAGTGTAGATAGTAGACAAACCGTTGACCATTGTATCTGTGACAGATGGGCACTTTCCTGCAATCACCTTGAAAGACCTTACTGTATTAAGTTTATGTATCATTGTGATCCAGGATTTTAAGTAACCTTTCTGGGGTTGGGATATGACTTATACAAGACCTGGGAGTTCAAAAGACTGTACTGAAAATGTGCCACACAATTATGGAGTTTTAGGACAAAAAGTGATAAGTGGATTTTTTGGGGAATCCCTAGGAAGAAGTTAATGCAAACTCCCCACCTCCAGATATGCAAAAAACCAGCCTTTTGAAGCTATGCCCTGAGGACAGGGTCTTAGTCTGCAGATTTCTATGACTACCTGTTACAGAAGGCCAACATCAAAGGCCAAGGCAATATAAAGAAAAGGCTAATCTGCCCCGCCTGGTTTGGGACCTAAGGTGGATGAACTTGTAACCATGATGAAAACCCAGCTGTGGGTTTTGAAGGACTAAAACCTACCAGAGCCCTAGGTTGAAGTTGGGGGTGACCTCCGGTAACTTTTTTAGCATGTGTGTATGTTTTTATTGTTTTAAGTTAAAGCATTACAGAGAAAACATATTAAGAATAAATGTGCTTGCTTAGAAGCAGCTACGTGGTAATTATAACTTGGGGCAATACACTGGTCATAAGCCTTGGAGAGAAGGCAAAACACAAGCACTGGCCTTTTAGGAAGTCTGGCTGGCTGGGAGATCAGTGTAAATCAGGAAGCTGTAGAATCTTAAAAAACCCAGTAAGAAGGAAGTGAGATGTGGGTCTCTGGCCAGGAGAGGTGATATCTGGGAGCCAGAAGCCCAAAGTGGCTGCCGTTTGTGGACCATGGAAGGGGAATACAGGTGGTGTTGCCCTGAAATTGTGACAGTATCCTAAAATGCGTAGAGAACAACACTGATTAACTGCAAACATTTAACACTGGGGAACTCAAATAAAAAGCTGTTATTAGTCCTTTAGCAAGAAATATACAAACTTAACAAGTATGAGGTTTGTATGAGTTTCTTAAAAAAAAAAAAAAAAAATGCTAACTAGATGCAGCCTTCAAGGTTCCTGGTAAGTTGTTTATGAGACGCTCTGGGCCACAAGCTTTGAGATCCTTCTGTAAGGGGCTGGGGCATCAGTTCCTAGTTTTCCCTCAGAAAATACTGATGCCAAATAATAGAAAAGGAAAGAATTCTACTAACCTATGTCCTGGTCCTCCTCGATACCTTGCACCAGGTATCAGGACAGGGTCATCATCACTATCATCAGTTTCTTGAAAAGCAGTGCTTCTGGTGGATGATTCTTCATGACTTGCAAGCCCTGAAGAGTCTGGCTGCGGTTGAAGTTCATGGTTTGTATTAACTGGGTTGGCATTAGACTCTGTACTTTGACTTGAACTCTCTTGTTCTTTGCTTTTTTCACTTGAAGGTCCTTCCTCTGGGTTCCTACAGATGCTGTCAAGATTGGGATCACTTTCTCCTTCTGTGCTGGTTCCAGGATGCTCAGAAATATCTGATACAGCTAAAAGAAAAAGGCAGTCAAAATTAGCCACTGATAGTTATAGTCTACTCAGGAATACGTTATTATAAATGTTATAAATAAATTTTGTGTTTGGCTTGCTTTACCCTACCCTTTTTCAGCCAGACAATCATATGAAGAAACAGCAGACAAACCTGTTTCTGTTCTCTCTACAGCTTCATCTATAGTTTTCAACTCTTCAGCACCTGTGACTTCCTCATGCAATTCTTTACGGACTCCTGAAATTAAACACCAGATGATATAATCATTTCAGTAACATGAGTATACACCATAAGTCCTGTACAACATTGAAATTGCTCCACTGTATCAAGCCACTGGTTCATGTAGTCTGGTACGCTACTTCAGGTGCCCGTATCTAATGCTTCAGAGGAAGACAAAAAGCCCCCATAAATCCATTTACCAATTGTTCAGTTTGGTATATCAGAGAATAAAAGTGGGGTGGGAGATTCTTTCTTTGTCCATGCTACAATTCAATACTTGATCATACAAGTATTTTAGTAGCTAATTTACTTGTAATGTTGTGAAACCGAAGATGTGATAACTCATAGTTGTGATTACCTAGAGTTACAAAGGTTAATTAACTTATTAAAAGGTCTTCATATCTCTAGGCATTTCTTTGGAAATCCTCACTATATACTCACTGATACAGCCATTTGCTCCAAATGTCTCCTGCAGCAATGAACAGGTTGACTGAATTCAGCACAATACATTTTTCTCCAATTTGCACCTTAACATTGTATGCCCCCTTTAAAAGCTGCTAACTTCAACTGTCCATTTACTAAATGGATTAACATCAGAGAAAACATTTGTTTTTTTTTAATGTAAATTTTAATGTTGTTTAAAAGGTAACAGCCCTGAATAAACAAAGTCCCCCAATTATCTAGAGTACAAATACAGCATAGACATGGTGGTAACAAGCCTTCTCTACCCCACCAATGTTCTTTAATTCTGGCCTGCAAGAAACTCCTCCTCAAGGTGACAGTAAAAACTATTCACTGTTCTCCCATAACAGAAAGAAATAAAGGACCAGAAGTTCAGAATTAAGAAATATACATAGCTATATGCCTCTTCAGTTGACAACCGGAATTAGTTTTGTAAAGTAAATAACCTGTTGCCTCCCTGAGCTGTTATCCGTTTTGCCTTCTTGGAAATAAATGACAAAAATAATGTTCTATTAAGGTTACATTCTGCCCTCATTTCTGTATGTGTGCAACTCCCATTGAGTTCAATCGTAGCCATGAGAAGAACTGGGACCTTACCATTACAGGAATAACTACGTATCTTACTTGTTTCTTCATTTTCTGGTGGTGTCTGTTCTGAGCTGTGTGTTCTTGAAGCTTCTTCGTGGCCTTCAGGTTTGCAGTGACTTCCACTCCCTCTAGAACTTGAAGTTGTGCTGCTCCTAACAACAAAGCACATGTAAAATGTTTCAGTAATGAGGCAAAGACACAAGAAGATTCCATTTTAAACCACAGGGACAACCACAAAGTACAACATATTGCTATAAGTAATTACAAAACAAATAATACAGGTAAAATCAGTTGTTTGGAGCCAAATTTTCAGAAGTAGCTTCTAAAGTGTGGCCCTCATTTTATAAAGGTGGAATTCTTAAACGCTTGATTAAGCAAAATATAGGACTTCATCTAATCTTATTTTTTGGTTGTTGTGTCCATTGCCTCGAATTACCTTTTACAAATCTTTTTCATCACTGGAACATCATGTAATAAACTATAACAAAGTTATTAAAGTAGTAAAACCCCAAATCTGTACTAAATGAGATTTTGAGAACCAGTGCTAAAAATTTCCATGCAGATGTGTGTCATAACTTCACAAGAATTTATTCAGTCCATGGATTTGCACCATGGATTTGATGAATTAAGCATATAGCATATCAAGACAGGAACTGAAGCTTTAACATGCAACTGTATAGTAAGAAAAGGAAGAGACATGAACTAAGGTGTGTACATGAATAATCTAAGTTATCACATATTGTCTATGTTACCTTAAACCTCTCTTTTTATGTTGTAATAACCCATATATCTTTTAACCTAGACTGTAAACTTTCCAGAGCAAGGACCAGGCTTCTGCTGTGTTCTGTAAAATGCATAACTAACTTCTGGTCATGCCACAAATAATAAACTATTACAGGGACTAAAGTGGTCACCTTTAAAATATCAGAATTTAACGTAAGTTACTATTAACTGGTATTTGAGGTCTCTTGGCAAATATTTTTTCTTTTTAAATGGGAAAATGGATCCTTCTCAATTAACATACAGAACTTCCTCCATGTCTAGAAAAACCTTTAGAATAGTTTTACAGATGCCCCCCGACTTACGCAATCGTTCCGTTCCGGAAAGCTTTGCATAAGTCAGAAACGTATAACCATACGTTACGCAAAAATTTCCGCAACTCGAAAATCCTATTTCTGGCTTATGGAACTTTTTCCGTAAGTGCGAATTTGCGTAACCCGGGTCTTGCGTAACCCAGGGAGCGTCTGTAGCCTTATGAAACAGAAAGTTCTTTTCCTGCTGGGGTCTCATGTTTTAACTCACTCTGCTCCTCTTCTTGCTCTCAACTTACAACAACCACAACCATAAAGCAATGAAAACCTTTCTGAGCACCATCTCAATGAAAGTGGAGCTGAATAGTCAATCTTGCACCTTTTCTTTGTTTGTTGCTGGATTGAGAAAACTCACTCTTGTGGATAAGGAAGGAAATGAAGATGGGCAGAATGATTATAAGTGGGGCTTTCAGGTCTATGAGGTGAGGTAGCTAGTCTCTTACACCATTTGTTGTGCTTTCAACCATTTCTGGGCATATGCAAATCCTTGCTAGCCCTGAGAACATTCTCCTGGCTTGGGAATTTTGGGGATCAGTTCACATTGCATTAGGAATGAGCCATAGCTACCATGGAGGTGCTTGGATTCTGCTCATCTTATCTGGACGGTAATTGTGGAACTCCTGTTGCTTTGCCCTTTGCCTTAAGATCCTAATATACCACCTCTGGAACATGAATTACTTGTCCCAAGAAAGGACTAGAGATGCAAGCACTTTAACACTTACCATCCTGGACAATTTACACATGGTTGAGTGAGTTCGCGGTAAAGACCACCTTTAGCGAACACCCTCGAACTACTGCAGCTTCTTTTCTGCTGGTCTCCTGTTGAGCTGATCTGAGGTGATGGGGAAATGATGTGGAGTCCCAAATAATCTTGGTACCTCCATTTTCTGTTCTTTGTTGTCCTCCATAGTAGGTATTGGCAGAGTAAGGCACAACTATGCAGTAAATTAGATTGTGGAAAGACCTCACACACTGAAAGCAGCATCTAGCACACAACCATGGCTAAACTAAAGGGCCACTTATATAACCTGGTGGTGGGAACGGCAGCCAGCCAATAAAGGAAGCAAGACCGAACAGGTGAATCTCTAAGAAACTGGTCAGAAACATGATAAAGTTCAGGCTCATTGCTGGAAAAGAGTTAAGACAACAAATAAGAAAAGAGGACAGAAAATAAGGAAAAAAGTTCCATCAGAGACCAGGAGATTTCTCCTACTTCTTCCAGCAGCCTCTCAGAGACATAAGCTTTCTGACAACCTCTCCCTATTGGCATATCTTAGACAGACATTGCCTGACTGGCAGCTCTGATTCTGGGACCACATGTGGTAGGAAAACCCTAATAAAGGAGGGGTGAGTAGGCTTTTTCCCTGACAAACCAAGAGTTTTACTCCTGTACAACCAAAACAACTACATGAACGCAAGATTGAGTCCACCCTGCCTCATCCATCAACAAGTGTCAGCTAAATCAAACCACTACAGGTGATTATGTAAGAGAAAGAAAACATGTGGATTTGCAGATGTCAAATGGCATTTGTGATGCTGATTGCAAGAAAAAAGAATTTAACCTGTACACTGAGCGAAACTGATATGGAACCACAGAGGAAAAAACAAATACAAATTTTTTTATGTAATTTTCAGAATCACTTTTCTCCCTAATTGAAGTTTGAACTGATTTTTGTGCTTTTGCCAGTTTAAAAATCAGACTTTTAATGTTATTGACTGGTATAGCACCCAAAACTGTGGTCACTTTACGTCTTTAGTAACGTAATTTTAGCACATTCAATACTACCAGTCAATAAAAGTAACAAAAAAATTTATTAAAAAAAAACCCAACAACAACGAGGAGTCCGGAGGCACCTTAAAGACTAACAGATTTATTTGGGCATTCGTCTTTAAGGTGCCACTGAACTCCTCGTTGTTGTTTTTTTGTGGATACAGACTAACACGGCTACCCCTCTGATACATAAAAAATGTGTTAATGTTCTGCACCTCTCACTGAATATGCCTGTCCTAAAACATTCAACAATAACCACTGCAAAAACTATAAGTGTCTGGTTAGTTAAAGACACCAGAAGATAGTCTTGCAACAATCTGAAGCGTGCCAGATTTGGATTCTGACAGTCTATTTAAGATCTTCTGTCATACCCATCACAAGAGTGTCTAAGGCCCAGATCTATGTGGGTAGATTTAAAGAAGTCAATGGGACTCCATGCAGATATAAGGATAAGGGCTTAAGGCCTGGATTTTTTAAAGGTTATTTAGGCATTGTTGCATTCAGTATTGTAACACCTAACTAATTTAGCAGCCTAAATCTCATTTTCAAATGGGATTTAGGCACTTAGGAGTCAAAATCCCATTGAAAGTGCTTAAGGAAACAAGTTTCAAACTGTTACAGGATACAATGTGTTTTATTTTTAGAACTGTAGTGTTTATTAAAAGTTAAAAATATTTTTCTCATTTTAAGTGTATGAGAGCAGAGAGCCATTGTTTTTGGTATTATTACTCTACATATTAAACAATTTTAGAAAATCAAACCTGCTTCTTGGTAGCAGGGACAGAAGAGAATGAGCTATCACTGTTCTTACTCTGGGGAGACATTCAGCTACTACAGTGATGGATATCAGTATAAAACAGGGTAGACCCAGGCTATAGATTATCTGGTAGGATCAGTTTTCATTTTAAATGAATACACATAAAAATTACATTAGTTTTCAAACATTAGCATCTTAACTATTTCAAAAAGCATGAAGAACTAATACACCTAGGACATATAATAGAATAATCGCCTTATACATTTCACCTAAAAATATGAAGGCTTTTTTAAGTTTTAGGAGCACAGAATCCAGTCATTTAATATTACATATGTTTAGTAGATTAAAAAAATATAGTGAAAGAGAATTTGTCTACGTCCAGAATTAATTCTGGATTGCAACATGGCCATCTACATAGTAGTGAAATATAGTATTCAGTTTGTGAAACCATTCATGTGGTTTCATCTCTGAAAAAGGAGAGTTTTATGACAGATTTCAACCAAGAAACAGGAGACATACTAGCTGTGGGTTTGTTTATTTGTTCTGGTGGGAAGGGGTGGTTAATGTGAGGTTTTCGGTTTAAGGAAACTTCTATCAAGATACTTTATGCTGCAGATTTTTAAAAAAGATGACAAACAAAAACTACTCCTGGGTTACATACCAGTAACCGGAAGTCTCCCATTGTGTAATCTCCTCCATTATCATCATTTGTATTGTGGAGGCCCCTACTTATGGTTCCGTCATAGACCAGGGCCCTGCTGGAGCAGTCACTGTATAAACACAGACAGCCCCTGTCCAGAAGAGTTTACTATCACAACTGTAATTTTAAAGAGCTAAACTCTATGAATTTTCCAAAAGAACCACCTTGCTAGACTTCAGCACTGTAAGGGTATGTCTACACTACGAAATTTGGTCGATTTTATAGAAGTCGATTTTTAGAAATCGCTTTTATACAGTCGATTGCGTATGTCCACACTAAGGCATTAAATTGGTGGAGTGCGTCCTCACTACCATGGCTAGCATTGAATTACAGAGCAGTGCACTATGGGTAACTATCCCACAGTTCCCGCAGTCTCCACCGTCCAAACAGGAAATGAAATTCAAAAGTTCCCGGGGCTTTTCCGGTATACCTGGCTAGTGCATCGGAGATCAAACTGCTGTCCAGAGCGATCACAATGGAGCACTCTGGGATAGCTCCCTGAGGCCAATACTGTCGATTTGCGTCCGCACTACTCCAAATTCGACCCAGTAAGGTCGATTTTAGCGCTACTCCCCTTGTCAAGGAGGAGTACAGAGGTCGATTTTAAGAGCCCTTTCGGTTGACGGAACAGGGTTGGTTGTGTGGGTGCGGTCATTTTTTAATCGACCTAACGCGGCTAAATTCGACCTAACCCTGTAGTGTAGACTAGGCCTTAGTTTCACATTTACTTTGACTCTGAACATGCACCATCAATCGCGAGTCATCAACTAGCACTACACCTCACCATAAAAGCCCTCTGTCCTTCCTGTACAATGTAATGCGTAAGTGGAAATGAATCCATGGAAAATGGTTAGTGCACAGTTTCAATCACTAATCAAGTTTTCTTCAACTTATCACAGTTTCCCACTCTTACCAGACTGGCCACGTCTACACCACAAACTTTGGTCAATACAAATTACATCAGCATAAAGATGTCACAATTACGATGTCGCTTGTCTGCATGCATACTTGGTGCTAAACGTGCTCACCGGGAGTGCTTGTGTCGATGCACAGTGCTGTGCACCATAGGTAGGTATCCCAGTGTGCAACCTGCCATTGTCCACCACTCTGTTTTTTGGGAAGTTTTCACAATGCACGGTGGGGCAGAACTGAGTTGCACAAGGGTGCCTGTGAACAAGGGGTCAACTTCCCAGCATGCATCTGACTTCATCCCATAATGTCATCCATATCATATAATTTTCATGCCTTTTTAAAAATCCCACAAATTTGCATGACCATCCTCGCTGTCCGCCATCTCTGACAGAAGCATGAAGCCAGCACAGCTCTGCACCACTACCATAAGCATTGCAAGCACAGGAAGCACTATCCTCAGTTATTTGCAGAGCCATAAGAAAAACTGAATGAGCAGGGAACATGACTATTTCTTGGAGGGCAGATTTTGTGGAACATAGTGAGAACCAATTCCAGGCTGTTGGTGGCATTCATGGTGGCGGAATGCTGCTCCTGGGCCCAAGAAACAAGCACTGACTGGTGGGATCACATCATAAGGCTTGGGATGATGAACAGCGGCTGCAGAACTTTCCAATACACAAGTCTACATTCCTGGATCTCTATGCCAAGATTGCCCCAGCCCTCCAGCACAGGGACACCAAAATGAGAGCTGCACTGACCGTGGAAAAGTGAGTGGCAATAGCACTGTGGAAACTTGCAGTGCCAAATTGCTACCAGTCAGTGGGAAATAATTTTGCAGTTGGAAAATCCATTCTGAGGGCCATTGTCATGCAAGTGTGCAGGGCTATTAATCATCTCCTGTTACACAGTACTATGATTCTCAGCAATGTGCAGGACATAGTGTATGTATTTTCAGCAAAAGGGTTTCCAAACTGCAGTGGAGCAACAGACAGCATACATATTCCTATTTTGGCACCAGACCCCACAGCCACAGAGTACATCAGCAGAAAGGGCTACTTTTCTATGGTGATGCAAGTATTGGTGGATCAGTAGAGACACTTCACTGACATAAATGGTAGCTTGTCAGGGATGGTGTGGGGTGCTCACATCTTTAAGAACACAGGACTGTTCAGAAAGCTACAAGCAGGGACTGTCTTTCCTGACTGACGGATTACTACTGATGATGTTGAAATGCCAATAGTGATCCTGGGGGGACCCAGCCTACCCCTTACTCTCCTGGCACATGAAGCCATACCCCAGCCACCTCAACAGCACCAAGGCAAGATTCAACTACTGGCTCAGCAGGTACAGAATGACAGTTAAATGAGCTTTTGGTAGGGACATTGGCGTTGTTTACTCACAGGCCTGGATCAGAGTGAAAAAAGCACCCCAATGATTATATCTGCCTCATGTGTCCTGCATTGTATCTGTGAAGCAAAGGTGGAAAAGTTGCCACCGGGCTGGAAATGGAGGTGGAGAGGCTGTCTGCTGAGTTTGAACCACCAGACACAGAAGAGCTCAACGCATAGCTATACAGCTCAGGGAGGCTTTGAAAGAGCACTTTAACAGTAAGCCCTTGTAATGTCTTGCAGCATACCGTACTCTACCCGTCTCTGCTGAATTGGGGCCTCTTAGGAATTGTGTGTTGCTTGGTTTATGTCTATGAATATAGCTCTTTCAATGCAACCATTAAATTTTGCAATGCTTGCTGCACATCTATGATTATTACACCGTGTTTGTCACTGATCCTATGAGCTGTGTCACACTGTACAGTAGCAAGTAGGTGGGTGCTTTCAGAACTACTAGGCACTCTGCAACATATGTTGTGAACTAGTAAACAGGAATGATTTTCCAAATAATACAATTTTATTCAGTACCAAAATCAGTGGGAAGAAAAAGTCTGCAATTTAAAAGCAAATACATAAAAAACTTACTATATTAATGAAACAGAACTTAACAAGGGGCAAAAACATTCATGTCCATTTTGCCTACACATACAGCAACAGTGGCTTTTACAAGTCAGCATATGTGAAGCTTGCTGTGTCCTTAATGTCACCTAGCATGAAGTGGTAGGGGTAGGAATGCAGGTCCTGATGCCATGTGGCAGGAGGTGTAAGGAGCTGCTGAAATGGAGTAATGCAAAGGGAGGCGAACCCATGATTGTTGAATGTGCAGGCAGTGGTGCTGGAACAATTTTTATAGTGGGGGTGCTGAAAGACATTGAACAAAACTCTAAACCCTTTATATTATGGAAACCACTTCAAGCCAGGGGGTGCTGCCGTGCCCTCAGCACCACTAGTTCCAGCACCCCTGTCTGCAGGTCCACAAGAGTCTGCAGCATCTGTGTTTGCCAACGGAGAAGCCCCATTATGTCCTGATGCATCTCCCTCTCTTTTCCTGCTGGGACTCTCTACTCTTCCCTTCTCCAGGCTGCCAGCCGTATTCACCCTGAAGGCCCTTTGCTCATGGTCTGGTCAGTACTGGTTACAGGATCTCATTGAACATGTAATTGCAAGTCCTCTTCTTTCACCTTATCTGGCTCAGGCATTCCACGGATCTGCAGGAGGAACCCCTCAATGCGACAACAGCAGTAGCTGCAGATAAAACACACAGTGGTACCATCATCAATACAGTCACAAGAGAAAGCGAAAGTTAAGATTCAAAACGCCCTTCCCTTGCTCCTCTAAAGTTTTACACAAGACGTGCTTATTGACACTTCAATAAGGGGTGGTTATTTTATCAGGTATCTTATTCCTGAAGGTAACAAAGGCAGAGAAAGCACAGCTGCTGCTAGGGGCCATATACAGGGCCGGCTCCAGGCACCAGCTTAACAAGCAGCTGCTTGGGGCAGCCAAGGGAGAGGGGCGGCACCTGGGGCAATTCGGGGGTGGCAGGTCCCTCACTCTCTCTAAGAGCGAAGGACTTGCCACCACCAATCGCGGCTTTCCCCCCCCCCCCCCAATTTCCGCAGCCGGTTGCGATTGCGGCGTTGTTGTTATTTTTGCTTGGGGCGGCAGAAATGCTGGAGCCGGCCCTGCCCATATATTGTTAGCCTATGTACTGCAATGGTGCCTGTCGAAAGTATTGCTGACTGGTGTGGGAAAGCAGCCTACCATCGAAGAAGAAATAGGGCAGCCATCCCTAGAAACCTTCAGGTGAGGATTGCAGAGTACCCCATGGAAGTCTCATCGAGATCTCTCAGGATTAAAGGGACATTCCTGTGTACGTAAATAAACTGCTCCGCATGGGCCCCCTTGCCTAACTCTATAGGGAAATTAAAAGCAGATAACACCACTACTTCTCTTCATAGTACCACTACCTATTCTAGTACTAATAAATTAATGTAAAGTCAGTAGCTGTGTCCTGTTAAGTTGGGGGCGCCATCACCGTAATGGGAAATAAATTTACATACTTACCCAAAGATCCTTCCCCTGCATCAGGCTCTCCCATGCTTGACTGCCAGGACTGACTGGATTGCAGTAGAGTATCAAACAGGTACTGGCTCGGGGCATAGCTAGACCTCCCAGTCACACGTCCTCCATCCTCCTCTTCCTTCTCCTCCTCCTCGCTGCTCACACTAGGGGCCTGTGACGTGGCTCCTTGGAGGTATCCACACTGGTATGCGGGGTGGATAAGGAGGTCTCCGCCAAGTATGACATGCAGCTCTTTGTAAAAGTGGCAGGTTTGCGGCTCAGCATCAGATTGACTGTTGGCCTCTCTGGCTTTCTGATATGCCATCTGCAGTTCCTTTGCTTTCACGCAACACTGCTGTTGATCCCTTTCATACCCATTCTCCTGCATCCCCCATGCAATCTACTCAGATGTCAACATTTCTACAGCTGGTCCATAGCTGTGCTTGCACAGTCTCTTTTCCCCACAGGCCAAGGAGATTCAATATTTCCTGTCTACTCCAGGCAGGAGCACTTCTGGACTGCGTAGCCAGCATGGCCCGCTGCACACAACAGAAAGCTGGAAAAGGCATTTCAAAAATATGCAGGGTTTTAAAGGAGCATGGGGCCTTCCAGTCTTCTGTGACCCTGAGCAGTGGAGTTCACAATTGTAACCAGAGCACTCGCGCTGCATTGACCTCAGTACATCGAACATGGCTCAACACCACTCAGGGAGGTGGTGTTACTGTGTCGCTGTAATGGGGCACTTACATCAGTGGCAGACAAATTTAAGCGTAGACACATGCATCACTAGGTCAATGCAAGATGGCTTACATCGACCTAACTTTGTAGTGTAGACCAGGACTGAGAAGCAGTGTCCCCTTCAAGGACAGGACGTAAGGAATGAATATCTAAAAAGTATCAAAATAAAGAAAACATCTAAACAATTATTGCTTGCCCAAACTGCATGTCCAGACAGACATGCACCTTATAGATGTCTGAGAACTCCAATTTGTAGTTAAGATTTCAAGACTCTGTAGCTGTGAGCATGATATTTAGATTAAAAGTGAAGTAAACAAAAAGTTTTAAAGACTGTTAAAGAGAAGATGCATTTCCTTTTATACCCTTTTACAGACCCATGTACAATGGAGATGTTTCTTTCTGGGTCCATGGGGCCTAAGAAGTGATCATGTAGAGCCTCTCTCTCATGGTTACCCTATTTCATACTACCCTTCAATTTCCTTCAATTGCCCTTCAATTTAGTTGAGGTTCCAACATTTTCAAGCAATGTTTGGATTTCTCTGTGCCAACAAGGGAACACAGAAACCTGGTGCAGTTCTCGCTCCACAAATTTGAAATAGCTCTTTTAAAATCCATGTAGACTCAACAGATGTGTATTTCAAGAGTACTTGGTACAATATTTTTTCTGAATTATTTAAGATTTGAATTAAAATTACAGAAGATTATCTATACAGTGAACTATTACTACTTTTCTTTTTTTGAATTAAAAAATTCACAACACATTTCTGTAATTGTGCCTGCTCCAAAACCTTCTTTGGCTAGAAGAATTAAAATCCATAGCATTCTAAAATGGATGTACTGTTACAAAGTGAAGTTTGCTACGCTGTGTTTTTTAAAAAAAATTCTCAACAACTTAAAAAGTTAATGATGAAAGCGACTTTTTCCTATTCTTTACATACTCTTTGCTATATATTTAAAGATTGACCTCAGAAAGAAGAATTTTTCCACTTTTAAAATAATTTTGCCTGCGATGATTGAATGCAAATAGAACACAGAAAATAGTTTATTCCTAATCAGATGGTCACTACCTCTGTAAAATACTATTACAGAACTATGAAACAGCAGGAAACAATACATATTAAGTGGTATATATAATTGAAAGAATAAAATCATTTTAGGTACAAATGCTAATACAATGGAAAATTGTGCTTATTAACAGCTTAAAAAAAAGAACTTCTTACCACTCATCCGTGAAGTCCAATTTTATCGTGCTTGTAGTAGTTCCTTCTGTACTGTAGTGCAAACTTAAAACTGGTTCACCTGTTCCTGCTCGTGAACTCTGCTTTTCACTGTCTGTAAACAAGGGTAGATAATATTTGAATGTGTGTCAGTAATTTATGTAAAACTGTTAAATAATGGAAACACCTTACAAAGTGAATTAAGATAACCAAAACATTCTCTCTAATACAATCTGTTTTAAAGCCAAACACAGACCAAACCAAAAGTTAAATGCTTTGGAGCGATTACACTGAATTTATACTTTGCAAAGCTTAGGGACTAGCCTAAAGATATAACAATTTGTATTTACAACAATGAAGAGGGCATATGAGGTCCTTAGATTTGACCATAAGATACCTTTTGATTTACATGGGAGCCATACATAGAATCATAGAACTATAGGGCTGGACCCCGAGAAATCATCAAGTCCAGCCGCCTGTGCTGTGACAGGACACCAAGTAAACCTAGGGTATGTCTACACTACGAAATTAGTTCGAATTTATAGAAGCAGGTTTTATTGAAATCGGTTGTATACAGCCGATTGTGTATGTCCACACAATAAAATGCTCTAGGTGCTCTAGTCGGCAGACCGCGTCCACAGTACGAGGCTAGCGTCGACTTCCGGAGCATTGCACTATGGGTAGCTATCCCACAGCTATCCCACAGTTCCCGCAGTCTCCGCCGCCCCTTGGAATTCTGGGTTGAGATCCCAATGCCCGGATGATGCAAAACAGTGTCGCGGGCGGTTCTGGGTACATGTCGTCAGGCCCCTCCCTCCCCCGTCACAGCAACGGCAGACAATAGATTCGCGCCTTTTTATCTGGGTTACCTGGGTTACCTGTGCAGACAACATGGAGCCCGCTCAGCACAGCTGAGCTCACCGTCACCATATGTCCTCTTGGTGCCGGCAGACGTGGGACTGCATTGCTACACAGCAGCAGCTGCTAACTGCCTTTTGGCGGTAGACGGTGCAGTAGACTGGTAGCCTTCATCGGCGATCTGGGTGCTGGCAGCCGTGGGGCTTGCCTTTTGGCAGTAAATGGTGTATTATGACTGTTAGCCGGCCTATTACAAGTCGGGTCATCGCACATTAGCAGAGTCTTCCCTGAGCAGCAGCTCGTGCAATAGGCCTGAAGACCATCGTCATACACCGCCCCGTATTTGCTGCCAAGCACCCAGAAAGATGCCGAGGGCTATCAGTCACGCTGCACCGTCGTCTTAAGATGTAAAAAAATAGATTTTCTCTGTATTCATTTGCTTCCCCCTCCCTCGGTCAAATCAACGGCCTGCTAAACCCAGGGTTTTCAGTTTAATCTTTGGGGGGGACCAGTCTGTGACAGTTGTTTGTGTCTCTCCCTGATGCACAGCCACCGTTCTTTATTTTAATTCCCTGTGCCTGTACGCCATGTCGTCACTCGGCCCCCCTCCCTCCTTCCCCTAGGCCGTCAGATACTACGTTTGCGCCACAGCTCGAGCCGAGAAGCGGTTCGCGCCTTTTCTTTGAATTCTGGGTTGAGATCCCAATGCCCGGATGATGCAAAACAGTGTCGCGGGCGGTTCTGGGTACATGTCGTCAGGCCCCTCCCCCCTCGTCACAGCAACGGCAGACAATAGATTCGCGCCTTTTTACCTGGGTTACCTGTGCAGACAACATACCACGGCAAGCATGGAGCCCGCTCAGCTCAGCTGAGCTCACCGTCACCATATGTCCTCTGGGTGCCGGCAGACGTGGGACTGCATTGCTACACAGCAGCAGCTGCTAACTGCCTTTTGGCGGTAGACGGTGTAGCATGAGTGATAGTCGTGGGGCTGGCAGCCGTAGGGCTGCATTGCACCAGCCCCTTGCAGGCGATGGTATATTATGACTGGTACCCGTCGTCGTCATACTGGTATGGCTGTCAATCATGGCCACCTGGGCAGACATGCTACTGTTTTGATGATGACGGTTACCAGTCATAATATACTATTTTCTGCCAATTGCCCAATATTGTCTGCTAAGCACCCAGAAGAGGCCGAGGGCGATGCTGGGTGCTGGCGGACGTGGGGCTGGCAGACGTGGGGCTGCATTGCTACACAGCAGCAGCCCCTTGCCTTTTGGCAGATGATGGTATATTATGATTGGTACCCATCATCATCATACTGGTATGGCTGTCACTCATGCTGCAGCGTCGGCTGCCACCTTAAGATGTAAAAAATAGATTTGTTCTGTGTTCATTTGCTTCCCCTTCCTCCGTGAAATCAACGGCCTGCTAAGCCCAGGGTTTCCAGTTTAATCTTTGGGGGGGCCATTCTGTGTGACAGTTGTTTGTGTTTCTCCCTGTTCCTGTACCTGTACGCCATGTCGTCACTCGGCCCTCCCTCCCTCCCTCCCTCCCGCCCTCCTTCTCCTGGTCCATCAGATACTACTTTCGCGCCTTTTTTCTGACCAGGCGCCATAGCTAGCACTGGGATCATGGAGCCCGCTCAGATCACCGCGGCAATTATGAGCACTATGAACACCACGCGCATTGTCCTGGAGTATATGCAGAGCCAGAACATGCCAAGGCGAAACCCGGACCAGGCGAGGAGGCGATTGCAGCACGGCGACGAGAGTGATGAGGAAATTGACATGGCCATAGACCTCTCACAAGGCACAGGCCCCAGCAATGTGGAAATCATGGTGTCACTGGGGCAGGTTGATACCGTGGAACGCCGATTCTGGGCCCGGGAAACAAGCACAGACTGGTGGGACCGCATCGTGCTGCAGGTATGGGACGATTCCCAGTGGCTGCGAAACTTTCGCATGCGTAAGGGCACTTTCATGGAACTTTGTGACTTGCTTTCCCCTGCCCTGAAACGCCAGGATACCAAGATGAGAGCAGCCCTCACAGTTGAGAAGCGAGTGGCGATAGCCCTGTGGAAGCTTGCAACGCCAGACAGCTACCGGTCAGTCGGGAATCAATTTGGAGTGGGCAAATCTACTGTGGGGGCTGCTGTGATCCAATTTGCCAGGGCAATGAAAGACCTGGTGATAGCAAGGGTAGTGACTCTGGGCAACGTGCAGTCAATAGTGGATGGTTTTGCTGAAATGGGATTCCCAAACTGTGGCGGGGCGATAGACGGAACCCATATCCCTATCTTGTCACCAGAGCACCAAGCCACCGACTACGTAAACCGCAAGGGGTACTTTTCAATGCTGCTGCAAGCCCTGGTGGATCACAAGGGACGTTTCACCAACATCAACGTGGGATGGCCGGGAAAGGTACATGATGCTCGCGTCTTCAGGAACTCTGCTCTGTTTCGAAAGCTGGAGGAAGGGACTTTCTTCCCGGACCAGAAAGTGACCATTGGGGATGTTGAAATGCCTATCGTGATCCTTGGGGACCCAGCCTACCCCTTAATGCCATGGCTCATGAAGCCGTACACAGGCAGCCTGGACAGGAGTCAGGACCTGTTCAACTACAGGCTGAGCAAGTGCCGAATGGTGGTGGAATGTGCATTTGGACGTTTAAAAGCGCGCTGGCGCAGCTTACTGACTCGCTCAGACCTCAGCGAAAAGAATATCCCCATTGTTATTGCTGCTTGCTGTGCGCTCCACAATATCTGTGAGAGTAAGGGGGAGACCTTTATGGCGGGGTGGGAGGTTGAGGTAACTCGCCTGGCCGCTGATTACGCGCAGCCAGACACCAGGGCGGTTAGAGGAGCACAGCAGGGCGCGGTGCGCATCAGAGAAGCTTTGAAAACGAGTTTTGTGACTGGCCAGGCTACTGTGTGAAACTTCTGTTTGTTTCTCCTTGATGAACCCTCCAACCCCCCCCCCCCCCGACCCGGTTCACTCTACTTCCCTGTAAACCAACCAACCACCCCACCCCACCCTCCCCTCCCCCTTGCAGAGGCAATAAAGTCATTGTTTTTTCACATTCATGCATTCTTTATTAGTTCCTTACAGAGGTAGGGGGATAATTGCCAAGGTAGCTGGGATGGGTGGGGGAGGAGGGATGGAAAAGGACACACTGCATTTTAAAACTTTAACTCTTATTGAAGCCCAGCCTTCTGATGCTTGGGCGATCATCTGGGGTGGAGTGACTGGGTGGACGGAGGCCCCCCCACCGTGTTCTTGGGCGTCTGGGTGAGGAGGCTATGGAACTTGGGGAGGAGGGCTGTTGGTTACACAGGGGCTGTAGCGGCGGTCTCTGCTCCTGCTGCCTTTCCTGCAACTCAACCATACACTCGAGCATATCAGTTTGATGCTCCAGCAGACGGAGCATTGCCTCTTGCCGTCTGTCTGCAAGCTGACGCCACCTATCGTCTTCAGCCCGCCACCTCTCCTCTCGTTCATGTTGGGCTTTTCTCATCTCCGACATTGACTGCCTCCACGCATTCTGCTGTGCTCTATCAGCCTGGGCGGACATCTGCAGCTCCGTGAACATCTCGTCCCTCGTCTTACGTTTTCTCTTTCTAATGTTCACAAGCCTCTGCGAAGGAGAAACATTTGCAGCTGGTGGAGGAGAAGGGAGAGGTGGTTAAAAAAGACACATTTTAGGGAACAATGGGTACAGTCTTTCATTACAAGGTCGCATATTTCGGCTTGCAGGCAGCCATCGTAGGCCACAGTGTTTTGGCTTTTTTAACCTTCTTAACATGCGGGAAAGATTGCAAACAGCAGCGCATTTCCCATATCAAGGATGAATTGGGTTGTCCATTTAAAATGGGGTTTCAATGTAAAAGGAGGGGGCTGCGGTTTCCCGGTTAACATGCGGCACAAACACAAGTAAACCACCCTCCCCCACACACGATTCTCTGGGATGATCACTTCACCCCTCCCCCCCACCGCGTGGTTAACAGCGGGGAACATTTCTGGTCAGAATAGCAGGAACGGGCGCCTCTGAATGTCCCCCTTAATAAAATCACCCCATTTCAACCAGGAGAGCTTTCTGGAGATGTCCCTGGAGGATTTCCGCTCCATCCCCATACACGTTAACAGACTTTTCCAGTAGATGTACTGGCCGCGATTGCCAGGGCAAATTAATCATTAAACACGCTTGCTTTTTTTTTGTAATGTTTACAAATAGTTACAAAGTTACACTCACCAGAGGTCTCCTGTGTGCCCTGAGGGTCTTGGGTGAGTTCGGGGGTTACTGGTTCCAGGTCCAGGGTCACAAACATATCCTGGCTGTTGGGGAAACCGGTTTCTCCGCTTCCTTGCTGCTGTGAGCTACCTACAGTACCTCCATCGTCATCTTCCTCGTTCCCCGAACCGTCTTCCCTGTGTGTTTCTCCAGTGAGAGAGTCATAGCACACGGTTGGGGTAGTGGTGGCTGCACCCCCTAGGATCGCATGCAGCTCCGCGTAGTAGCGGCAAGTTTGCGGCTCTGCCCCGGACCTTCCGTTTGCTTCTCTGGCTTTGTGGTAGGCTTGCCGTAGCTCCTTAATTTTCACGCGGCACTGCTGTGTGTCCCTGTTATGGCCTCGGTCCTTCATGGCCTTGGAGATCTTTTCTAATACTTTTCCATTTCTTTTACTGCTACGGAGTTCAGCTATCACTGCTTCATCTCCCCATATGGCGAGCAGATCTCGTACCTCCCGTTCGGTCCATGCTGGAGCTCTTTTGCGATCCTGGGAGGACTCCATGACGGTTACCTGTGCTGATGAGCTCTGCGTGGTCACCTGTGCTCTCCACGCTGGGCAAACAGGAAATGAAATTCAAACCTTCGCGGGTCTTTTCCTGTCTACCTGGTCAGTGCATCTGAGTTGAGAGCGCTGTCCAGAGCGGTCACAATGAAGCACTGTGGGATAGCTCCCGGAGGCCAATAACATCGAATTCCGTCCACACTACCCCAATTCCGACCCGCAAAGGCCGGTTTTATCGCTAATCCCCTCGTCGGAGGTGGTGTAAAGAAACCGGTTTAAAGGGCCCTTTAAGTCGAAAGAAAGGGCCTCGTTGTGTGGACGTGTCCAGGCTTAATTCGGTTTAACGCTGCTAAAGTCGACCTAAACCCGTAGTGTAGACCAGGCCCTAGACTATTCCTAACAGATGTTTGTCCAGCCTGTTCTTAAAAAATTCCAGTGATGGGGATTCCACAACCTCCCTTGGAGGCCGAATACAGAGTTCAACTACCCTTATGGTTAGCAAGTTTTCCCTGATATTTAACCTACACCACTCTTGCTGCAAATTAAGCCCATTACTTCTTGTCCTAACCTCAGAGTACATGGAGACCACTTGATCGGCATCTTCATTATAAAAGCCCGTAACATATTTAAAGACTTATCAGGTCCCCCCTCAGTTTTCTTTTCTCAAGACTAAACATGCCCAGTTTTTTCCTCCACAAACCTAGGTCAGGTTTTCTAAAGCTTTTATAATTTTTGTTGCTCTCTTCTGCTCTCTCAATTTGTCCATGTCTTTCCTAAAGTGTGATACTCAGAACTGGACAAAGCTGAGGCATCACCAGTACTGAGTAGAGTGGTATAATTAGCACCCATTTCTTACATATGACACTCCTGTTAATACACCCAGAATGATATCAGTCTTTTTGGCAACTGTATCACATTGTTGACTCATTCAATCTGTGATCCATTATGACCACCCAGGTCCTTTTCAGCAGTACTACTACCTACCCAGTTATTCCCCATTTCGTAGTTGTGCATTTGATTCTTCCTTCCTAACTGAAGTACTTTGCACTTGGGTTTACTGAATATAATTTTATTGATTTCAGACCAATTCTCCAATCTGTCATTTTGAATTCTAATCCTGTTCTCCAAACTGCTTGCAAGTGCTCCATTATCCAAATCGTTAATGAAAATATTGAATAGTACTGGACACTATAACTCTGAGTACAGTCTTTCAACTAGCTGTGTACCCACTATATAGTAATTCCATCTAGACCACATTTCTCTAGTTTGCTTATAAGAATGTCATGTAGGATTGTGTCAAAAGCCTTATTAAAATAAAAACATATTACATTTACCGGATTTCCCCCATTCACTAGATCAGTTACCCTGTTGAAGGAAATTAGGTTGGTTTGGCATGATTTGTTTTTGACAAATGCATGCTCGCTATTCCTTATAACCCTATCATCCTCTAGGAGTTTACAAAACATTTTTTTAATAATTTGTTCCAGTATCTTTCCAGGTATTAAAATTAGGCTGACTGATCAATAATTCCCCAGGACTTCTTTGTTCCCCTTTTTAAAGATAACTACAAATTTTTGCCTTTCTCCAGTTCTCTGAGACCTCACCCACATCCATGAGTTCCCAAAGAACTGCTAACAGTTCCAAAATTGCTTCAGCTAGTTCCTTAAACCACCTCGGATGAATTTCATGAGGCTCTGCCAACTTGAACACATCTAACTTATCTAAATATTCTTTAACCTGTTCTGTCCCTATTTTGGCTTGCATTCCTTCCCCTGTGATTTGGTCCTTTGTGAGCAGGACTTTGGATATCTACTATCCAACTATTATACTGAGGTTTGGAGTTTTTTGTATGGGAACGTGAACTATCATTTCATTCAGTGCTACATTTTGAAAGTGCTCCTCTTCCTCACCCCTCCTCATCACCTAAAGTTATCCTAGCGTGAATGTTCTTTATGCTGAAACTCTGAGAACGTGAACAGTACCAATGAATTGGTGCACAGAGTTAAGAGATCACGGAGGGTCTGTGCAATGGGCTCTATGGTAACAGCACTGCTCTATGGCATCCTTCCCTGAAGGAAGGTTCATAGCCAGTAGGCCCATCTACATCATGGACCTCCTGTCTACAAACACCACTTAAGAGGAGTGCAGTAGCCCATTCCTGCTAATAAAGGTTATGGGCAGTAACATCAAATATAAAGTTACCACACAGGTTCTCCTTGTTCAGAACCTAGATTAGTGGGAGAATTCTTGACTTCTATGCCCCAGATATGCCACCTATGTGAAGCCCACTTACTCCAGCCTCATATGAATTATGAGAATGTCAGTCACCCTTTGCTATTAATGCATTATTAACTTATTAGTTGTTAAACATCAATGTACAGTCTTCCCTTTGCTGTCACTGGGAGTTTCAAAAAATAAAACAAAAACAAAACAAAACCCTTCCTCACAAACCATCTTCTTATACTCGATCCTGCTGTGAAGCCATCACCCTACATCTGTAACACCATGAGTTTTTTTCCACGATGTCAAATAAACATCAAATTCTGCCCATTGAAGTCATTGACCTTTCTCTACATAACAGGGTCAAATTTTAATCATGCTTTGTTACTGCAGGATCAAATAGAACGAAAGTGAGGTTGCTCACCATGTGCAGTAAGTCTAGTTCTTTGAGCTGAATGTCCCTATGGGTGCTCCACTTCAGGTGCGCATGTTCCCCACACACCTTTGATTGGAGATTTTCATTAGCAGTGGTAGTTCAACCCATGCATGCTGTTTGCTCACTCTGACCGTCTCTGCTAGACGGTACTGGAACCTTCCCAGAACCATGTTTACTCTGAGAACTGTGGGATTTTCCTGCTTCACTGGTACCGGAGGGCGAGGTCTTTTTGAGGAGGGAGGGATACCTTAAGAAGGGAATTAGAGCTCCTCTTCTTAGAATCTTTAGAGGAGGTCTTTGAAGCCTTCCCCTTTCTAGAAGGGTGTTGCACTGAGGTCGAAGGACCACTAGAGACTGTGGCGACTGATGTATAGCGGGGGTTCTCCTGACCTGGCTCTGAAGTGAGGGGAAAGGAGCACTCCTGCATTAACAGTCACAGTTTGATTTAGCAGTTCTTCTGTGCCCTGGATTTGAGGGCTCAACAGAAATGACACTTCTGAGAGGCATGCAATTCACCCAGGCAGTGAACACACTTACAGTGTCTGTCACTGACCGGGATAGCCTCTCTGCGTATGAGCGAATACTTAACTCCCAGTGAACAGACATGCCCCTCACAGGGAGGATTTCCCAGGAAGAAATTAAACAATCTTTCAACAACCAGTAATTATCTGTTAATGTTGGTAGTCAATCGCTGACTATGATGATATTGTCACATTTTTCATCTATGGCTATGCATTTCACTCTGAAGTTCGAACCCTGATGCACAGTCAGCCAAAATGAGGGCATGGGAAGTCCATATCTATGATGTTTGATGATGCAGCTCAGTGACGCATTTCACATGACGCCTGGAGACTATTTTGTCTATCCTGCTCAAACCTGTTACATGCTGATCTTGTCAGAGACCCCCAGTGAGTCCAGTTCTGAGCTATTTGCTTGAGTTCTTTGAGATGGATGCCAGCCTACTGGAGACTGCTCATCAGGTTATCTTTGAAGCACTTATGCGGACAACCCTTCTTTCTTTTGCTCTGCCTCAGCTCCCTATACAAGATCTGTTTTGGGAGACAGTGGTCTTCCATTCTGATGACATGTCTGGTCCACCTAAGTTGTGCTCTCAGTAGCATTTCCTCAATGCTGGTTGTGTTTGCTCATTCAAGGTCTTTAATATTGGTCACTCTGTCCTGCCAGCAAATGCTCATTACTGAGCAGAGGGAGCACATGTGAAATTGCTCAAGCTGTTTAATGTGCCATCTATAGAGAGTCCATGTCTCAGATCCATACAAGAGAGATGTTAAGACCACTGCACTGTAGATCTTCAATTTGATGGAGATACAAAAGTTGTGTTGGTTAAGGATTTTTGTTCAGAGTTGGCCAAGGGCCTGGCAGGCTTTACTAATTCTGTAGGCAATTTTCTGATCAAGGGAACAGTCACTTGTGATGGCGCTACCCAAATACTTGAACTGATCTACATTTTTCAGCTGTGTGCCTTGTATGAAGCTGGCTGGCGCTGGGGCACTGGAATGAGGTGCTGGTTGAAACAAAACTGCTGTCTTACTGAGACTGATGGTGAGGCCAAAGAGCTGGGATGCTTCAGAGAATCTATCAACAATGACCTGAAGGTTGCTATGTCTATGGTCCATCAAGGTGCAGTCATCTGCAGAAAGTGCCTTGATAAGAAGTCTCTCCAGCGTCTTGGTCTTAGCATCGAGTCTTTGAAGATCAAAGAGGGAGCCATCCAGTCAGTAGCAGATATAAATCCCCTGATCCAAGTCCCTCGTGGCATGGCTGAGGACACAGGCAAAGAACAAGTTGAACAGCACTAGAGCAAGTATGCAGCTCTGTTTCACTCCCTTTGAGATTTTGAATACGTCAGAAAAGTTACCATTGGAGAACACTTGTACTGTCAAGTGGTCATGGAACAGCCAGATGATTTGTATGAATCTTCTCAGGCAGCCCAGTTTATGTAGAATAGACCCTCTCTGTTGACCATATCAAAGGCTTTGGTAAAGTCAATGAAGACTGCATACTGGTCCATGTTCTGCTTTAAACATTTTTCCAGGACCTGCCTTATGACAAAAATCATAGTATTATGAGCTGGTCTAAAAATCACACTGTACTTCTGGCATTCTCTCCTCAGACATGTTTGGAATGAGTCTGTTCAGTAAAATGTGAGCTAGTATTTTCCCCGCTATACAGAATAGTGAAATGCCTCTGTACTTTCCACAGTCAGCTTTGCTGCCTTTGGCTTTGAACAGTGATACAATAATAGCATCTTTGAAGTCTTGTGGCATTTCTTCTTCCTCCCAAATGCTACTCAAGATGTCGTGAAAACACCTTGATAGCCTTTGGGCCTGCTGCTTTGTACAGTTCTTATGGAACACCATCCTTTCCAGATGCCTTTCCACACCAGAGTTCAATTGTTTGATGGCTTTCATGACTTCAACTGACGGAGGGAGGTCAAGATCCTCTTTGATGGGTTTCTCGGTAAATGATCAAAGACATGACAATTGACTGTGGATGCTCTATTGAATAGACTATTGAAGTGTTCAGCCCATCTCTGCATGATACTAACAAACTAAATAAACTAAGTAGAATGAATTCAGCAAGCAGCCGAGACACACACAATGCTGACATGCTAAACTCTGTTTCAGGCCGAGGTGCTTGAGAAAGAACCGAGGGTAGTTTGCCTGTACAGCTTGATACAGCCTCAGTGTGGGGCACAAGGATATTAGCAGCGTATGCAGAGGTCAAATGGACACTGCTGATTAAAGTCCCCAATCAAAGATACATTGGGCACACGAGCACCTGAAGTGGAGTACCCATAGGGACAGTACTCAAAGAACAGACAAGTCTGCGTGGGAGAAAAATACTAGTTTTAAACACAAATACCTTTCCTAATAAAAACAGCAAGAGCAAGACGGGTACCCAGAAATCACCTAGTACAGGACAGGCCCAACAAGGACAATAGCAGAACACCACTGGCCATCACATACAGCCCCCAGCTAAAACCTCTCCAGCGCATTATCCACGATCTACAACCTATCCTGGAAAATGATCCCTCACTCTCACAGACCTTGGGAGGCAGGCCAGCCCTCGCTTACAGACAACCCCCCAACCTGAAGCAAATACTCACCAGCAACTACACACCACACCACAGAAACACCAATCCAGGAATCAATCCCTGTAGCAAGCCTCGTTGCCTACTCTGTCCCCATATCTACTCTGTCGACACCATCAGAGGACCCAACCACATCAGCCACACCATCAAGGGCTCATTCACCTGCAAATCCACTAATGTTATATATGCCATCATGTGCCAGTATTGCCCCTCTGCCATGTACATTGGCCAAACCGGACAGTCCCTCCGCAAAAGAATAAATGGACACAAATCGGACATCAGGAATGGTAACATACACAAGCCAGTAAGTGAACACTTCAATCTCCCTGGTCATTCTATTACAGATTTAAAAGTCACTATCATTGAACAAAAAAACTTCAGAAACAGACTTCAAAGAGAAACAGCAGAACTAAAATTAATTTGCAAATTCAACACCATTAATCTGGGCTTGAATAGGGACTGGGAGTGGCTGGCTCACTACAGAAGCAGCTTTTCCTCTCCTGGAACTGACACCTCCTCATCTATTACTGGGAGTGGACTACATCCATCCTGATTGAATTGGCACTGTCAACACTGGTTCTCCACTTGTGAAGTAACTCCCTGCTCTCCATGTGTCAGTATATAATGCCTGCATCTGTAACTTTCACTGTATGCATCCGAAAAAGTGAGGTTTTTACCCACGAAAGCTTATGCCCAAATAAATCTGTTAGTCTTTAAGGTGCCACCAGACTCCTTGTTGTTTTTGTAGATACAGACTAACACGGCTACCCCGAT
Organism: Malaclemys terrapin pileata; assembly: GCF_027887155.1. Classification (NCBI taxonomy): domain Eukaryota; kingdom Metazoa; phylum Chordata; order Testudines; family Emydidae; genus Malaclemys; species Malaclemys terrapin. The sequence continues at coordinate 166,989,695 of NC_071505.1, forward strand.
ACTTAGCAAGAACAATGAAAAACAAATGCAAGGAAAATGGATATGATTAAATATGATATTTTAAAAGCATCCTCCAGGACAAAAGTCCTCTTTTGAGATAATGAGCCAACTGATAGTTACAGTGTTAACCTTTAACAAGAAAATGCTTGTTTTAATGGACAAACTATCTACATGCACAGCTCTCTGATGCATTTTGTTTGATAATAATTGTACACGAAGTCCTAATATCCCTGTTTTATAAGTGGGCATGATGAAACAGGGAGTCCCAGTGACTTACTCAAGGTCATACAATGAGTCAGTGACAAAGCTGGAAATAGAACTCAAAGGTCCTTACTGCTTGTTAGTATCAAATACAGTCTAATCTTTTTACTTCACAGCCATCTGGACAGCAGTGTTAGTCAGGTTTTGTTTGGTTTATGGAGTACAGGAACTTGATCATGACTACAACAGCTTTGCCAGTGACAAAAACTTACATGTGCTGCATGGAAAAATGTTTAAGTTGTCATTCACAATTTTAAATAAGACGTTAAAGTAACATCTCTCCTATTGCTTTTCCAGCCTGGATTTCTGTTTTAAATTTCTAGTTCAAAGCTGCAATGGACAAAATAATAATGCTAGAACAACAGGAAGTTTTAAAACTACAACATTATTCACTGTACAATGGCAATATTTCTTGCATGACCATTCTAAAATAGAGTTCAGAATCACTCTACATGCATATAATTTACTATAAGTATATATTCAAACACACAACTCCCCAAGTAAAGACTGCTTACGGAAACAATAAGGGTCATAATTCTGCCACTGAATACATATATAAAACTTCCTTTAAAGTTAACAGAAGCCATTGTCTGCAAGCATAATTTGAACCTGAACATTCATGTGTGTATGTACGCTGTTGACAGATGGAAACCACTAAGGGTACCACGGCTATAGCAATTTGGTCTGAAAAATTTAAATAATGTTAAATACGTACTTTATACATGTTCTGAATACAAAAAGTTTTTTAAAATGTGGAAAATATAAAGTACGAAAACAGAGCTAAAATTAAAATAATTTTCTGTGAAAGAGTGTTCTGTATAATGCATTGTGACAATTATACATGAGCCTCACCATGGTAACCTCTGCACAATGAGTACTCACAGTGTAGCTCGTGGCTGCTCTAAAATACAGCCTGCGGCTGCCTTATTCTGTCAGTGTGGGGTGAGGAGAAAGCTGATCAAATGCAGGATTTTTTTGCATGTGAAATCAATCTATTCAAAGAACATATGAGTACAAGAAAACATTGTGGTTGTGTGTATTTACATTTTGATTGAAAATATGTACATTTCTAAGTAAATAGGTGCTATCCTTGAGTTCATGGAAAACGGTCAGCACACACCACTTGGTATCACAAAATGTGAGTGTCCTTATAGTACAAGTAGATAGCACTGAGTAAGTCAAAACAGAGTCTGAAGCACTTCATCACGAGAAGGGGACAGAAAAGGAGCTTGTGGAATCCTACCCTGTCCTCTCCCCCTCCTCCCTCCCCCCAGCCAGACAAGGGAGATTTCCTCACTTCAGCAGCTGGATAGGAATGGAAAGAGATACTTTCTTGAATGGCGTTAGAGATGGACACAAAATAATTACAGTGCAATATCCTAACATTGCTTTGGGATGTTTTTCCCAGTGCAAAAATAATCAGTATCACTGAGTCATGAAGTCACCACCAAATATGTTGCTGCACACCACTGGGTGAAATTCTATGGCCTGTATTTTGAAGGTCAGACTAGATTATCGTAGTGGTTCCTTCTGGCTTTAAACATCACAAACCATTCCAGGATATTGCAACATAAGTCCCTCTGACTCTGTTTGCTGTAGCAGTAGTTCTTCAATACTGAATACACATGGGCACTCCTTTAAATCAATCATCTAGAGAGCAATAAGAGCAGCTAGCAGAGTTTGAAAAAATGGAATCTGGTAAATGTTCAGAGGAAAAAGTGTGGAAGACATAGCTGCAAAAATACAGTAGAACCTCAGAGTTATGAACACCAGAGTTACGAACTGACAGTCAACCACACACCTCATTTGGAACCAGAAGTACGCAAGCAGGCAGCAGCAGTAGGGTTACCGTACGTCCGGATTTTTCCGGACATGTCCGGCTTTTTGGGCTCCAAATCCCCGTCCGGGGGGGAAATCCCAAAAAGCCAGACATGTCCGGGAAAATCGGGACATGCGGGGCCGGCCGTGCGGGTGCTCGGGGGCCGGGCCAGCGGAGCGGTGCCGGGCCGGGTCGGGGGCCGGGCCGGCGGAGCGGGGCCGGGGGCTCAGGGGCTGGGACGGGCCGGCGGAGGGGGGCCGGGCCGGGGGCTCCGGGGCTGGGCCGGCGGTGCGGTGCCGGGCCGGGGGCTCGGGGGACGGGCCGGCGGTGACGGGACGGGACGGGGGTGCCGGGACAGCGGTGCGGTGCCGAGGGCCGGGCTGGGGACCGGCGGTGCAGTGCCGGGGGTGCTCGGCCGGGGGCCCGGGCCGGGGACCGGCAGTGCTGGGCGGGCCGGGGGTGCTCGGCCGGGCCCGGGGCCGGCACCCTAGGGCCCGAGCCGACCCAGGCTGGAAACACCGGGGGGGGGGGAGGGGCCAGCCTGGGCCGCGCCTCCTCTCCCCACACCCCACCTTACCTGCTTCAGGCTTCCCGCGAATCAAATGTTCGCGGGAAGCAGGGAAGGGGGCGGAGACTTTGAGGAGGGGGTGGAGTTGGGGCGGGGCCGTGGGCGGGGCCAGGGCCCCATGGAGTGTCCTCCTTTCGGAGGCACTAAATATGGTAACCCTAAGCAGCAGAGACAAAAAAAAAAAAAAAAAGACAAAAAAAAGTAAATGCAGTACAGCACTGTGTTAAACGAAAACTACTTTAAAAAAAAGGGAAAGCAGCAATTTTCTTCTTAGTAAAGTTTCAAAGCTGTATTAAGTCAATGTTCAGTTGTAAACTTTTGAAAGAACCACCATAATGTTTTGTTCAGAGTTATGAACATTTCAGTGTTACCAACAGGTGTTTAACTTTGAGGCTCTATTGTAGCAGTAAACTTTCAATAGTTATTTCTTGGCTTTCTTCCTTTATAAAATTCTCATTATAGGGAAGCTGTACATGTTCTGTGATTAAACAGAGAACTTCCATCTCCAGAGCTATTAGCCTGTTCACAAGCCCTAACAAACAAGGTAACATGTAGTTATCAAGGTAACAAGCAGCAAATCAATACTGCTAAATTGCTGCAAATTCCTTGCATTCCACTCTGAATATATATGCCTATAAGACCAGCAGTTCTCTATTTTACAGCAGCACATTTGACGTAAACTGTGGGAAAAGTTATGACTATCATTTCATATTGTGCTTTGCCATAAGGAAATGGAGGGTGGACTTTGTCCTGTAACATTTCCTTCCAAGCAAAAAAAGTGAACTTTTATCTCCCTTTGTAATTAGGGAGATCTGGAATTGAAATACTTTCTTCAATCATGTAAAAAGGAAAATTACACTAATAAATCCACTTATTTGCTCAGAAAATTACATCTGTGCAAAACAAGTTCACAAAAATTCTAGCTTTTCTCTTTGCGATACTAACAGTATAGAGGCATGTTACCAGATCACATTTGGCCTGGTTGGAAGTTAGAGACTAAGGACTCTACTCTGCCATCTGTTAGGAGGCATCTCGGTTTTTGTGTAATTGAAGGTAATTAGCAAAAGTTGTATTGAACATGTAAAATTGTTTATATACTCAGGAAAAAAAAAAGTATAAAGCTTTAAAAATATAATTAACAATGTATTTTAATGGAGTCTGATAATCATTCACACTCCCACATCCTGAGATTTTGAAGTCCCTTCCTGATTCCAGCTGTCAAGCAGTCTGCATCATGATCTCTCCCCAGGCCCCACTCCATTCCTCACTATACCCAACATTAAACTCCCAATTCCAGGAAAAGCAGATCAATAGTGTCAAAATGTAAAGGCAGTAGTGGTCGTTCTAAGACATATTTTGGGGGGGAAACTTAAAGATGTTTCCTTCTAAGTGAGAGGGTCAAAATGTAATCTATGTCTGGGAACAGGAATGAGTTCCATACTGAGGCTCACAACAACAAAACCACAATCACCAGCTGACTTTAGACGCAATGGTGAAAACCCTAAATAGTGAAAATACCAGTCTACAAAAAGCTCCAGGAGTTTGCTCAAGTAAGAGCGAAGTAAAAACCCAATAAGAATCCTCAGGATTAGGCCAATGACTTTTAGAGAACACCAGCAACCATTCCAAAGTCCAAGTTATACAATTTCTCTCCACACCTGCCAATCTAGGTAATGGCTTAAAGAAACAATACCGCCCTTAAACAGTGACCACCCATTACTGAATTGCAGCCAGTGCTGAGGCGAAACACCAAGTGAAGAAAATCACAGGGCTTTGGAGCGGAGCCCGGAGCCGGAGCATGGAGCAGCTCCGGAGCAGTGGAGCTGCAGGTTTTTGCCTGGAGCTGAAGCGGAGCCGGAGCACAGCTCCAAAGCCCTGGAAAATTATGTTCCATTTGAAAATATAAGATTAAATACAGGTAGGCAGAAATTAACCACCCCACACAGGAATGTGGCTAGAATAGTGGGATTATGAAATCATGATAAATGCTATAAGATCTTTAGTGACCAGAAGTGGACATAAAAGATGGTAATACCAAGAGCACAGTCTGCTCTAACGGCAAGCTAATAAAATCAGAGGGAAAAGTACCATATACTGAAGTACCAACAACTTCCTGCACCAGCCACCAGTTCTTTGGAGATTTCCCATCAAAATACGGACCACACCTGGTATTGTTTAAGAGAATTGAATGATGATATGGATGCAGAATACAGTCAGCTTTTTATTCTGCTGACCATCTGATAGGAGATAAATCCTCTAACAAACTATTTCCTCATCCAGATTCCCAATCCACCACAGTTCTAGTGACATTAACTTTCTCTTCTGGTGGTCCCAAGATCACAGTAGGAGAGTCATTGTCTTAAATAAGTGATCATAAAGTAGGTTTACCATTAAGTTTTAGATAAACAGATATATTTATTTTTATTACATATACAAAACTGATTTGTGAGAGGAAATCTCCATACATCAGCACAACAGCATAAACACTATGGAAGAATGCAGCTATTAGAAATTAAGTTCTATTTCATTTATGTAATTACCTATTCTAAGACGCAAGGCAGTTCTAAGGGCAAGCGAACCAGCGTGGAAAGATAACAAGGAAACTTCCAAACCTTGCCTGATTTCTGGGACCAAAGCATCTTGAAGGTTCATGGTTTCATTTTTGTTATCAACTCAATACTTCTGGATTCCAGCTGTGACTGGACAGACAAGTCTCTTTCTGAGCTTTCTAGTCATGTTTCGAAGATTTAAGGGCTGAGATAAGCATCCAAATCTTCTGAGGCTCACCCTTCAGGGTGGGAGGGTCCCAGAACTCAGGCTCCCACCCGAGCCCGGAAGTCTACACAGTAATGAAAGAGCCCTGCAGCCCGAGTCAGTGGGCACAGGCCAGCCATGGATTTTTCTTCGCTGTGTAGACATTCCCAGAGGAGACATGGGACCACTGATTACAGACGTAAGGTGATCTTAAGACACAGCAAAAACTGCACATAGAAGTTGCTGCTTTCAACCAACAGGCTGAGGTAACAGGTGGGTGCTGCATGCAGCCCACTGCCCCAACCCCAAATTGGATGGATTTTTCTTCCTCAACATCCACACATCCCCTACGTAAGTCAGGCTACTTTGGCTTTATCTGGTTAAAGGCAAGTTTCACCCAAAAGGTAACTCCCCTTAATGGGCCAAGAGGAGTTTACCATCTGTAAACACCAGTTTAAAAACTAATTTGCAATTTTACTTTTGATTAAAAAACATTTTTTTCCTAAATTCACTTACAATGTGTCAGAGTGGAGTATAACTTTTATGTTAAACATCAAATTGGTGGTAAGGGCAGATTTTTAAAAATAAATTTACACTACTTTTGCAGAGGATATCATTTTAACTGAGTATTATGGCATTTCCAACGCAGGTCTGCTTAAGGAATTCTAGTTTATGAAGATGAACAGCATGTTTATCATCATGAACTGAAATTTAAAAAGGAAGTCTGCATTGCAGTGAACTATGGCTGGGTATAGCATATTTCCTATCAAACGCACCCTGTTGCTCATCAAGTGACATGGATCCGAGCTGTTTGTTAACCACAGAGGAAGGAGAATCTGAAACAGAAATGAGATTTCAACTTAAAATATAAGCAGCAGAAAACTGCATAGCAATGTCATGATCATATGCTACCTTATTTATTTTAAACTAACAATGTAAGAAAGCATTTGGGCTTGTTTCTTAAGTGGCCAGTAATTTATAATGCATTTTTCAGCTGTGCTACAGGAGCAAAGCCACATGCTTCTGACCATGACACATTTCTTTACGCGAGCATTTAGTATTTTCCCTAAAAGTATGCCGACAAGATATCAAAGAAGCTGTGTTTTTCCCTTCCAATTTCAGGCATGTTAACCTGTACTATAACTGTACCAAAAGAATCAGAGGGGTAGCCGTGTTAGTCTGAATCTGTAAAAAGCAACAGAGGGTCCGGTGGCACCTTTGAGACTAACAGAAGTATTGGGAGCATATGCTTTCGTGGGTAAGAACCTCACTTCTTCAGATGCAAGACCAAAAGACTTATTGTTGCAAGGATCTCAATACATTTATCAGCCTTTTCAAGGCAATGCTAGTTGGGATCAGATAACTGAGCTTAAATCAAGATGATGAACTATACCTAGAACTTTTATTGTGCCAGGAACAATACCTGAAGAGTCATGACTCCTAAATTCCATGCTCCCATCACCAAACTCAATTGCAACTTAAATTAAAGAGCGAAGGTATGCCCCCCGAGTCTTATAAGAATAAATGTGATCTAAAACTTCACAGAAGAATAAGCAATATTAGACCAGTGTCTTCAAATATGGCGTTAGAATTCTCAAGAATTTTTAAAGCACCTATCACCATAGAATTTAAGAGCTGAGAAGGATTTCCAAATAGAGCAACAAATGTGTGGGTTTTTTTTTTTTTTTTTTAAATGTGGCCTTTAAATGCTAAAAGCACAAAAAAAATTTCCAGTTCATATACTAAATAATTCAACAGCTCTGCAGACTCTTGGCTGCTATAACCTGAGTGGAGTCTGATAAAAATTCATGAAGACTTAAATTCTCAGTTATCAAATAGCACCATGGCATGATGACTTATATGAAGCTTCAGTTTATAATGGAATAGGATCACAAAAGAAGATTTTTCTGTTAGACATCATCAGTTAATAGTTATCACTTTCGATGCATCACATGGCGGACACATTACTGATGCAAAAATTAAACATCTTCTGTGAAAGCTATTTCCCTTGTCATCTCTAAAAAGAACATATCTTATTTCTGTGGCATCCCTAATTCCAGGTGATGCACATAAATTAGTTCAGTATTTGAAATTTTGTAATAATGACTAAGCTATTATTCCTAGAGTCCTGTGCGGATACAAAAATGTGTATCTGCATCCGATCTGCAAAAATTGTCTGCGGATGTCCACGGATTTGTGGAGCTCTACTTATCGTGGCCAGGCTGAGGCTCCGAAGCATCCTACCTCCCAGCCAGAGCTGGGTTGGGGAGAGCCGCGTGGGTAGCTGTGGGAGTTGGAGACCTTCCACCTGTCCTTGGCTGGGCGGGGAGCCTGGGACACATCCAGGTGCTGCTCTCAGCTCACCCACCCCCCGCACCCTGGAGGGTCCGCTGCAGCTCCCCATGGCTCGGCTCCCCAGTGGCCTGGCCGGGAGGTTGTGGCTTCAGAGGGGAAAGAAGAGGGGGAGAGGGAAAAGGCAAGGCCCATCCCCACCCCCTGTTCCAGTGCCACTAGTCATTGCTGTTTGGTGACCTGTGGAGCTGCCTGGGGGCTGCTTAGGCCCCCCTGCCCAGGGCAGGCAGAGGGTCCGCAGCAGCTCCCCACAGTTGCCTGCCCAGTTTTTATGATGGCCAGGCTTCGGCTCCGAGCCCTCGCTGCCGCCCCCCAGCCACAGCCAGATTGGGGAGAGTTAGGCTGGCAGCTGTAGGGAGATGCAGTGGACTCTCTGCCTGCTATGGAAGATAAAAGTGGCTCAAAAGACATCTTTGCCCACTCGTGTCCCAGTCTTGTACCAAACACAGCTTGGTCAGTCCACAAAATCAGTCCCCTAGATTCAAATGCTAACTTAGATCACAAGTGAAAATGAGTCTTAATAACAGTACACTCTACCTTCGAGTACATACAATACACTTCACAAGAGCTGCAAGGGAACCTCTAATTTAGCACAGAGGTATTTACACAGTGTGCTAAAGTGTGGTTTCAAATCACAGCCAGGGGGGAGAAAGTGGCATGGAGATGCACCACCTCAGTACAATTTTTCAATGCATTGTGCCCAACTCCAGTTCCAGCTGCCACAATGCAGTCCTAGTGACCCAATTATACACTCTGAAAGGTAAAGCCTGTGCCCCCTTCCACCGAGACAGGCCAGTTCTGCTCATTGGTGCAGGGGATGGACTCCCAGGCCATGCACGGTCTCACCCACTGCAATTAGCCTCCATATAGGAGCAAAAGGGGGAACAGGGATTTGTCCATCCACATAGAGCCAGTAAGAATCTAGCCAGCCCTGTGATACTAAGAAATCCTGTTCTTGTTACTTGCTTACACTTTCTTTTATTAAAAAAGTAGCCCTTATATGAGAAATGATTAAGAATTCTTTCAAACATTCTAATCGGCCCTGAAAGTTTAAGAATGCTAAAATCTTCTTGTCAGTTTTTACCTCAGTTCTAGGTGATTAGAAAGGGCATGACTAAACTAATATTTTAGTTATGTCAACTGGTAAACAGTTAAATTTATCACCATGTCCCTAAGTTTTGTGCATCAAGCAGATTGTCTCCATTCATTAAAGAATAATGTAGATATTTAACACAGCATTTACTTACAAGAAATAAAACATCTGTATCATGTTCAATCATAGAAACTAGCAATGCAAAAGTTTTTAGATTTCCCTACAAACGCAAGTTTAAATCACCTGTATTTTACTGCTATTTGAAGTCATACAATTCAGTGGTTTACAGTTTCACTGTATTGGAAACACTTAACTTGAATGTTACCTGCAAGAATTTTTAAATAAAACAGTTTTAGGGAATGTGCTAAACATCTCACATAACATAGTTAAGAAAAGCATTCAGCACGTAGACATTTTACAATCACTTTGTGTTTTTCTTTTTCAAGTCTCCCCGAAGTCACAGATTGCCAGCTCCCATTCCAAGTGGCACTGGAGGATGCAAAATGCTGTAACTCCCCAGCTCAGATAGGGAACTGAACGCAAGCATGGAACCATCCTAGAGAAGGTCAGGTAAGTGCCTTTTTTAAAATATGGGGCTTGGTTTTGTAAATATACTGAAAATATATAACTTTAAATCCTTTGTGATAAAGCTTTTGAAAAAATGTTAGTAAAACTGTGCCATATAGTTAACAAAACAAAACAAAACAAAAAACAGCACTTACCTGAGCATCCACAGGCTGGGTCTATGTCCCAGTGCAGTTTGCCATGTTGCCCGCACACTCTAAATTAGAGCACCACTTAGAGAGGGAGTTGGAGATGCATAAATTTGGGGAGCCTCAAGCAGAATGTAAAAAGCAATTTAGAAAGAAGTTATATGCTGAATGCTCCTCTTCACCCCTCCTGCTTAAGTCAAGTAGCATTTAATTAGACCAAAATACTTCCATGTCACCCACCGTTAAGCCACCCAATTTGTGAATACTAATGACTTGTCTACATACTAATTGTACCATTTTAAGTATACCTGTATTCATACCCGCACAGTTAAAGTGGCGCAACTCCCCTAGCAGAGATGTAAAGGTCATTTATACGGGTATAGCTATTTCCGTAGGGGAAGGGGAAGAAGCTAAACCACCTTTATAATGGCATAACTATGTCTGCAACTAGGGACTGTACTGGGCTACCTATTATAAGTAAAACATAGAAAAAAATCACCCCTAACCAAAATAGTTATAGCAGTACAAATCTGTATGTAGCCAGGCCTCAAATAGAGAGTGAAAGATGCTTTAAAAGTCCTAAGAGACAGTACATATACTGTAGATTAATCTGGAGACCATGTTAAATAAATACATATTTGTCTCGGCTTTGTTTTTTGTGCAAAGAAAATAGTTACACAAAGTGATGCACTCAATTACATATTAGAGAATTTAACAGAGCCATTTTTCTAGATATTGGTATTTGCAGTAGTGGAGAATTTGGCTATGAGAACTTACTTCAGTCACTCCCTCATAGCAGGAAGCTTTCACTTAAATCCAGGGCCGGCTCCAGCATTTCTGCCGCGCCCCGCCCCCCCCCAAAAAAGGCCTTGATCAGCGGCAGGTCCTTCGCTCCTAGAGGGAGTGAGGGACCTGCCGCCCCGAATTACTGCAGGTGCCGCTCCTCTCCCTTGGCCGCCCCGAGCACCTGCTTGTTAAGCTGGTGCTTGGAGCCGGCCCTGCTTAAATCACTAACGATGGTGCATTCTCTCAACCTTAAAGACAGTTTCTTTTCCCTATATCATAGCAAGATTTCTGATCAGTTGCTTTATGCTCACTGTCAGTTCTTAGATGGAACTCCTGGAGAATGGTGGCAGAAGTGCTCAAAAAGGAGATTGCGGAATTTAGTCCCTTTCAGAGCCTTAGGTTAGCAATCTTTAGATTATATCTTTTTAGCAATCGTCATTATTACTGATACGTATAGGGCTTTTGGGAAATGGATGGGTTAATAGCTACAACAGGTTGGGATTCTATTCTCTCTGTACATTGTGGAAAATGCTTAAGTACTATTTTTTTAAATTTTGTATAGCATCTAGATGGTATAGCAAAGGACACCAAATAAATATGTATAGGTCAAACACTGGACTCCCTGGTTAGTTTTTATAAAGTCCTTACTCCAGCACAACTCCTAACTAAAAGAGGTTCTTTCCCTGAGGGCCGAGTAAAAACTGAAGTAAGGACTTCAGGCTTTGACCCTATATAAAATAAAAACACTTTTCACTGCATAAAAATGGACAAAGGCTAACCACATGTTAAATATGGGTAGCACATTCTGCTTCTGAAATGCCACAATTGCAAATGCAGTACTTTAGCTGGGGGATCAACAAGAACAAAAAAGATTGCTCTTGCAGATGAGAGCAATATGTTTTCTGTATCTACAACCTACAACAAAGGTTGGGCTTCTACTACTGCGATGAGCTGGAAGAAGAGTCTATGTAAAAAAGAAAACGGAATATACTGCCTCATCTCAATCATGAGCTAACAAGGCAAAAGGTGCTTACTGTATGTAAGTAACACTGCAACAATGAAGTATATTGCTTTGCTAGAGAGAATATCAAAAGTGAGTTTTGAGGGAGAAGAGAGGGAATAATATCAGTTAGAGAGAGTGTGTGGCTAACAATTTGTAATTATAAGCAAGAACAGTGTATATGAGAGTCCTGTTAAAAAACAAAAACAAAAAAACACACAAATACCTTCAATATCCCAAACCTCTGCCCCTTTCTAGATCCATTTTTTTCTAAATGTTATGAAATGGTTGGCTAACTCCCCCACACACACACATTTTTGTGCACCACCAGGGGTCCTGAAGTGCCAAGATATCAAGAGAATACATGTCCACTCAGTATTGCATGTCCACCCAGAAGCAGGAAGTATTGAAAATATACAGCTCTTGCCTTCAGGAGGGAAGAGACTTCCCACCTAGATCAAAACAATTTCATGAGAAGAAACCAGGAAAAGAAATTGGGGAAAGCAGGAAAAGATGCAAGTTCAAGAGATATCCTGGACTAATAATTTCCATTTCCAATGCCCAGCAGGCTAGAATGATTCAAATCAAGGAGATGTAAATCACCAAGTAGGAAGCCTCAAGTTAAAGAACTGATTTTAATCTACTTTTCCATTTGTACTTCAGTTATTTTCTAAAGAAAGATGTATTCTCATTAGGTAATACAAGCCATTAAATCACATTGATTTAAAACTAAATACACAGCCTTTAGCTAGATTTGGTACATCTTATTGCTACCTAGCAGGGTGCACTATAACTTTATACATTTATTTAAGCAATCATATAGCTTAATATTTTCAGATTCTTATTAATTGTACATTTTTAGTATGTTAGAAAATGGGGAATGATATATTGCTTATTTCCTAGATAATTAACTCTTTGCTCATGATTTATGTCAAGCTGCATTAGGAGGGTAACTGGAATTTAATTAAGCCCACAAAATAGAATATAAAATGTATTGTTATTAAACAAAACAAGCCCTTAACATAGTACATGACCTATTGTGCCATCTTTATAAAGCTCAACTCAAAAGACAAAGGTTTTCCCCCCAATTCTATCTTTATATAGAAAAGCAGCCTTTAACTCAAAGTTTTTGACAGAGGCTCATGGAGTCAGCATGTTTATTTTTTATTTAAAATGTTTTAAGAGATTATAGTAAGTTTAGGTCTTAATATATTTCATATTAAAATTAATATTTCATATTAATATTTCATATTAAAATTCAGTTTTAATCAGGTTTATAAAAATAAAAATGTATTAATATTAAACAACAAAATCATAAAAATCTGGTTTAAATTAAAAACATCAAATTTAAATCAGGTGTTGAGAGCTGCTAAGTGCACCCATAGAGAGATAAGGGACAGACCTAACATCTTTAAGGAGAGAGGGTATTCTAGCATGCTGGGGATACCAGAGTCAGGTTGTTTGCTTGAATGTATTAAGTTTGTATTAGTGGAAGGAATTATTTGCAAGCCTCTTGGACTGCCTTCAGTTCAAAGAGGTTTATGTGCATCCTGGACTCCCAGGGAGTCCACGTTAGTTGTGCTTTATGCTTGTCGAGATGGGTGCCCCATCCCAACAAAGAAGCATCTGGTGATTGAAGTTTTCTCAGGTGGAGGGGGAATGAAAGGGGCTCCCACATATATATGGTCTCCGTTCTCCCACCAAGTTAGAGAATCTCACACCCTGGGAAGAAGGGAGACTAATATTTACATGTTTCCCCTGCTTGGTAAAGACAGTCAGAAACCTAGGCCTATAGGCAACAGAGGTACTGTCTTGCAAAGGGCATCACATTAAGTGCAGGATGCCATGTAACATAAGAGGATGAGGCATTAACGAACCATGTTTGTGGGCTCGGTCTGAGCTGAGTAGCAAGATTCTTTTTGGATTGAAATGTGTCCTCAGGGAGTTATGCTTTGAAAGTGAAAGAGTCCAAAGTTGCTCCAATAAACTACAATCTGTGTAAGAATTAAAACAGACTTTTCTGTGTTGACACAGAGTCCCAGTGATGCTAGTGATCAGGGATGAGGTTGTTCTTGATACCTCCCGATAAGATTTCCCTGTCAATAGACAATTGCCAAGGTAGGGAAAGACTGATGATCTGTGGCATCAAAAGTGCACTGCTACAACTGACACTACCTTTGGCGCTGTTGCTAAGTCAGCGGGGAGCACCCTATATTTATAATGGTCCAGACCAACAATGAACCTTAGGAACTCCCATGAGAGGGGTAAAAATATTTTGAGTAAATCCCTTCCACTGATATTGAGCAGGTACTGGCTCCATGTCCCCCTGCTGGAGGAGAAAGTTTACCTCTTGAATAAATATCTTCTTGTGAGAGTGGTCTCTGAAGAGGGATGGGGAAGGGAGTTTTGGAAGGGGAGAGGAATTCTATGACAGAGCTGAAATGAATGAATGTCAAGAATCCATTTGTCCGTTACCATCCACCAAGCATGGGAAAAGCAAGTTAAGCAGCCACCAAAATGGTTATCACCGTTCTCAGATGAAGCAGGTGGCAACTGCCTTGGTTCTCAGCTCTCAAAGATTCTCATCAAAAGAATTTCTTAACAGGAGGCTGTGATTGGAAGGAGATGGAGCATTATGCTTGGTCTTCTGGGTCCTGTTTTTAAATTTGTCTGTTCATATTCCATCTACCTCTGATAGTAAAGTGGTTGTGGTGCTGGCCTAGGGTTGTATGCTTGTGCTATGAAATTTTCTCTCCGGTACTGGAGTATATATCTCCAGGGACTTCAAAGCTATGTGACATTCTCCAAGGCAGCAGAAGCACTTCCAATAGTCATTGTGATCAGGAAAGCCCTGACACAGGAACAACCATTCTTTAAGCCTGGAAATTTGGGCATAATAGTCATTCTATATGCGGGAGAGGAGGGAAAGGTAGGGGAGGAACCCCTGAATCTTAACTAGCTAGATACCATAAAAGCCATCACTAAAAATTATCTAATAAGAACTATCTTTACAATATTTACAGGAAAAACACTGAAGACCTACTTCATGGACAGAGAAGGGTTTCATCTCAGGCCATGCAGCGGTAGAAAGGAACTGGAGAGGGCGCTGGTCCACATCACCCCTTTTAACATTGGTTAAAGCATGAGAAAAAGAAGGGCACAGGTGAGGACTAACAGACTCTGCTAGCAAAAATCTTCTGCCTCAGGCACATGGAGCACCTGTGTGATCACAGTAGAATACACATAGGTACCACCACTCGAAAGAAGATAGTTGGGCCCTATTGTGAATTTGAGGTACATCTGTGGCCCATATAGACGTGGTATGAAAGTACATATCCTGCAAGTCAAGAGACATGAACCAGTCTTGAATTTGGACAGATGGGATGATAGAGACAAGCATTACCATCCTCAACCTGAGATGGCATATGTATTTGTTGAGTCTCCTTAGATACAGGATAGGACAAAGACCCCCTTTCTTCTTTGGGATTGGGAAATACCAGGCATAGAAACCCTTCCCTTGAATTCCTTTGGAACCTTCTCTGCAGCTCCTAGATGAGGTAATGAGGCCATTTCTGATTGCAACAAGCTTTTGTGAGAAGGGTCCATGAAGAATAGGGAAGATGGACAGTGGATGTTAAGGAACCCTATACAACAGATCCCACTCTAGGTCTGTACATCTGTGTCTAGACATCAATTGGTCAAGATACAGCAATATGATCACACTGGTCAAAGATAAAGGTTATCAAAGGAGTTCTGAAGAATTCAGAAGATTTGTAGTAACATTTAGATGAAGCTAAGAACTAGGGGATCACTCACCAAGATTCCATCTTGCTGCTACGTGCAGTAAGAGGGAACTACGGGAGGGTCAAAACCACTCCACCCTTGATGTCCTTGCATGGGAGAATGAGATAACACAGGGCACATGCACAACCCCAATGGATACTTGAAAATTTTCAGCCTCATATGTATGCACACCTACAGTGGAATCCACACCAATGTTCTCTCTACATTTTTTTTGTACTGAGTGAGTTACAAACTCCACTAAGCACTACATTTTTGTCCTTGGGCAAGCTTTCCCTGCCACCACCACCACCTTTTTATTTTTTTTTAAACACAGTGAGGGATGTATAAAGGTAGGGTTGGGGATGGGGAGAGTGTGCAGGAGATGCTGCCCTAAAGTGTCCTCCCCGATCTCTCACATGGGTCCCTGTCCCCAGAATTTTCTCCACAGCAGTCATCTTAGGAGCCTGGCCAGCAATCTGTGGCATCAGACCATACTTCCTCCAGGCCCCCACCCTCCCTGGGCCCCTCTCTGCAGCAGCAATGGCCACATTTCTTGTATTGAACTGCCAGGTTTGCAAGTGGGGGGTGGGTGAGTGTCCTGACCCTCCGCTAGACCTGATTAGCCATCACAGAGCTCAGCCAGATCCCTCACCTGAGATCCTGCACAAAGGACACCCCAACTGTGTCCCTGATACTAGAAGCACTCCCCCCCTCACACACACACATATCCACCCATCAGTGAAGAGGCAGGGGGGAGGGATAGCTCAGTGGTTTGAGGATTGGCCTGCTAAACCCAAGGTTGGGAGTTCAATCCTTGAGGGAGCCATTTAGGGATTTGGGGATAGCTCCTGCTTTGAGCAGGGGATTGGACTAGATGACCTCCTGAGGTCCCTTCCAACCCTGATATTCTATGATTCTATAACTGCATGCACTGTCACAGTGGGAGGGGGAACGAGCAAAGCAGGTTCTTATAGGGCCACACCACACCCCTACTGGGGCCACAGAGAAGAAACATAGCAGCATGGTTTCTGACCTGTGCTGTATATACAAGATTGTTGCATGGCTGTGCAGCTTAAAAGGAACGTTGATCCACACTGACACATACTCAAAGTAATAGTAATACATTCCCATCTGGAGATTGATGTATTTCAAAAGCAGAATCCTGGCCTAACTTTTCGTACACTGAAGTCAATAGGAATTTTATCATTGACATCAATGTGAGTAAAGCTAGGCTAGCACTTGGTGTTTCTGAAAATCCCACACTTCATCTCTGAATTAGTATTAATATTTATTGACCCAGAACATAAATGTTAGCTTTGGTTTTGTCTGTCAAGGTTTGTCTTCTGGGTCAATAAATCTTATTGTTCAGTCCATCAGAGGAATAATGGCCAGTATTCTCTTTTCACAAGCACAACAGCCAACAAGATTTTTGCCTTTGTCCTGGCTTTCTCTGTCAGGAGTAGCTATTGAGTTCTTGCCACAGGGCAGAGACCACTTCTCTTGTTGTCACCATTGTCTTCCCTGCTCTACTGGCCTTTTTCCACATGCAAGGAGGCAGCCACTGGTGTCAGCAGCAACACCAGAATGTACACTCAGTCCCCCAGGGCCTGGGGTCTCCAACGTCCAACCCATTTGAAAATTGTCCCTGGAAAAGACTTTCCAATGCTATCAACTATGCTAAATTCAATATCTACATATTCTAGCTGGAGCACTAGCCACAGCCATAGTTAATATTGTCAGAGTGTTTCCATTCTATGATCTTGCTTTCAGTAGTGTATAGCTTTCTAAACATTTATCTTTCACAATGAACAGTCTAGGCTCAGTCACTACCCAAAGAGTGCTTTTTTTTTAAAAAAAAGGGAAAACTGGAAAGAAATGCTATTCCACTTATAAAAGTGCCAAAAGGGGGGGGAGGAGGAGAGAAAATAAGGGGGAAAGAGGGACAGAAAGTTGAAATTTAGCAGGTAAATAGTTTCTTCAGGAATAAAGGTGTCTGTGTTCTTGTAAAAATAGTTTTTGATTTGGCTGAATTAAGAGTTCTATAATTTACATGAATTAGGAGTTCGGACTTGTGAAGTAGCTAAATGATGGAACTTGTTAAAAATATTTCAACACTCTAAATGATAGAAGGCTACACTGTGCTTGCATGCATAGCTAATTAAAGATCATAGTATGAAAGTAGTAAGCCATGCCTCATTCAACACACAAGGAGACAAGGGGTTCATAAAGTTTTCCATGTGACCTGGCACTGTAAACAGTTTTGTGCATGAGGCATCTTTTTCAGCATCACAGCATGCAAACCTGGTTTTCCTTCTGATATTTTGGTGCCACCTACCCAAATACTCTAGGCAAACGTTAAAGACCAGATTGTGTAACCCCTACTCATAGTTTCAATGGAACTACCGATGGAGCAACGTGCTACTCAAGAGGAATATGGGTGACATAATTTGGCCCTAAAAAAAGAAAAAGGAGAGTCCATGCAAAAATACAGTATATTAAGACAATATTAAATCTGCAAAGTTAAGCATTCATGATTCAGGAACGGCAAAGTTAAGGCTGCATATGCACAAGTTTCATGATTACATCAAATTTCTTGTGAACACCATTCATAACAGCTATTAACTTGTAATTATTTCTGGGATTGAGAATTTTAGACAAGATCACGTGAATAGATTTTTCTTGAGTTGACGACAGCAAGCCCGTAAGGTTTATTCCAAACTCCTAATATTTCCATAAATAAATGAGTGGCACCAATTGTACATGGGTGTGCGATTCCTGTGAGATAGAACTGAGAGGAGATATCTTTTCAATTTCTTATTATGTCTGTCAAAAATTAACATCAGATATAATGAGCATTTTTATATCCAATATACTTATTGATCTACCAGTCAACCATCTTACTTCAGTTCTGCATCACTTTGTCTATTTAAGATATGGAATAAGTTTAAAAGGAAGAGAGCTGGAAGCCAAGATACAGCATCCTTTTATTAGAGGCATTTTTACGATGAGCATAGCGCAAATGCTATTCTGAAGGAAATTTTTAGTGAAGCAAAAATATCTATATATGCTTTTTGTTTACTACATCATTACTGTGAAATTGTTTAGCGCCAGTAAGCCCTGAATATAGCCAATAGAGTTTTAACATGACTCACTGACACAGTCCCCTTCAATATGAAGATGTAGCCCTGGGTGCTTATGTGTCAACATATATTGCTCCATCTAGATGAGAGTAACTTTCACTATTGACTTTTCTAACAAGTGCTGCTCAAACAACTCCATTTCTGGTTATGTGCAGTGCTCAGCTTCCTTCTGGAAAGTTGTGATCCTATTTGGGCAAAATTTGCTGTAGCCTACTATTCAGAACCTGCTTAAATGTAACTATGTCTCACAACAATATTAGGGAAATAAATACTGTAATGCTGCCATTAGTGTGTATCTAATTGTGATAACACCACCACACGCAAGGTAAAAATAAGCCGCAAGTGCATTAACTGTTTTGTTCTGAAGAGGAAGCATCTCAGCAAACAATAGCAGCACAAACTATAACTACATCAGCTGCTTAAGAAACCTTGACAAATGACAACCTGAAGTCTGAGGGTCCTGTGAGGAGCCCTTAGGGGAAGACTGATCAGAGGTGGAGGACTGTGGTGCTGAACCCTCAGCTAGCTCTCGCTGTCTCTGTTGTTCAGCCTTCTTAAGCCTCAGTCGCTGCAGGCCCCTACGGAGTATAGCTAACTCAGGTGCCAAAAATTCTGACAGACAGGGGAAAAAAAAGGTGTAAAAGAAAAAGGCATAGAACATACAATGAAAAGAACAAATGACTGAACAGCAAGGCAACAGATACTACGAGGAATAAAAGCAAAGTATTTCTTTTATATGGCAGCTTATTAAAGTGCAATAATTAGAAGCATAAACAAAATGTTTATTTAAATTTGGGTTTTTCCCTTTCTAAATGCATGAATCACAGGAGGTCTGAAGTTCAGTTTTCATGGTACATGCCCTCCTCCATATCCCCAACCATTTAAGCGATTAACTGAAGAAAATTTAAAAATGAAATATACCAAGATAGATTTAAAATAAAACAAAAACCCTAAATTCATCTTTTTATATGTTCCTGGTATGCTTAACCAAATTAGTACTCTCGGTAAGTAGAAAAAGTTATGCAATCTTAATCTACGAGCTAAAACTTCAAAGACACTTACTTTAATGGTTTCATTTTAAAATGTCATTTTAACCAAATAGTTATATAATCCCAACTGCCATTAGGGGGAAAAAATACCTGGGAAGGGGATTATGAACAGAGGTGACAGATGTCCAAGCAGAAAGCAGCAATTTTTAATATTGTCAACTATTTTCTGGTAGCCTTCAACTTATACACTCCCAGATACAAACCTTAAAAAAAAAAAAATAATAATAATCTGGAAAACACTGCTAACTAGATCCATAAAAAGGTACCTCAAAAGGATCACCAAGGTTTCCTGCCACTGGCCTTTTAGCACTAATCTCTCTTTAGATACCATCTTAAATACTTAACTATTCTCACCGTGCCCTCTTCCTACTATTTGCCAGCTACCCACTTTTCCTTCGGGTACCAGGCCCATCTCTGATTCATTGGTATTTGCTGAAATCGATCATTACTACCGAGTCTAAATTGTTTCTCCTCCTTCCCTTGCTCTATTCAGGTTTCCTCTGGTCTTGGGTTCCAGTGTCCCTTGTCTATCACTACTTTTGGAAATTACAACCAATCAGTTGGTCGCTGATGATGAAATGTAACAGGAAGGAAAACGGAAAATATATATCCAAAAGGACCCCAGCATGCAAAACAGATATGCCAGGAGGGGTTGTCAAATAACAGAAAACCTTGTAACTTTGGGAATCAAAGTTCCAAGTATGTTTTAATTATTTTTTAAATTATTTCTCAATTGTGGCTAAAATTGCAGTTTCCAGTATTTGCTTAAAGGATTCAGTTCCACTTAGTCCAGAAATCATGGTTATTTAAAAGTTATTAAAAAGTTACCCCTCACATTTTAAAAGGACCGATTTTTCTTGTCTATGAATTTCTGCTTTAATAAATCTTTTAATAGCAGTCAGAATCTTCAAGCAGAAGTTCAGCTTGCCAGCAAGTGGAGTCAGAAAACAAAATAAATGCCAATGGCACTTCCTCAGTTCAAAATAAGATAGAACTTGCTTAAATTCGGGACAAACCTATGGATTCAATTTTGTCCCAATTAATCTGACCATCTAATATAAAGAAAATGTATCCAAAAACACAATCAACGTGTGTGTGTCTCTCTGCCACTCAGTTTATGGAAATAAAGTCTGATTAACATTTTATATATGGGTTGTTGCATAAAACTGGAGTAGTTTACAATGTATCACCAATTTAAAACAGCAGCACATTAAAATTAATATTAAAACCATCACAATAATGGACATTTCCTAGTTTCTGTTGAGTGAGACAGACAGAGCAAAAACCAAAACTAATATGTTCATTTTATACCCATTTTAACAACTTTTTGTAAGTGACAGGGCAATGAAAATCTATCAGCTATAATTTCTCTCAAAGAAACAGAAGATTAATTTCAATTTTACAGTTAAAAGTTTCCAGTGATTTGTCTCACTACAGGAGCTTTAACAATGATCCAATAATACATTTGAGAGGTTTCAACTTCTCTAACAGAATATAAACAAGTTTCAGATGAAGTGGCTAATGTGACAAAGATCCCATTTTGTATTATTTTTGTGCTGGCTATTGTCTGTATAGATTGTTTTTCAAAATGTAAAAGAACAGGAGTATTTCTGAAATAGGAAGTCAGGCATTCATTGTATGATATACTTTGAGGACAACACAGTATGCAAAGGACTTAAAATATGTACTATGATTCAAATAAACAGTAATAAAATCTTTGGGTTTCAAAGGGGAGGTTAAAAGCGATAAAGAATCCTGTGGCACCTTACAGACTAACAGACATATTGGAGCATAAACTTTTGTGGTTGAATACCCACTTTGTCAGACGTGGGCCACTGCGGGGCGCCCTGGGCCCTTTAAATCCCTGCCGGAGCTCTGGCAGCCGGGCTCCTGTGGTGATTTAAAGGGCCCAGAGCTCCGCGGCAGCCGGAGCCCCGGGCCCTTTAATTCTCCCCTGAGCCCCAGGGCTCCCAGCCGCCTCTGCAGCTGGTAGCTCCGGGGTGATTTAAAGGCCCTGGTGCTCCCAGCCACAGCCCGAGGGCCTTTAAATCTCGAAAGGCCCCGCCTCTTCCGGTAGAGGCCCCACCTCTTCCAGTGAAGGCCACGCCCCCGCTCAGGACTCCGGCGTACCGGTAAGTCCTTTAAGTTACTTTCACCCCTGCCTACACCTCACACTTCATTTCCTTCCACTTTCCCTTCTCACTCTCCATGTCCCTCTCTCATTCCTCCTGCCTTACTGCTACGATTTCCTCCTTCCTGCGTGAGCAGATACAGCTGTAGATACTAACCACAGAATCATAAGACTGAAAGGGACCTCAAGGTGTCATCTAGTCTAGTCCCCTGCACTCATGGCAGGACTAAGTAATATGCAGACCATTCCTGATAGGTGTTTGTCTAACCTGCTCTTAAAAATCTCCAGTGATGGAGATTCCACAACCTCCCTTGGCAATTTATTCTAGTGCTTAACCAGCCTGACAGTTAGCAAGTTTTTCCTAATGCTCAACCTAAACCACCCTTGCTGCAATTTAAGCCCACTACTTCTTGTCCTATCCTCAAAGGTAAAGGAGAACAATTTTTCTCCCTCCTCTTTGTAACAACATCTCTCTATGTGCAACTTTACCATCTCAAAAAAAGAACAGGAGTACTTGTGGAACCTTAGAGACTAACAAATTTATTAGAGCATAAGCTTTCGTGGACTACAGCCCACTTCAGTGAATCATATTATTCCTGACCAATAAGTTACTACTGTAATCACTCCTGCAGGAGAGATGCTGGTTATTCAAAGAGTGGTATTTTTCATATTCATAACTGAACTAATATTTGAACATATAATTCAGGAGCAGTGTAAGAATAACATCTCTGGATAAGACAAAAAACTGAAATCCTAACCAGTTGTAGTCAAAGATCTCATTAAACATAATTACAGTAGGTTTAAAATGTCCATTGCCCTCAAAAGTCATATGATCTTTCAAACCTGATGTGAATCAACCTTCCATTAATTTTTTTTGGTGAAGGTTGCTTAGTTCCTTGTTTGATAGGAATCTGACATTGGAAGTGGTGGAGAGAGAGAGAGAAGGGGGATGTATTGGGAAATAATGGTATCAGTTGGACTCCACATGCTGGCATGAGAAACTTTTACCCAAAGTTTCAGAATTACTCAGAGAAATACAGAAGGAAAAATTTGTTCAAGTGAGTGTGCATTCTGTAGGAGAGATGTCAGAAAAATGCTGGTACAGAACTACATAATGCAGGAGGAGATTCACTATAACAGTTGTCATTATGCAACCCACAGCGTTTAATAAAGTAGCCTGCAGCAGTTCTCTAACACAGTAGGTGCAGCCATGGGGACGACAGGCCCCAGTATACAGTGACATATAACAAACAAAGCAAAATGACAGTCAGATCAATACCGGGATTTGTAGTCTTTAGTGGCCATCTCTCTGTATCATACATGAGGGTGGCTGAAATCTGCTGCATTTTATGTATAGCAGAGCCCTTGAGCTTTTGACAATTTGTGAATATAAATCTTGGTTGTTATAGTATCAGCATCAATATGCTGTGTGCAAAAGCTATAGGTAACTGAAAGCCCCTGATATTCAGTAAAATGGGCTCCTGACTCTCTCATTCATTAGGAGAGATGAACCACACTTCAGTTGGACTGAGTAAAATTGTTGCTGTTTGCTTTAGGGAAAGTTAACTGGGATACCAGACTAATATTGGTATATTTGAAAGTTTTTGGGTTTTTTAAAATTACCTTTAATAAACATCCATTTATATCTAACTTCTCTTTCTTCCATGTTTTTAGGCAGCAGTGCTGGCCTGCCCCTTTCTGATAATGTCCCAGAGGGTCTGACTGTAGCAGACATAGCACAGTGAATGGCACTCTCTCTTTCCTCTTATGGCTGCTTCTCAAAGAAGATTGTGAGATGGGAAAAAATATCTCATCTCTCCCTCATCCCAGCACATCCACTCAGGGCCTGGAAGAGTTGCAATCAGTCATCTCCTCCAAGGACAGCAACAGACAATGCCTGCAATAAGTATCAGAAGAGAGAGGGTGGACCTTACACAGTACTGCCTGCCCCAGATTTTCAAAAATCACAAGTCAAGCCTCAAAAAAAAATCATGAGATTTTTAAAAAATAATAATTGGAGGGCAGGGATTATTTGCCTTCTAGTTTCTCAAACTTTTGGGTGCACTCAGGTCTTATCTTAAAGCTTTTCTCTGTAGCCATAAGGACTAGAAACTTAGCTTTCAGTTAAAAAAAAAAAAAAAAAAAAAGTGAGATTCTCATGTAAACACATGACTCTAGCAGCTGGGGCTCTAGCAAACACACCAATTATTGAGAGATTTGTGAGAAAATTGTGGTAGTTGGCAACACCTCTTGCAGGTGGTATCCCTGGCCAGCTACTATGCACCCACAGGGATCCAGGACAAACAGTCCCTCTTCTGCGTATTGGTGTAGAGGGGTGTCTCTCAGCTCTCTCCCACAAAGAGATCATTGATATTAACAACTAGGCTAAATTCTCCTTTCATTTACGCCAATGTAAATGTAAATCTCCATTTAAGACAATGGCACTACTTCAGTTACAATATTAGAAGTGAAAATAGAACTTAGATTAATAAATGGAACAGAATACTCTACAAGGTGAGCCCTGTCCATCCAGATACTTTCAACAGGCAAAGCAACACTGCCCTAGTTGATTCTGGCATGGTTTCTATAGGACCTGGGTGTATATACTGGCTGAAAGGGACGTATCATTCCAGATTTCCATTGATGAGCAAAAGATGACAGATTTTGCTATTCATTGTGTTGGAGCTACTGCAGCCAAATCTCAGCAGGAGAGGAAGGTTATCTACTTATATGCCATGAAGAAAACAGTTAAACAATACAAAATATAGGGTTTTCCCCTCAAAAAAAGTATAATTAATTTTTAAAAACTAGATTAGTCATTTTCCTTGAGATTCTCTCTTTGGGAAAGAGAATTTCTTTATAGCCACACCTGAGAGTATCACTTAACAATAGAAATATTTAATCTACACTCATGACATGCATGACCTCAACAAGACTATAAATCAATTACCAAAAATGTGTCAACAATAAAATTGTAGTTTGTTATTTAAGTAATTTGATAAACCATGGCATATTGGATGGATTTCTCCTCACCAGACTGATGGAGGGTAGGATGAGCAGAGGCCTCCAAAGATGGTCTTTGTTCATTGTCAGGTGAGGATAGTAAGGATGTGGAAGGGGGGGTTTCTATTGAGGAAGACGTTGAGGGAGCTTGCGCTGACATTGTAGAGGATGAAGAGGATGGAAGCTGTTCAGGACCATCCACTTCCATTGCAGTCTCTGATTCAGCACTTGGCGGTATGTTGTTAGTAATGGAGGCATCTGGTCGACTGGTTCCACCTTTGGGAAAAAAAACAGCAAATGCACATTTAGAGAAGGACCCTTTAGTATGATCATTTAATATTTTGCAAACATAAAATGTTCTGTACTGTATAATATACTAAAACTACAGTTTGTGCCCCAGAAAGCTTCCAATCCAGAAGATCTTGTTCATCCAACTTCCCTCTTTCATGTTAAAAAAAAAATCCTTGTACTATCAACAATTCTGTTTATCCTTACTAAAATAAGTTATCACCTCTAGACCGAGATCTTCCTCGTCCTCTGTTGCTCTGCGCAACTTCACTAGCTTCTTCAAACCATCTTGATAGCATGTCTGACATCCTCTGCATCAGTGAGACATTAGGACTTTGCTCCCCTGTAAAAATAAAGATATTGAAATTTTATCTGCAACTTTGGAAAGAATTCAAGAGACCCGTTTATTTTTCCATATAAAAAGCATAGTACTGAAGTTATACATATTGGTATCCTCAGAGTGAAATCACTTTTTCAGAGTAACACTAAGTTATTCTAACTCATATTGCAATTTGAACATGGCAATAAACTAAAAAAAACCTCAACTTTCATTCTGCTTTGCAATTAAATTGGAGTTTCCCTATATCTGACTTTCTGTAACTGAGTTCCACTGTATTCAGTTTGAACACTTGTTAGAAAAGTTGAGAGGTCAGCTGTTTCAGATTCCCACAATTATTATGATTTTATTTATTATTAAAAAGCACATTTTTACTAGATAATACCTTCAAAGCAGGAAAAGTGATTTACTGATTATTCCACTATCTAATGTAAGTGGCAGAAAGGAATTCAAATTTCCATAAATTTCACTTGTTGCACAACTGACATGTATCTAGTTATAAGATGCTGTATTCAAGACCACAGGTAAACATATTATTTGTATTACAATATTGCCTAGAAGCCCTAGTCATGCACCAGAACCCGATTGTACTAGATGCTATACACACAGAACAAAGACACAGACTGTTAACCCTTTGGGGTGGAGACTAAGCATAAGACAAAATATAACAGATGGATAGATAAGCGGGGGGGATTAGAGGGAAACAATGAGACAATATATTGGTCAGCATGATAGGCAGTTTTCAGCAAACTTGCAATTCAACCCTTGTAAAAAAATTTGTACAAACTATGACAAAGGAGAGTTTTGAGGAAAGATCTGAAGGTGGATAATGAGGTAGCTTTGTGAATGTTTACAGGGAGTGCCTTCCAACTGTGGCAAGCAGCATGGGAGAAAGCATGAGGGTGTTTGAAAATTTAACAAGTGGACAGTGGCAGCTGGCATCATCAGCAAATCTGAGGCAAATATTGACAGCTTGATAGCAAAAGAGACGACAAGTAGGACGGGGATTGACTGTGATGGCCCTTGAAAATGAAGACAAGTAGCTTATGTTTGATGTGACAGAAGGGGGAGCAGTGAAAGGATTCAAAGAGAGGGGTGACCTGGTCAAAGTGACAGACGAGGAAAATGATCTTTGCAGCAGCACTCTGGATGGATATGAGTGGGGCAAAACTGCATTTGTCACAGCTAGAGAAAAGGATGTTGCAGAAACCAAGATGCGTGACAAGAGCTTGCATGAGAGTTTTAGCTGTGTCGATGGACAGAAAGGCTGTAATTTTAGATATGTTATACAGAAACAAACAGCAAAATTTAGATATAACCTGGATGTAAGGACCCATAAAGAGGTCCGAGTTAAAGATAATACCCAAGTTATGGGCCTGAGTGACCAGCAGGGAGATGATGTTGTCCACAGTGTTTGAGAAAGGGGCTTGGGCAGAAGAGGGAGATTAAGAGCTCTTTTGCAGACTGAGCTTGTAGCTAGACATCCACAAGAATAAGTCAGAAACACAGGCCAAGATTTTAGTTTGGACAGAAGGAGACAGGTCTGCAGGAGAAAGGTAGATCTTTGTTGTCAACATAGAGATGGTAGTTGAATTTGTGTTTGCAGATGAAATTACCCAGAGATAAGGGGTAGAGGGAGAAGAGAAGGTAACCAATGACAGAGCCCTGTGGAAGTCCTGAAGAAAGATCAAGGGCAGATGAAGAGGATTGTCCAAAAGACACAATGAAGGAGTGATTATAGAGGTAGGAGGAGAACCAGGAGAGGACAGTGTCACAGAACCTAAGACAGACATGATTCCAAGAAGAGCATGGTCAGCTGTGTCAAAAGTGCCTGACAAGTCAAGGAGGATAAGGATGGAGAACTGGTTCTGAACAGTAGCTATGAAGGAGTCATTTTCTTTGGCAAGAGTGGTTTCAGTGGAATGCAAGGGACAGAAGTTGGATTGAAGAGAAACTCCAGACAGCAGTTGTAAACAGCGCGTTCAATGAGCTTAGAGATTAAAGGAGATCGGATGACAGTTGGAGAGGCAAGTGGGCTTAAGGTTTGGTTTTGTAAAATAGGAGAGATTAAAGCATTTTTGTATTGTGAGGGGGGAAAGCCAGAAGAGAGCAAGAAGTTAAGGAGAAGAATAAGGTAGGGCATGAGCGCAAGGAAGATCAGGAGATGGGATGGAGTCCACCAGAACAACTGGAGGGGTTAGAGGAGGAGGGTAGATAAGAAAGGCAATGGATATAAGGTGGAAGGATGAGGTAATAAACAGATAATTTAGCACAACAGAAGTCTCAGCTCACCCACTTGCCTAACTAATACAATGTAGCTGCTGTCCCCAGCACATCAGCCACTATTTAGCTGTATCAGATGAGAGTCAAGGTGCTGAAGCTGCAGGCTTAGTGAAAGTAGCATTGTTGAACTAGCCATAGCTCATATAGGGGGCCAAGTGAAATGGAGAAAAGAAAGGAAACCTATGGAGGAGCAAGGGAAGAAATATTCAGATAACCTGAATGACAGACAACCTCGGTGACAGGAAAAATTAGGTGGGTGGAGTTGTAGTCCCCAAATTTAATATACCTATGTGTATCCCAGAATTTGGCAGTACTGGAGTCAGCCATTTTGTATGTTCAACCACTGCCACCTGAAACCCAAACATCACATAGCAAGGAAAATCTTAGGCCCTGAGAGGCAAGGTCACACAGCTGCATGTTTGCAGCTCTGCTAATCAGAATGGGAGGCTGGGACAGGAGTTAAGGTTTCATGAAAATAAAAGGAATGTGTTGACAGATGACCTTGGTTTTAGGCCCCTCTGATGCAAGTTTTATTCTTATTATGATCAGAAATGCTTCGCTGATATGAGAATAAAGAATTGTCACTGGCTATTGCTAGGAAAATTGTTAGTCTATTAGGGGCTATTATGAGTTACAGAAGAATCTCAGAGTTATGAAAGCCTTAGGAATGGAAGTTATTCGTAACTCCGAACAAAACGTTACGGTTATTCTTTTGAGTTTGCAACTGAACATTGACTTAATACAGCTTTGAAACCTTACTATGCAGAAGAAAAATGCTGCTTTGAACCATCTTAATTAAAATGAAACAAGCACAGAAACAGTTTCCTTACCTTGTCAAAACTTTTTTTTTTTTTTAAACTTTCCCTTTATTTTTTAGTAGTTTACATTTAACACAGTACCGTACTGTACAGTATTTGCTTTTTTTTGGTCTCTGCTGCCTGACAGCGTACTTCCGGTTCCAAATGAGGTGAGTGATTGACCAGTCAGTTCGTAACTCTGTGGTTCTACTGTACGTGCTTTGTTTGGAGAAAATGTATAAAAAGTTTAATTAGAAAGTGTGCTTGGGAGCAGTCCGAGGAAGTTTTCTTTGGGCAAGGATCTGAATTCTAAAATTCCCCATAAGCTGGATAAAAGCTGAAATCTGGAAGCCAAGTTGTTGATCCTTTGAAACCATCTTAACTTAGGTAAATATAAAGGTTTAAGATGCTCTGAAACCTACTGTGACAGCATGCGTGTGTGTTTGCGCATGCGTGCGTGCTTAAAATCGAATTAAAAAGTAGTTTGTATCAATTATATCTAGGGCCCTACCAAATTCACAGCCATGAAAAATGAGTCACGGACCGTGAAATCTGGTCTCCCAACCCGTAAAATCTGGGCTTTTGTGTGCTTTTACCCTATACTATACAGATTTCATGGGGAAGACCAATGTTTCTCAAATTGGGGGTCCTGCCCAAAAGGGAGTTGCGGGGGAGGGGGGGGTCACAAGTTTATTTTAGGGGGGTCGTGGTATTGCCACCCTTACTTCTGCGCTGCCTTCAGAGCTAGGCAACCGGGGAGCGGCGGCTGTTGGCCGGGTACCCAGCCCTGAAGGCGGCACCCCACCAGCAGCAGTGTAGAAGTAAGGGTGTCAATACTATACCATGACACCCTTAATTCTGCACTGCTGGCTTCAGAGCTAGGTGGTCAGAGAGTTGCAGCTGCTGACCGCCCAGTTCTGCAGGCAGGAACATAGAAGTAAGGGTATCAATACCATACCATGCCATCCTTACTTCTGTCCTGCTGCTGGAAGCGGCTCTGCCTTCACAGCTGGGCTCCCGGCCAGCACCTGCTGCTCTCCAGCTGCCCAGGTCTGAAAACAGCGCTGTTGCCAGCAGCAGCGCAGAAGTAAGGGTAGCAGTACTGCAACCCTCCCTACAATAACCTTGCAACCCCCCCCCACCCCCAACTCTTTTTTGGGTCAGGACCCCTACAATTACAACACAGTGAAATTTCAGATTTAAATAGCAGAAATCATGAAATTTACTATTTTTAAAATCCTATGATGGTGAAATTGGCCCAAATGGACCATGAATTTGGTAGGGCCCTAATCATATCAGATGGCAGAACTGCGTCCCCATTGATTTATTCCTGACACCGCCTGGAGAAAAACAGGAAAGTTACCACTGCTTTGGGTTCTGAAAACCCTGGGTAACGGGGTGGGTGTGTGGGTGTTTAGAAGATAGTGTGATTAAAAAAAAAAAGGACATCCAGCAATTAAATTCACATTGAGTGCAAAAAAAAAAAAAAAAAAAAAAAAGACCTACAAGGGAAAAAAGCATTTTCTGTAAAAACATGAGTTTTCCTAATTTTCAAAGGTGTGTGTGTTGAGGTACACACAAATGTCTTCCTGTGACCCTGAATATTCTTTTGATGGGGCAAAAAGCAGCAAAGCTTGTGATGTATTTTAAGATACCTAAACTTTTGGACAATTTTAAAGCATATCTTTATCTCAAAGCGTCACAGAATTTACTTCCATTATTTTCTTGGTTTCTTGATTCCCCCCTGCCCCCGCATTTCCCGACACTTTTTTCCTAAACTTCTTGTTGACAAAGTTGCTAGGCTCATGTGCCTAAAGACTTTTTATCCATGGATTCGGAACATGTGCCCACGTGTCTACAGCACATAAAAAATGAAAAAGTCTGTACTTTAAGCTATTACTCCTGTAATTCTTGTAAAATAAAACAACTCTGCAATTGTTTAGAAATGTCTGAAAGATTTTTTTTGCTGAAAAAAGAATGGACATCTGAGGCAGCAAAAAGACAAGTGGACTTGCCATTGTTCTGAATACCTGTGAGAGCTGCCTAGACAAATGGCCCAGAAGAAGAGGAGAGGAATGTCAGAATCACACCACAAGCCAGAGTTGGAGTTTTTCATTTTTCTTTGTTGCATCTCTTTTTCTAATGTTTGTCAGTTTTGCTTGGTTCCAAAAACACTTGCTGCAGAGGAGGGAAGTAGGATGAACGAGAGAGTGTTTTCAGTATCCCTCTCAAACCTCAAATCATCTGGAGATGAGAAGTGATTGTTTATGTGAGAAGCTAGAGGGACAGAGAGACTACAGGGTGATGGGAAAGGTTTGAGGCAAAAGAGATGGACACAAAGAGTAGTTTTTCGAGGTAGGAAGAGGTGAGTGGAAGAGATGACCTAAAAGAGGAGATGAGAAAAAAGGACAGATTTTAGGAAGAAGGGGAACTAGCATAGCCACTTTTCAAAATCTTTTCAAGCCAGACCATTGCTGATATGAGAAAGCACGTAACCAAAAAGAGAAGAACAGTGAAAAAAATAACAAGAAAAAAATTAAACGTAACTGCCAAGAGGAGAGGATGCAGACAGAAGGTGAGGAGCAAGAACCAAGTAGGAGCTGTAGCCAAGAGGTGATGTGGGAAGAAATAAAGCTAAAAAATGAGTGGGGCCTATAGAAATGTGGAGTATAAAAAAAAATCATACAAACACACATGAAGATGAGAGAAGAGATCATTATGGATATGCAGATGAAAATGCACTAAAGGGCAAAGGGGAAGATGTCATTAACAAAAGACAGCAACTCTCCCCAAGCTTTCCAACTTAAAATGCAATAGGATCACCGTTTGCTGACCCTACTTTATTACTGGCAAAGCAATTTTTGGACCTATTAACCGCCTCTATTAACTGCTTCTGGTTCCAGCAACTGCGTAATATTACTTTACAGATGTGGAAGCATAGGCATCAAAATTAAATGACTTTGCAACTGTAACTAATGAATCAGTGGCAGAATCAGGATTGAAACACTATTGTTTTGATACCAGATTTAATTATTACACAGTATTTCCTCTTGTAGCTTTAGCAAAAAGTAACGCCATATCTACATTAAGGAAATTCACACTGGTGTAAACTTAATTCAGTAAATCTTAGTTCACACAGGTACGGTGCACCTAAACTATTAACTGCACTGATGAGAATTTCCCTAATGCAGAAAGGACCTAAAATTTACTACATTCAATACAGCAACATTTTTCATCTTATGTTAAACTATAAGTGAAAAATTCTAAAATTTGGTATGATCCTTAAAAACTGCAGATAATCATGTTTTAACACTTTATATATTTCAGGAATACTAGAAACAACAATTAAAATAACCACACATTACCATCTCTTTCTCGTTCACTCTCAGGCCTTGCTCTTGGCCCCGTATCTGACCAATCCCCTCTTAGTCTCAAACGTTTAACAGGAGGTTGCCGTAACTAGAAAAATAAAGATAAGCAATGGTATTATATAAATAAATAAATAAAACGGTTACCTACCTTCCATAACTGTTATTCTTCAAGATGTGTTGCTCATGTCCAATTCATTCTAGGTGTGTGCGCATCCATGTGTACAGTTGGAGATTTCTGTCTTAGCAGTATCCGTAAGGTCGGCTATGGCCACGCTCATGCGCTGGTTTATTAGGTGCTGCCGGCCCTACACCCTCTCAGTTCCTTCTTGCTGGCAACTCTGACAGAGGGGAGGCAGGGCAGGTAATGGAATGGACATGAGCAACACATCTCGAAGAACAACAGTTACAAAAAGGTAGGTAACCGTTTTTTCTTCGAGTGCTTGCTCATGTCGATTCCGTTCTAGGTGACTCAAGCAGTATTCTGGGAGGTGGGCTCGGAGTTTACGGTCTTGCAGCTTGCAGCACTGCTCCAGCGAAGCCAGCATCATCCCAGGCTTGCTGGGTAAGTACGTAATGGGACATGAACATTGGTGGCCCTACAGCTGGGTAAGTACGTAATGGGACGACCAGATGGCCCTACAGATGTCCTGGATAGGCACTTGAGCCAGGAAAGCTGCCGAAGAGGCTTGTGTCCCAGTTGAATGGGCGGTTATGATCGCTGGAGGGTTCACCTTTGCCGGATCCTAGCAGCAGCGAATGCAGGCAGTGATCCAAGAAGAAATTCTTTGAGCAGACACCGGACAACCTTTCATCCTGTCGGCCACTGTGACAAACAACTGTATCAACTTACAAAATGGCTTGGTCGTTTCAAGGTTAGTGTCCTCCTGACATCTAGGG
This sequence comes from Malaclemys terrapin pileata, assembly GCF_027887155.1. Taxonomy (NCBI): domain Eukaryota; kingdom Metazoa; phylum Chordata; order Testudines; family Emydidae; genus Malaclemys; species Malaclemys terrapin. The sequence continues at coordinate 167,022,120 of NC_071505.1, forward strand.
AATGCAACCTACGCTCATCCTCTGACTTATATGACTTTGGGAAAAAACAGGTAAGTAAATATCCTGGCCCATATGAAACTGAGGTCCTCCTTGGGCAGGAAAGCTGGGTGCAGCCACAGCTGGACCTTGTCTTTGTAAAAGACCGTATAGGGCAGTTCTGAGGTAAGCGCCCTAATCTCAGAGACCCTGCAGGCAGATGTTATTGCAACCAAGAACACAACCTTCCAGGAAAGGAGAAGGAGAGAGCAGAAAGCCAGAGGCTTGAAGGGGGAGTCCCATGAGCCGTGACAGCACAAGATTCAGGTCCCACAGAGGGACGGGGTCCCTGACATGTGGGTATAGGCGCTCAGAGCCCTTAAGGAACCTAGCAGTCATGTCCTGGGCAAAAACCAACCTGCCCTCGAGAGGCGAACAGAAGGCCGAGATAGTGGCCAAGGGGACCTTGTTAGATGAAAGGGACAGGCCTTGGAACTTGAGATCCAGAAGGTAGTCCAGGATTAACTGCAGCGAGGCCTGCTTGGGCTGAATGCCTTTATCCAAAATCCAATAGGTGAACCGCTTCCATTCGGCCAGATAGGTAGCTCTGATGGAGGGTTTTCTGCTACCCCACAAGACCTGTTGGACACCGGACAAGCACACTCCTGCTCCTCTGCTAACCATGCAGCAGCCAAGCCATCAAGTGCAGCACCGCCAGGTTTGGATGCAGAAGACTGCCGTGGTTTTTGGCAGGTCCAGCCTGAGCAGTAGCTGTAACAGAGCAGTCAGAAGAGGCCCAGCAGCATGCCAAACCAGTGCTGGCACGTCCAAGCCGGCACTATGAGGATCACCTTCGCCTGGTCCAGTTTGATCTTCATGAGGATTCTGTGAATTAACAGCACTGGGAAGAAGGTGTACAACAGAGCCCCCGACCACAGGAGCAGAAAAGCATCCAACAGGGAGCCTCTGTTGATCCCCTGAATACAGCAGAAAACGTGATATTTCCTGCTCTGCCTGGATGTGAACAGGTCCCGGGGAGTCCCCCACCTTTGGAAGATGATGCTGACCACTTCCGGATGGAGGGACAGCTCATGACGAGACGAGACGGTCCTGCTGAGTCGATCTGCCAAGGCGTTCCTGGACCCAGGGAGGTGTTCGGCTATGAGATGGGTGTCATGTTGTTCTTAGAAGTCCCAGAGCCTGAGGGTTTCTTGGCAAAGTGCAGACGACCTTGCTTGTTGATATAGTACATAGCCACTGTATTGTCCATCAGGACCTGGATCATCCTGCTTCTTATGTGAGGTAGGAAGGCTTGGCAGGCCAGGCGAACCGCTCTTAACTCCCTGACGTTGATGTGTAGGGAGTGATCGTGACTCGAACAATGATCTTGCATGCTGAGATCGCCCAGGTGGGTTCCCCACTTCAGGTCCGAGGCATCAGAGACGAGGGTCATCGGAGCTGCGAAGGGAACCCCCTCCAACACCGATGCAAGATTCTGCCACCATGCGAGTGAAGACAGGACGTGGTCCAAGACCTTGACTACCAGTCCACGCTATGTCTGTGGGGACGTAGACTGATGCCAGCCACCCCTGCAGGGGCCTGAGGGTGCAGCTTGTAACCTGAAGATATTACGTTAAGCATCCAATGGTCCGAGGTCAGCCATGATCAGGCCGAATGGAAGGGGCAGGTAGTTGAGGAAAGAGTGGGAGGGTGGATCCTGGGATGTGACTGGGGCACCGTCCTCGAGCACACCCTTAAAATACCTGCTTCTGGCCTCCTTGGTTCCTGGAAGGGCCACACTGAACAGACAAACAGGAAGACAACAGGTGTCACTGCTTAGACCCCTTGTCGCTATCCTTTCTCCTGTAGACGCTCAGCCAGGGAGTTCCTAGGACCTAGACTGGGGAGGCAGAGAACAAAATGGCTTTCTGGCCTGCTGAGGGGTATGAAGGCCAAAGGAGCAGAGGGTGGCACAGGAGTCTTTAAGGCCGGGGAGACTTGTGACCGTGAACTTGGAGAAGAGCCCTGCCCCCTCAAACAGGAGGTCCTGAATGGTGGTCTGCATCTCCTGGGATAACCTGGAGGACTGCAACCAGTACCTGCACCTCATGACTACCACAGAGGTGACCACCCTGGCTGCCAAGTCCGTAGCGTCCCAAGCCACATGGAAGGCCACTCTCGCCTTCTTCCACTAAAGCAGCAAACTCCTGGGCTCGGTCTTGTGGGAAGGCCTCCTTGAATTTGCTAATGGAGTCCCACAGATTAAAACTGTACCTGCTTAACAGGGCCTGGTGGTTAGACACCTGAAATTGCACGGTGTCCGTTGAATAAATTTTCCTGCCAAACAAATCCAGTCTCTTGGTGTCTTTGTTTTTTGGCATACCACTGATTTGGCCCTCCCTGTCCTTTTCATTAATAGCGGACACCACCAGTGACGCTGCAGGAGGGTGTGCATACAGATATTCAAACTCTTTTGCAGGGACGTAGTACTTCTTTTCCGCCTTCTTAGAAGTCAGCGGAATGGAAGAGGGGGTCTGCCACAACGATTTGGCCAGCAGTTCTCAACGGGGGGTCCAGGGCCCCCTAGGGTCCACGAGTCCTTTCAGGGGGGCCACAGAGCCCCACAGCTGAAACCCGGTGCCCAGATCCCAAGTGCTGAGGCTGGGAGCAGCGTGGGCCAGAAGCCAGCATCTACCCCTGCCCTCGAAGGCAGATATCCCGCCCCTTTTGGGTTCAAGGGCAAAAGTTGCGGTTTTTTTGTTTTGTTTTTTTACAGATTCTGCATTAGTCCTTTCTATGGGACTTCCCCAAGCACTTCAAACAGCTTTTTTTTTTGGGGGGGGGGGGGGAGCATTAATAGGCACTGGCCTGTTGCATGATGAGCATGGTTAGAAGCTGGGGGAAAAGGGCCTGTCCCGCTCCAGGGCAAAGTCCCAGCCAGGACTCTAACTACCAAACTACTTAACACTTAACTTAATGGCTAATTAAGTACCTACAAACTACAGGGTGGGGACGGGGGGGGGGCAGTATATGGATTGTAAAGAACTGCTAATGCTTTTGCAATGCAAGGAGGAGGTACTCTGGACCAACCATCATGGGCAGCAAGAAGGAACTGAGAGGGCGAAGGGCCAGCAGCGCCTAATATACCAACGCATGAGTGTGGCTTTCAAGGGGGCACCACAGCCAACCCTACGGATACTGCTAAAGCAAAAAACTCCGACGAATGTGCACGTGGGCGTGCACACATCTAGAATGGAATCAACATGAGCAAGCACTCAAAGAAGAACAGGAAAATATTGAGTATATAGGTGAAATAAAAAGTGTATTCATCAAGTTGCACAACTCTTGTAGTTTCCATCACAAATAGCAATACACACAAATCAAATATAATTAAGCATAATGCTATATTAAGACAATGTTAAGGCTAATTTTAGTCAGACAAAAATATTAAAATTTCACGCTACGACTCCCAAAACAGCCACAACCCTACCCCTTGCACAGTTTATTCTACACTGTATTAACTTTAGTGCATTAACCAAGGCTCTGTTTATTCCAAAATAAGTTGGGCCTAGATCAGAGGTCTCAAACACATGGCCTGCGGGCCGCATGTGGCCCGTGGGGTTCTTTTGTGCAGCCCGCCAAGCCCCCCGCACCTACCCCGTGCCGCCGTGAGCCCCACGCCGCTCCCTGAAGTGGCTGAACTACTGTATGTCCCTGCAGCCCCGGGCAGGGGGGTAGGAGGCGAGTAGAGGGCTCCATGCTCTTGCAGCTCCCATTGGCCGGGAACTGGGAACCACAGCCAATGGGAGCTTTGGGGGAGGTACCTAGAGGAGCAGCAAGACCAGCACCTGGTGCTGCTTCCTGGAGCGGAGCAGAGCGGGGCCGGGGCCAGGGCCAGGGCCAGGGCAGGGAGCCTGTCCTGGCTGCGCTGCACGGCACTGCCACCCTGGATCCGCTCTAGGTAAGTAGCGCTGGGCTGGAGCCCGTACTCCTTCTGCACCCCAACCCCCTACCCGGAGCCCCCTGCCACACCCTGCACCCCTTACCCTTCCTGCACCCCAACCCTCTGCCTGGAGCCCTTTACCACACACTGCACCTCAACCCCCTGTTGCACCCCTCACCCCTCCCACACCCCAACTCTCTGCCCTGAGCCCCCTGCACACATCCTGCACCCCACACCCCAATTCCCTGCCATACCCTGCACACCTCCTGCACCTCAACTCCCTGCCCTGAGCCCTTGCCACACTCCACACCCCTCCTGCACCCCCTGGGGGCAGGGAGGGGGCAGAGTTGGAGTGAGGACTTCGGGGAAGGGGTTGGAATGGGGGCAGGGAAGAGGTGGGGCAGGGGCGGGGCCTCATGGAAGGGGTGGAGTCGGGGCGGGGCCAGGGGCAGCAAGTGGGGGGTGTCAGTGATGCGGCCCTCGAGCCAATGAACTAGTCCTCATGCGGCCCTCGAGGTCATCTGAGTTTGAGACCCCTGGCCTAGATTCTGCAGCAAAGTCCCTGGACTCAGCAATGTCCCTACCAATTCTACAGTAGCCAGAGTTTTAATTCAAAACCACCATTTAAATTACATATAAAAATGAATACAGTCAGCACAGTAACTTGTGTTGATATTAAATCTAATTTATTTTACCATGCATTTTTATTTTCTGTATGATGCAGATTTTTGCACCGATGACACATAACTATACCTTAGATCAGTGGTTTTCAAACTGTGGGTCGCGACCCAGTACTGTCTCACAGAATGTAAGGCACTGGGTCACTGCAGCTCTGGTCAGCACTGCTGACCAAGCCGTTAAAAGTCCCATTGGCAGTGCTGCCCAGCTAAGGCAGGCTAGTCCCTACCTGTTCCAACACCGTGCTGCACCCCCAGGTCCAGCTCCTAGGCGGGGGGGGGGGTCACGGGGCTCCGTGCACTGTCCCCGCCCTGAGCAATGGCTCTGCACTCCTATTGGCTGGTTCACAGCCCTGAGCCCACCCCCCAAACCGAGAGCTCGCTCATCCCCAGCCTCACCCCAGAGCCTGCACCCCCAGCCCTGACCCCCTCCCCACAGCCAAACCCCCTGCCCCCCCAAACCCACAGCTCCCTCCTGCATCCCAAACCCCTCATCCCCAGCCCCACCCCAGAGCCTGCACCCCTGGCCCAAAGCCCTGCACCCCCCCAACCTCCTGACCCATCCCCCTCCAACACCCTGAACCGCTCACTCCTGGCCCCACCCAGCAGCCCTCATCCCCAACTCTCTGCCCCAGCCCTGAGCCCCTCCCACACCCAAATCCCTCATCCCCAGTTACGTTGGGTCATGGGCATCAACAATTTTCTTCAACTGGGTTACCAGAAAAAAAAGTTTGAAAACCACTGCCTTAGATAATGTCAGGGGCAGGAAGAGGAAGTAACGGTTTTGGTAGCTAGGGCTCAGACCACCTAGAAAGGAAGTTTTGGACTATGCAATAAGCATATTTGCTAGGTATTTCTGCCTAGACAATGAGCAGTGAAATAATACTGACATTTAAGTTGTCTTTAGTTTTGAATTAAGAAGCCACTGAGGTAAAGGGGGAATTCGTAGCTCAAAGCTATTGTTTCAGACAGTCTGCAGACTCAAGAAGATAACACTGCACTGCATTCATGTTTTCAAGGCTATTCTCACAACCATAACATATTTCTTTTTAAATGAAAAATTAGATTCTGGAGCAAAATTCTGCAGTAACAGGGGACTGCCAGAGCCACACCTTTGAAATTGCTTAATATACCGGTCCCTCTTAGTAGTACAGTTGTTCCGAACCTTTGTTGCAACCTCCCGCTCCCCAGTGGCTTGGCAGCGAGGTCACCCACCACTAACCTGAATCCCTTCACTCCCTGCAGTCTTTCCTTTCTTCTATCATGTAACTTTTCTGTTCTTTTTACTTGTCATCTTTTATTTCTTTCTTATTGTTTTCTGTTCTTTTACACGTTTTTGCTGATTTCTCCTCATCCACTTCATTCCCCATTCTCTTTGGTAGCTCTAATCACCTTCCCCATTCCCCAGCAGGCTACATGTTTCTGGAGGTATAGGACCATAGAAGGCTGAGGCAAGTAAGATGAGAGCAAAGAGAAGAAACTTGAGGTGATATGGCTGCTGCCTGAGCCTGTAGCCTTGAACTGTGATCTGTTCCAGCAGTCAGATACATCATGGGCCACGGCGGGAGCAGGGCAGGAAGGTGGGAGGGTTTTTGAGGAGTCACCTTCAGCAGCCTCTTTGGATAACTTCACCAAAGAGTTAATCTGGGCTCTTATTCAGGTGTTGCCATTAACCTGGCTCTCCATCCACACACACAAACGTTTGACCCAAGTTCTGTGGTACTCTCAACCAGGCCTACTTGGTCCATTCTGAGACACAGACTAACACCCAAGAGAGGCTTTCATTTGGGCAGCTAACCCTTGACTATCCAGGAGGATGCAGGTTAAGCAACTCGAGTTCTGATAGTCCTCCAAAGGACCTTCCCACAATTCCTCTTATGCCCAGGACAGAAGTTTTCCCACAACCACAGAGTGGCTCAGTTTACTGCAGCACAAAGAATCATGGGATAAGCCCCAAGAAGGCCTAGCACCTCACATAGGTGAATTCAGTACCAATGAGGACACTGTAACTCAAGTTTGGTTTATAGTGTGGCTGCTCACCTTGCGTTAGGCTAACCCAGGTCCTGATCACTCAAGTAACTTTGCAGTGAAGATATATACTTTGTAGCATGCATAGGGAATGGGGGAGCCACCGGGGATGTTAAGGGAGGAACTAGAATCCTGCCCAAACCTTGTTTATGCTCTCCTCTGTCCTGCAACTCCCTTCCCTCTCAATCACCCTTGGTTAGGTAATACTCCCTTAATACACATGTTTTACACAATGAAAAAATGCCTGAGGTGTATATGATCAGAGAAAATGGTGCCGCTGCTGACAAACAGAAAGATTCTTCTGATGCATTCATGTGGAAACATATGAGAATGCTGCCATGGAATCCATAAGTAGTAATGAAAGGGAGAAGCAGGATAAGGAACATTCTGATCAGTGGCAATCTAATGACCAGGAAAGGCTAGAGGTGGAGGGGAACTCTATCATAAGGAGGAGGGAGAAAACTTGTACACCTTAGCCTCTAAGGATAGAACAAGAAGGAGTCACTCCTGGCTTAAACTACAGCAAGGGAGGTCTAGGTTGGACATTAGGAAAAAGTTCCTGTCAGGGTGGTTAAACACTGGAATAAATTGCCTAGGGAGGTGATGGAATCTCCATCTCTGGAGATATTTAAGAGTAGGTTAGATAAATGTCTATCAGGGATGGTCTAGACAGTATTTGGTCCTGCCATGCGGGCAGGGGACTGGACTCGACCTCTCGAGGTCCCTTCCAGTCCTAGAATCTATGAATCTTTTTTCACTTACATCACCAAGGCAAGTGCTCAATTGCACAGAAGGCAAAGCAACAGCTTCAGATAAACTGCTGCTACTTTCACCTATCTCAGCCACACATGTTTAAATCCAGCTAAGGTTAGAAGACTGAAAAATGACATATAACTGCTATTTGTCAGTCTAAGTGAAATGAGTTGGTGGTCTCAGTCTAGTCCCACATCAAAAAAAAGACACCACTATGGTTGGGACTGTCTGACACTCTAGTTGGCAGTCTCAAAGCCACCAAGAATTAAAAGGGCAAGGAAATGTAAATGTAATGTAAACTCCCCTCTTTGCTCCTTGAGGTGTTCCTTTCAGGTAAAGGTACACTGGCAGGGCAGCATAGGGAATCTTACACTCACACTTGGATATGCCAAAACTATGCTGTGAATAAATTCAGAACATCAATCTCCAGGGCTTATGATCTGGCATCTTCCACTAGGTAAAAGTTTACACAAAAATTTAAGGATCACTAGATGAATAGTTCTAATTCAGTGTTATAACCATCTGACAAGCTCTTAAATAGTGGCTTTAAAAAAAATCTTAAATAACTTCATCAATATACACTAATTTACTAACAGGCCTTGAATAAATTTCACAACATACATATTTTTCATAAATATCACTAAGTACTTAATGTAGATTTATGTTCAATTTATGAAAAAGCTTTTGCACAGTACTGCACTTATGAGCAAGTAGTATGTATACCCTTTAGTAACCTTTAAAATATGTTGACTAATAAGCTTTTGTAAAAACCAGGACAAAAAAAGGCCATTGGTAATTAATAAACAAAAACCTCTGCAGTATAAAGGAGCTTGCACAAATGAGTATTATACTGTCTTAGTGGAATTTTGTAGACACAAAAATTCATGTTGAATTAAAATGTTGAAAGTTTTCATAACCTATAGAACATAAGATGTTTAACTTATGAAAATTATATATTGAAAAATCCTTATAGATTAAAAGGTTATTCAAAGATTATAAATTAGAAAAAAAAATTAATTTTTCTCTTTTCTGTTTCATGTGTATGGCACACAGTTAAACCAAACAAACTAATTTTTGTTACTGAGACATACTATTTTAAGAGATGTATCAATATGTTCCTGCCATGTCTGTTGATCCTTCTTGTTGCTATTCTGTCTTCAGGGAAATCTTCTGTTATCACACATGGCTGCTTCTACATCTCGAATAGAATTTCATATAAGTAAACTGTTCCAGCGTATCCTGCAACTCCAGCAGAGTAGACTTTGCCAGTGCTGTCTGTGTGGACAACTGGTCTTAATGTAAAAATATCCAAAATTCCAGCATATGGCAACAAACTTCATTCCAAGCAGAGGGTCACTGTATCAAGAACTGCATTTTGCTCATAATTCATTTAAATAATTTAAGTCTTTCATTCCACTTTATGGTAAACAGCATTCACTCTATGAGTCCAAACTAGAAAACCACTGTGCGCTCACATAAGGCTCAAAACCAGCAGGAAATAGGAATTTCAATATGCTAGTAGGCAGGCAGTGAAGAACCCATTTAGGATAACTTCGCCCTATTTGCCATCAGCATGATAGTAGCCACAGAACGTCAACTGCAGGGAAACAAGTTGCGGACGGAAGATGTTAGTACTGTCACACAAATGGAGGTGTGACTAGTAGACCTACACACAGCAAATATCAGTGACCTAAGCTCAATGCTGAAGGGGAGAGGCAAACTGCTTTTTCCCCCCGATATGAGCCAACTCACAAGCTTCAGTTTACCTGTGGCCAAGCAAAACCTTTTCAATTCAGGCTCTGCTCTATTTCACAGGATTAGACACTATAAAAACAAGTTCTGCTGTATTTTACAGTTTTTGTAAAATCATTCTCTTCTATTACAGCATTGCTGAGTGGCAAAAACAAGGCTACTAAGACACTTTCTTTAAGAGCCCCTGTTTTTGTAGACTTCTGATTTTTTTTTTTTTTTTTTTAAAAGTACCTTTGGGAAGAATTTTCTTATGCCCAAAAGGGAATTTCTTCAAGTTTTGTAAAATTCTTCTGGTTTATAAAGGTTAAGTATTACAGGTAGAGCTCTGACAGTGATGGTTTTGTGTCTGCACAATCTGCGTGACAGCACAGGGCCTTGTACATTCAGAGTCTTATCACACAACTATCTTTTCAGCAATATTGTCAAATTCATCTTTAGGGCAATACCATTGGTGTCAATAATTACACCAAGGAAAAATTGTCCAAATAGGTGTAAACAGATCACATTAATCACTCACTCACCTCTTCTCTTCTCTCTTCTGCAGAAGGAACTTTAAGTTCTCGTGCTGTGTCATCCTTAGGGTCAAACAAGTATATGTAATCTGAAGAATAGCTAACAAGGATCTCCTGCCCATCTTCACTGTAGCACAGAGATGTTACTCGGCAGGATTTGTTATTGAGGTGGGAAGGAACAAAACGTGCAACCATTCCTGTAGTGCCCCGACCAGCATAATTACCTAAAACAATAAAAAAAAAAATGTGCAAACTATAACACATTTTCAGTTAGCAAATATATTGTTAACAAAACAGCCAAAATAGTATGAATTATAGCTAGAGAAATACTAAATATGGCACAAATGAGCAACAAGTCAAATCTAGTAAATACTTTATTTTGGTACTTTAACCTTTTTCTATTAATGTACATGCAAGATTAATGTGTTATATAACATATCACTTGCCATTGTGTATCTGTAACACTTATTTGGAACAGAATGTTATCAATACTAAAAATATTTACAATGCAAAACACAATAATTAAAATTACCATGTCCAATTAGAGAAGAGATCTAGAAAATATTCCCTTCAATGTTTAAGCTCATATCGCTATGTACACATACTTATCTAAAGACACGTGGCATATGTGGTGATGATATTCCTTTGAAATTTCAGAACATAAATTGCATTTCTCCTTTGACCAACTCACCTATGCTTTACTCACTAATCAATCTCCACTAGAACTATTTATAACCTTCCAAACTTCTGAATGGATTCAAAATAATCTCTTTTACAAATCAGTCCCAGACCTTTCTTTTTTCTGCCATGTATGGATTTCTCTCCAAAACTAAAATGGCCTGCAATTGACAATATTGGTGCTAGAATAATGACAAGTTCAGTGTGTACTATCTCAATGCATCAGCGATAATAATGGATTCTTTATACCATAACATATGAGCTAGAAGTCTGCTTTTAAATGAGACATAGCATTTGCTTCCAGTCCTAGTGTGCCAGCCCTTAAAATCACTATATTCTGCACAGAAAAATTATACAAGGGTCTAATGTTTGTCATTTTCCCCTCTCTCCTTTACAGGTCCATACAGCTGAATTCGAAACAAAGGCAACAGTGCTTTGAAGACAGAGAAATATGAAGAACAGTAGCAATAAAAAATTAAATTACAATATTTTTAAAATAAGCTTCTATTAAATGTGGTATTTAACAGTATGATGATATTGTGTTGTATAAAATTTTTATTGACATGCATTTGGGATGACTGAACTGTCACCCATAAGTACTAGAAAGAAAGAAATGATTAAATATGCATATATTACTGTTACTTTGCATGGTGTTTGATAGATTAAAAGACAGTCCCTGCCCTAAAGGCAGGGCCGGCTCCAGGCACCAGCCTGGCAAGCAGGTGCTTGGGGTGGCCGCTCCGGAGAGGGGCGGCATGTCCAGGTATTCGGCGGCAATTCGGCGGACGGTCCCTCACTCCCGCTGGGAGCAAAGGACTTCCCGCCGAATTGCCGCCACAGATCGCGATCGTGGCTTTTTTTTTTTTTTTTTGGGCTGCTTAGGGCGGCCAAAACCCTGGAGCCGGCCCTGCCTAAAGGCTATTTCCCTATCAAATTCTAAGTTTTCTGCTTCCCACTGTTTTGATCATATACCCATTCATGAAAAGGTTATAATTTTTATTTTATGTTTGCAGTGAGAAAAAAGTATTTTTCCTACTTCTACCAAAGCATCTGAACACATTTTCCTCATGATTCTAATGTTAAAAATAAAAAATCACTTTGGGCAAAAACCAGGTCTAGAAAGTTTCATCCCAGTAACTCAAGCTTTCGGAAAGTACTGAGCAACTGAAAATCGGGTCTTAGAATGGAAACACTGTGCCAGATTGGACTATAGATATTGCTACACAATCAAGCTATATTACACATATGTGCATGTACATAGACACACCCCCTTCACTGTCTGTTAGAGGAAAGCAAAGAGTACTTGATTTATCTGGGTAAGGACTAGATTCAAGCTTTCACGGCGAGACCCCTACACATGATCCTCATTCAATTTTCACAACAAAAGAAATATCCAGGTAGACTATCTGTGGAGGAGAGGAGAGGAAGTGGTAGAGACTTCAGTGCAAACATAAAATGGCTTGTCATGCTGGTTGTTTTAGGCATTTGATACCTTTGGGCCTGCAAGCAAACTCTCAAACAACCAGCCACAGTACCATTAATAAGATGATAGTTTGTTACTTCTAAATTGACAAAGTAAGACCCTGCACATCTTACTTCTCATAGAGCTCCACAAACCAAAGGCCAGCTTAATTTCCATAATAGTTACATTAGAAATCTCTGTTTCAAGTGTTGAACACATCCCTAAAGTAAAACAGTTTTATAATTAAACAGTGTATTAAATACTCCAGTCATTGTCTGGCTGTGCTGGAAGGATAGGAGACACTGGATGTGGTTTAATTAGGCCACAACTTTATGCTTAAATGTCTGGGAGTACCCGGCAGATAGAAGTGTACAGTTCAGGTAATTCCATGATCATTTCAATACACACCCAGGGGGCTTCTGTCAGCCCTCCCCCTTATTGATCCTGGTCACCTGCCAACCAACGCACTGCTGAGTTCTCACAATCCCCCCCATGCTCAAATGAGGCTCTAGGAGTGACTGGGTGGGCGGGGGGGAGAAACAGGCTCCCTACCATACCTGTCATAGGAGCCCCAAACCCTGTTTCCACTCTAAAGAATACCACCTCTAAATCCTTTATCGATCCATTTTATCCAATTACTGTATCCCTCTTCTATGGAGTAGCTGACATCTGCCACACATTTACATAATGAGTTGTGACATCACAGCATAACTCCTGTTTCCTATTTGTCCCAACTAAGCCCCTCAAACCCGCTGTGCAGAAGGCAAAAAAAACCCACCTCGCATTCGCCAATCTGGCGATGAGGGAAAATTTCCTTCCCAACCCCTTAAGAAACGAGCGACTAGCGCAATGCCCACACTTGACAAACCCCAGTGTTTCACCACTTCCAGGGGTGAGAGAGAGGGTGCTGCTCCACCTGGTCCAGATAAAAAAGGTTTTTTTCTGCAACAGCATGGATCAATATAGTCCTCCCTCTCTTCAATCACCTGGGGGGATGAGTCAGCATTACCACTCTGACCTCCTCTGCAGCTACAGCAGAAAGTTACTCCCTGGCTTTCCAGCCCTATAAAGGGGGCACATACCTTTTCCAACTAGCCAGACAACAACCCCCACTGTTCAGAGTGAATGATCTCACCACACATTATCTAAATTTAGAAACTTGGTAATAACTTTAGGCAAATATTTAGGGCAACTAGTATGTCAGGTACAGTGACAACTACTGAGAAGTTAAATATTTGCTATAAGAGTCTGTAAAATTCACGAGATCCCTTTCTGCAAGAAATAGTATCTTCTAATGAAGCAAAAGCACACAAACATAGGGCTGACATGGATGCATTTAATCTGCATGTCACTGAGATGGTTCCTGCTCTCATTTTTACTAGAGAAATGTGGCATGCACAACCTAGAGGTGCAATCATACAATGCTCCAGTGTGGTTTATTTTTGTAAACAATTACTTGAATAAAGACAGAGCATTGCATACTGGAACCAGTCTGTGTGTGCTGGATGTTCCAAGAAAGCCCTAGGAAACGTTATAGAATTCCATGTGCTGCATTTGACCTGCAGGAAGTTCTTTGGCCACCTTAATAATAACATTCACTGTTTCTTTGCAAATAATCAAATAATCTTTCAAAATATTTCCCTGCAGGCTTTACTGTACTTTTTAGTAATATCCAATATACAATCTTTTTAAAAAGCCTAGATCTTACATAAAACTAAGCTTAAGTCATAAACCAGACAAACTAGAACTGTCTGCTGTTAGAAAAGTTTACTTAATGTTTATTTCCCACCTGTTGCTCTTGTGCCAAGCATTCGCCGGTCATATATTCTTACTGAGCTATCAGAACAGCCCACAGCAAGATAATATGGTATTGGAGGACAGATAGCTACAGAGGTGGCAGCCCGTCGGCAGTTTATTAAAATATCCTGGAATAAAACAAAGATACTGCACTTACAAAATAGCTCCTAAGCATCTGAAGTAAAATACTACTGGGAGAAAAAAAAAAAAAAAGATGCAGCCCCACTGGTCGAGGTTCTGCAATCATGTTTGTAAGAGAGAACCAAATCTGGCCCTATACAGATAGGTGGTAAATGTATTACAGGGAAGAGTTACTGCAATGGACAAAAATGATCAGAGAATGAAAAACAAGCCTTATATTAAGCTAAAAAAAAGCTAACAGTTAAGGGTAGAGAGGGCTAACAAATGCTTGGATTTTCTTAAATATAAAGAAACCAGGATGTGAATCGAAAGAATTGCAAATAGGCAGGAAGTGTCTAAGCTAATTCAAAAGGATTAGAATAGATTTTGTTTATGGGCAGATAATTGGATAGAGGAATGTCATGTAGTAAGAGTAATGTAACAAGATTGGGGACCAAAAATAACCAAAGCCTAAAATGGAACACAATGCAGAAAACAGAACAGAAGAGATGGGTACCAAGGGGACAGTAAGTATAACACATATTTTGGGGGTCAGTTTTTATCCAGATCAGTACCAAACGTTTTCTGGAATCCAAACACTATGGATGAAATTAATACCATCCAGGGAGATACACCAGTGATTAATCTGGTCTAATATGTTCATTACCCCACTCTATTTTACGGAGGCTGCTCGGCAGCTTAAAGTTGTAGCTGAGCTTCCATTATAAGTTCAATTGATACCACCACCTCAAAAATGCACAAAAAAAGCCATCACAGCCTCAAGATTGGAAGGTTAGGTCTGAGGGCAAAGTAAAATTTTTCTGGTTCCATGGGAATTTTTCTACCAAGTTTGAAGTAAACCAAACCAGAGGTTCATAAATGTACCACAGATGTACAGAGTCCAAACAGCACTCTTTTCTGGCTCCATGGTAATCCCTACCACATGACTCAGTCAGCTCATCGGGGCCCTCAGAAGCCTTAGTAGGGTTCAGATTCTAATATTAATATTATAGCCCTATATTTCGATCATCATCTTATTGGAACATTTGGTTCTTACATCTTTACAATCTTCTTTTGTGCAACTTGTTTTGATGCGAGTATCAAACCACCTTACAGTTCCGTCCTCACCGCAAGAGAGGAAAGTATAGGGATCATTTGGTACTGTCATAATCTGCAATGAAAAAAAAATCAGTACCATTAATACTTCAAGAAATAATATAATTTTGGGAATAAAGCCTTTAATATTAGTGAGCAATAATCAGAGGATGGTTTTTAATTGCACTCAAGATTTCTATGAAAATAATCAAAAGTGAAAGATAGTTGAAAATTTAAAATAGTTTATATTACAGTCATTAAAACAACCTTACAGATAGTCCTCCAGCAGGTGAAACAAGCAATTAAATCCCACAAACACTTACACTGTCTATTGCGTAAATGAGGTGCAAACTTGGTATTTTCAGTTATTAGATAAATAATTAGCATCTAAAGTGAGAATACAAGACAGTTTCATTTTATTTCCTATTATGCAACAAAAAAACATTTTAACACTCTAACCCCAGAGTAGTCTTAAAATCAAACCCCATACAAACCACAGGAAAATACTTAACAGCATTGTTCCTCCAATCAAGTTGCTTCTTCCATGCAAGATACAGTAATTAACTGAAGACTATTATTGTTCCCTATCCTTCAATGCATTAATCAATATCTTCTTCACTTTCACTGAATTGTTTTATTACACCATATTCCTGATCTCAGGAAAGATATAAATTCCTACAAAGATGTAGTGATATTCCAAATAAGGGTGTTCCCAGAAAACTAATCACTGGTCCAGATTCATTTAACAAATCATTCCATAAAATATATAGAACAAGAAGTGCCAAATATTACAGAGCAGAACACCTCTGGTGGGTGAAGGCATGTGAACTGTGATATGACCACACCCTTTATTTCTTTATATACAAGAGAAAATTTTAAAAATATCTTATGGAAAATGTAAATATCTTTCATTTGAATATGTGTTTCTCGAGCCACTAATTACACAGAATGAAGTAATCGAATTGTTTAAAGTTTAGAAATCACAGAATTACTATTCCAGTCAACATGTTTTGTTGTTCAACAGTATCCTTCCCTTTAGGGGTTCAGTGTCTGAAAAACAGCCACCATACCATCACAAGTTAAGTGCAGAAGCACCTCACTCTTTCACACTACTGACAAGAGCAGACACTTACTAATTCAGTAATTTATTGTAACAGGCTGAATCTACTTTCATTAAAGTCAATGGGAGTTCTTCCATTGACTTCAGGCCGTAGATGAACAAACACCAGGCAAAAGTAATAATGAAGCACAAATGAAGCACATTCATTTATTTCAAATGCTGTAGTTTAGTTTTGATTATATTGGTAACAGTACAGTATTTTATAATTCACTATTAAATATGCTGTAATTTGTAAGGAGCAAGGGGCTTCTTTTCTTGTTATTAAAAAAATGAAATACATATCAGTAGCTGTAACCCGGGCTGACTTCATAAATATTAACCCATAACACCATATTGTATATAACTAGCTATCATTAAATTATCAATCTAAAAAATGTAGCTGGACAAAAAAATATGAAGGTAGGAATTATCTTTAGAAGTATACTCTCTTTCTGAAATAGAATTAAAGTGAATAGCAGCAATGTCTGGTATTTGGTAGTGACTATTCATAGTTTTTGAACTTCCAGGTGTAAACTGCAAATACTCCAGTCTCCAGAGGCCCTTTTTGTGTATGTGTCTGTCTCGCTCTCAAAAATATACTCCATTCCTCTTCACTCACAACTTGTCTTTCATAAAACAATGGCACAGTGCTCATGAATTTCCACAAGCTTCCTTATTGTGAGGTGTGTCAGTCATGGTCTGTAATTGCCACAAGTTCCAAGTTATGAAGCCAGTCTAAAATCTATCCCACTGTTTAATTCAGAATTAGTACCTGAAGGCAGATAATATTAGCTTTTGTTATTTAGAGAATCTGAGACAAAGTTCTATTTTTAATATAATGAGGCAATTAAATACAGTTGAAAAATAAACTCAGGCAGCTTAAACACATTTTCCCCACGGTGAAAAAATATTTTTAAATGAGATGAAGCATCTACAAACTGACATACATTAATTCCAAGTTGTATCTGCAAGTCAATTCTTTTCTCCCCAGCACTACTCTTACTTGCTCTGCTGAGCTTTGAAGTTTCAGGGATCTAAGATACCAGTGCTCACTGTGCTATAAAACTTTGCATCTGCTTCATTATTCAAGTACAACAAGACAGGTGTTAAGTAGAGTAATAATATTTAAATAAATTATACATTTATAAAGTACCTTTCTATCCCCAAAATATTTTACAAATATTCTATCAAAGAACTGTTTTGAAAATAGTAAAAGCTGCTGAAGTGCATATACCACCGGCAGAATCACAGAAGAGTCAGAGAATCACTCATTAAATCCTGAAAACCAATAACTATGATTTCACCTTCACCTTCTCTGTTACCTCATCTATATCCACAAGGACAACACACAAGCTGCAATCTCCTACATTTCTACAAAAAATAGGCTAACTTAACTCTGAACAAAATCAACTACTGAAAATACACTGTGGTTGAGATTTTCAACAAACTGTAGGCGATTTTAGAAACATCTTCCAATAACTTTAATTAAAAACATTACATATCAGTAACTTCCCAAAATGATAAATGCTACAAGCGATTTCTATTTAAAAAACAAAAAGATTTCCCTCCATTAGCATTCATCTAACACAAGTCAAACACAGCCATGCCCCTAACCATCTACTTCAATGCCATCACTTCAATATTCCAAACATTTACCAGATACCCATTTCTAACAACCGTACACGGTCAGAGTTCAAGGTTGCATCATTCAGTGTGTGGCGAATAACTCTGCCTGGTACAGATGCACAACTAATGAGTCATGGTGGAATTTACAAAACAGAAGTTTTGTATAGGATGTATACTTTAACCAAAATGCTGCGAGCATCATGCTCAATAAAACTGAAAAAGGAACATCATGAATCTACTATCTAAAGAAATATCTATGACTGGACAACAGACTGATGAAGTCTAGTCACAGGTTCAAGAAATTTAAGATTAAAAACGAAGAATGGAAGATCGGAACATGAGACATGAAGTTTTAAGCTCTATTGAGAAAGCTATTTATTGAAGTTGACTATAGGTATTATGCTAGTTGACACAAGATGACATATTAGGCTAAAACAAGTTCCCAGCAGATGCAAAAATGGGGTTCTATTCCTCCCCACATTCATTAACTTATCCTTCATTGTTTTCTTCTGGCACCCCCCTGTATCACACAGTTACTCTGATCTTTGGCTGAACTGGGTGCTGGAAACTGAATTTGCACTACAAATATGCATGTTTTAGTCTATATTCAAGATTCTGCTGCTCCAGTTTTCCCAGCCTAATGCTTGGCTGTTCACTTTCTTCTGGAATAATCTTCAACTACTTTGTTCTCTTTTATAAAAGGAAAAGAACTTAACTTGTTCAATATATCAAATTCATATTTATCCAGCAAGGCTTGGTAGTTAACACTATAGGTAAATACCACTGTCACCACTGACTGAACTCTTACCTCTTGACCATGAGAACACTAACAGTTGGTACTAAAATCTAGATCATGTTGAATAGGCTTGGCCCTTAATTACTCATATCTCAACCCTCAGAGAGACTTCTGAAAACATGGGTGGAGTGACAGGCTACATCATCCTCTTGCATATTTTTGGGATGCAATGAGGGTAAGATCAACTCATACCGTCTAGTTAAGGGCTGGATAAATAAGTGCAACATCATATAGCGAACCATGTTAAGATATGAAGCAGTTTAAAAATATGAAGTGATGTTAGCTCCCATGATGAGAGGGAGAATGTCACTAGGGAAGCAATAGCTTCCTGATCAAAATAAATGAGAACACACCAATTAAATGTATCAAAAAAGAAATAACTGGTGTGAGAGAGGAACCTAAGGTGATCTTTGGCAAAAGTGACAAGCTATATTGTAGAACTTTACTCAGTATTAAAACTTACATCGGTATAACTACATCATTCATGGGTGTGAAAAATCTGCCCCGGCGTAGACAGCACTATGTTGACAGGAGGGCTTCGGCCATCGACTTAGCTACTACCACTCACAGAGATGGATTAACTATGCCGACAGGAGAAACCCTCCCATTGGCATAGTAGCATCTTCACTGAAGGGCTACAGCTGTGCCGCTGCAGTGTTTTAAGTGTAGACCTGCCCTAAGACTATTGAACTCAAGCTACATCCAGACACAAAGGATTTCTACAAATACAAAATGAGCTCCATGGGGTTGCTCTGCACATCTCCTGAGAAGACGACATTCTGCAGTTAGCAAACGTTTCTGACAAGTCCTTTAACTGAACACAGACATATACTGTTAAAGACACTTCTACCACATTACGAGAAATTAATCACGACAGCTCTTTAGACATGTTCCTTTTTGACATGAATCGCCATTCCTTTGCTTTGTTTGATACTAGTACATTTGATTCTTCTAATATCTTTTGTCCACTCTGTATAAAAACCAAAGGACCGATCAAGAACTAATGCTGGAAGGTCTGAGCTAGATAATTATGAAAGTAGCATTTGAAAAATACGGGAAAACTAAGATGGAATGTTGACAACCCCAAGAAAGTGGTGACAGTTTATCAATAACACCTCTTTGTCTTTTGTAAAATTTAGTATGGGTAAGTCGCTAGGGCAAACAAGAGGCAAAATTGTCTAATGAATTTAGCATGAAACTGGAGTCAGGAACTCCTGATTTTTACTACAGCTTTGCTAAGTCACTTAAACACACTTTGTGTTGCTTTGCCCATCTGTAAAATAATGTAAAATAATACTAACATGGGGTGTTGAGGATTAATTATGATTGTAATGTATTATTTCCACCAAAAAAAGTCCTTAAGATTATAAAGATGTATCTGTAACTTAAAGGTGAAAATGTGCTGAAAGCTAGGAAATTCTCAGTAAGATTTTATATTTATATTTACCTTAGTACAGTAAAGACCTTGTTTCTCTCCCTTTAATAAACAATGATATACAAACTACCTGCCCCCTAATATGTAGATAAACAAGCTCTATTATGTATCTGTTGCTATCTGCTTATATATTTTGCAGGGAAAATGGCCTTAACAATACTTGACTTTAGAGTCTCCTTTATTTGGACAATTTATTTCTCTACTAAAGGAAATTACATATGAAATGACCCCTAAAAGTTACAAATCAAAGGAAAACTAGTTTAAATGACTGAAGCATAAAAACGAAGTTGCCACTGTCAGACTGAAATCCTGGCTAATATCAACACCAACATCTGTTTTTCCTGCCTTAAATAAATCTTGTGCTTTTATACAAAGATGATATACAATACCTCATATGTAGTTCCATAGTGGCACGTAAATTGGCATTGTCTGTTGGTCTCAGCATCTTGCTCAACATTAGTATAAAAAATTACTCCATCTCCAGAACAGGACACAATCTGCTTGTCATTGGTGCATGGTAAGAATTTTGCACTGAAAATATTTGCCCTGTGTCCTGAGCGAATAGTTGTTAAAACCTACAAAGCAAACAAGAAAGGCTTGTGTTAGGTTAATATTTTCAAAACAAATAGCAACACGTGGAAAAATAAAATAAACTTTCTGCCAATAATCCCGAAGTTCCAGAGTATGGAATGCCAATAATGTACACAGTCTGTCATCCATAGAACAAAGAAAATGTTGTGAGAAAGGAATGGATTGGGAGATAAAGTGGTATACAAGAGGCATATACATGCTCTCTCTTACTCTACCTCAAAATGGTCTGCAAAATGAAAGAGTTGGAAGACCACTGCCCTAAAAGTATTTCTTGAAATAGCCAGTACCTATATTTTAAAGATTCTGACTCTTGGACACTAATCCTGGAACACGAAGAGGCAGCATTACATTAAGTGGTAATGAGCTGAGAAGACCTAAAGGGAGCAAAGAAATCTAATATGAGCACACTATTTACTTTTTAAATGTACTGTCCTGAAGTCATCCCAAAGGTAAAATAGCACAAATTATGAAAGAGCAAAATCATATTAAAAAGTAGAACTGAAAAAGTTTTATGGTGGGTTTCACAGCATCCCTACTTCTAAATTGGAACTTAACCTCACTACTGTAGGACACTAAAAATTTCAGGCTTGACTACAGTATTAGTTTATTACCAAACATTTTAACATGATGCATATTTAATTCAGCAATGAATTTTTTAAAATCATACATACACAGTACAATTTAGCAATGTAAATGCAATGTATTTAATTTACCATAATCTTTTATATGGTCTCAATATTTTGTGGCAAAATATTCTGTATACTTTCATTTCCTAACCCACTTTAGATTAGAATATTAAAACTGAACAAAATTAAAAAGCTACGTGTGCTTTTCCACTTTGATTTACTTTATTTCTCTCACCTCTGACAATGAACCAGACTGACAATTTCATTTTTTTTTCTAGCTATGGTCTCGTTCTCATGTTAGCACAAGATGTTTACAATATGACAAGGACTTCTAAAGCTTTCCACCAATTAACTTAATCAAAGAAAGCTTTATGGAAATCAAGATTCTCTGTAAATTCTTGCCTTGTATTTTAAAAGCATTACTTCAAACTTTTTAAAATGATTTATGCAGGTGCTAACAATATATTATTTAATATTCTGCATGTTCTAAAATATGGATACAACTATATATTACATATTCAGAGAGCCAATCAATTTACTTTATTTCACTGCATTCTACTCTTTATTCAGGTAGGTTCAGAAGAATTCAATAAACAGAAATGTAAAAAAAAAAAAAAAAAAAAAAAAAACACACCTCAGAGCTCAATTTTGTTTAAAATGAGCGAAGAGTTCAGCACCAAATCCACAGAGCTCTGCTGCCAAACTCTGAGATCTCAATGGGTGCCTTCCATTATATTAAGATGCTTTAGCTCAGCCACAACTAATGCCCAAAATAAGTGGTGGTTCTGATAGATACCTCCCAACCACGTTCCATGGAAGAAATATTTTTGACTTCACATCAAATCATATCTGAGCTCCCAAATAAAAATCAACAAACTAAATAATATGAGGCTTTTCTCCATTCCCTAATAACTTCTCTGTTAGTTATGATATATATGGTATATCATAGCATACATTGTGATATATCTGGACTTTAGCAAATCTTTTGATACGGTCTCCCACAGTATTCTTGCCAGCAAATTAAAAAAGTATGGATTGGATGAATGGACTATAACAGGGGTCGGCAACCTTTCAGAAGTGGTGTGCCGAGTCTTCATTTATTCACTCTAATTTAAGGTTTCGCGAGCCAGTAATACATTTTAACGTTTTTAGAAGGTCTCTTTCTATAAGTCTATAATATGTAACTAAACTATTGTTATATGTAAAGTAAATAAGGTTTTTAAAATGTTTAAGAAGCTTCATTTAAAATTAAATTAAAATGCAGAGCTCCCCGGACTGGTGGCCAGTATGAGTGCCACTGAAAATCAGCTCGCGTGCCGCCTTTGGCACGCGTGCCATAGGTTGCCTACCCCTGGACTATAACGTGAATAGAAAGCGGACTAGATCGAGGGGCTTAACGAGTAGTGATCAACGGCTCGATGTCTAGGTGGCAGCCGGTATCAAGCAGAGTGCCCCAAAGGTTGGTCCTGGGACCAGTTTTGTTCAACATCTTCATTAATGATCTGGAAGATGGGATGGATGCACCCTCAGCAAGTCTGCAGATGACACTAAACTGGGCGGAGAGGTAGATATACTGGAGGGTAGGGATAGGGTCCAGAGTGACCTAGACGACTTGGAGGATTGGGCCCGGCTTGACAAAGCCCTGGCTGGGATGATTTAGTTGGGGCTGGTCCTGCTTTGAACAGGAGGTTGGACTAGATGACCTCCTGAGGGCTCTTCCAACTTAATCTTATGATAATGCCCACCACTGCTCCACTATTCCTTCCCCAAAAAGGGAATGCAGCCTCCCTTTGTTCTCCTCCCACCTCCCCATCCCTTATTGAGTCATATACTATACACTTCACCAGGTCACAACCAGTCCTACTCCTCTTTCTTCCTTGGTCACAGGCCCTACCAAAGTGCCTTCTTTGCAATCAAAAACTGATCAGCCCCTCCCTCCCTCTACCTCAGATTTCTCCAGTTGAGACCCTGGTGCTGCTTCTGAAATTGATGTGAAACTACAATGGGGCTGTGCCTGCACTCAAACTCTGGGGAACTCCTGATTCTGCCCCAAGAGGGCTGAAAAAGCAGAATGAGTATGTGCAGCTCTCAGCACTGTTCTGTAGTTTCACTGAAGGAAGGAAGCTCTCAGCTACATCATCAGCCCCATCTGTCCCAGTCCCTCTCATTCCCAGCTACACTTCATGTACAGCAGTACCATAAGGGATTGAACGATGCCATTCCCTCCCAGTCTCTGACTGCATTCTATGGTAACAGTGTCAAGGGTTAGTATTTCCAGCCCCTCTCTTCCCTTCCCCATATATCCCTTGCTGCTCTCTTTATTGTGCTGACAGAATGGGAAAATTAAAGGCACCTGTCACAAAAGCGGTTTGTGCACAAGCAGAGAAAAAGGAGAAAAGATTTAATATGTGGGGCTCAGCTCTATTTCATTACCAGCCACCACAATGCCCCTTCCCTCCCCCCGGCCTTTAAAAAAAAAAAAAAAACAGCAGCAAAATGCTTGCTTCAGAGCACCATTTGGCCTCCTAGGCAAAATTAAGGCCTGAAATACTTCAGACCTTTTCCACAGGAGTTGATGGGTAATCCAAAAATTCTACATTTCACATTGCTGATCCCTGATTTATGCTGAGACACAAGTTTAAACTGTTTGTTACTTATAAAGTCCAAAATAGTTTGGGAACTGCTTACTTAACAGCACTTCTTACCTAGGATACTGCCACAGTTGTGATCAGCAGAGTATTAATGCCACCAATATCTAAGGGCTAGTTTACACTGGCTATGCTAAAGCGCTGCCGCAGCAGTGCTTTAACATGCCTTGTGTGGCACAGCACTGAGAGAGCTCTCCCAGTGCTCTAAAAAAACACCTCAACAAGGGGCGTAGCTCCCAGCGCTGGGGCAGTTTACATTGGCGCTTTACAGCGCTGCAACTTGCTGCACTCTGGGGTTTTTTTTCCACACCCCTGAGCGAGAAAGTTGCAGCACTGTTTATTGCCAGCGTTGACAAGCCCTTAGCGTAAAAAAACAGAGAAGGCTGGTTCAGGAGTTGAACTTTATTCTCAGCTTGAACCAATGCAGTCCAGATTTCTCAAACTTTTAGAGTACAATGAAAAGCTTTTCCCTTGCCTCCAGTTTTAGAGAAGGGAGTGGATGAAAGCAGAAGAGATGATATATAGGGATTTGTATTTGTACCATCTCATGTATAAGCAGTCCATACTGCATTGTGCATTAAGTATTATGCATTTTGTGTATTTATAATTTGTATGTGTTAATTATGTAACAAAATTAGTGCTGAGATAGGTATGGTAAACCATGCTGAAACAGGGCAGTCTCCATAGGCCATGCTTCCATGATTGTAGCTGCAATCTACTCTATTTTATGTAAACTACTATAAGTACAACCCTCTGGCTCTTAACAAGCTGTCAGTGTGGTCCATAGCTATGCAATGCTTCCCTCCTATCATTGGAGTAGTGATCTTTAAAACAATGGCAGACAGAATTGGGGGAAATACTGTAAAATACTGACTATCCAGAAAGTAAACTTACCTTTCTGCTGTAGGGATTGCTAATTACCAGGTTGGTGTCATCTGAACCTGACAAAATATATTCTCCTGTATCATTCCAGCAAATTGTATTCACCTGTTTGAAATATTTAAACAAAAATTTTAATTGGTTTAGGAAAAATATTTAATATTGAAAATAAAATAGCCAAGAAATATCTAGATATGCAAATGAAATCATAAAGTTACTTAAACAACTTCAAAATACATAGGGGTGCTTAAATATGTTCAGAGACCTGATTTTCACTACTTGGCCTCACCTTGCACATACATGCTTTCCCATGGCTAGCCACCTGCACATGCGGGTGATGGGGTTTGCAAACAAAAATTCTATTAAATGTGCATGTAGGTGTTGAGAATCTGAATTGATATGTATTTGATAGTGAAAGAAAAGTGTACAGTGTGTTCAGGTTCAAACTTGCACAGAGAGTGAATGCTAGACCAAACCATATCTCCACTGAAAAAAAACAAAAATCAGGCCTTTAATTTCTTCAGCCTGGTATGTTAACTAATTTTTTCTCAGTAACAC
The DNA here is from genome assembly GCF_027887155.1 of Malaclemys terrapin pileata. NCBI lineage: Eukaryota > Metazoa > Chordata > Testudines > Emydidae > Malaclemys > Malaclemys terrapin. The sequence continues at coordinate 167,047,171 of NC_071505.1, forward strand.
ATTAATCTTTTACCTATATTCTTATTCATATCAAAACTTAAAATGAATGTAAAAAAGTTTACACACACACACACACACGCACACACACTATCAAAAGGTCAATATTTCTATAAACATTGAAAAGTATATTCTAACAATTGATTCCAACAAGATCTCTTAAGTCATTAAATCTGAGTTGTTAGCATAAAAAAAGCCGTGATTTTTAACAAACTGTTTGATGAGAGTCCACCTGCTTGAAACATGCTGGCATCTCTCAGTACTCGGTCTAATGTATTCTGTAACATTCTTCATATATACATCATGCTCCTGCATCTCCCTATAAAAGCGCATACCAAAGGCAACAGAGTTTAATTTGCTGTTTATTATGTGAGCTAACCTGTGTACTTTTAAAATGCTCAGCTAACTGGGAAATGTATACCTAAAATCTAGCAGTTGACTAAACTCAGTAGTCTTTCATAAAAATAGTTATTTGGCTAATACAGAGCATTCTGGGTTTTGGACCCCTTCCTGCATCCACCTTTCTAGACTCTGAATTGCCTTCTGTGGTCCCTTGTGGCATCACAAGGGTCCCCTCAGATAAAGTAAGCCTTTCAATAGAGTTTCTGGTATCTATAATTTGACATATTTGGGTTTTTTACTCCCTAGAATGTATTGCATTCTACAGAGTGCTCTGAATTTGGGGTCACAATGTTCTCATTATTGCACCTCCAAAGCACTAAGTATTCAGAATCTGGCTAACATGTACACACTCACAGCTGCCACACCTTCTCATAAACCTGGAGAAAAGCCCATATAGTACTGCAGAAACCTTCCCAGATCTCTCCTATGAGAAGACTGTGATGATGCTCTTCCAGTAGGGAAAGAAATCAGGTTGGGAGCACTTTGCATTTTATTTCCTTGTAAGTTTTTCCTTAAAAAGCCCCCAACATTACAGTATTACATATGAAGATGTAAATAAACTCAAATACAGAAAAATCTAAAGTTTGGACTCTCACAATAATATGTCTTAGAGTTCAGTTAAACAGGAACTTCACTCACTCCTCTGAGGCGGTGAGGTTCATAATGAGCAGCTCAACGTAGAGGAGCTGACAATAGCCATGAAAACCCTGAAATGTGGAAAGGCAGTTGGACTCAATGGCATACCTAGTGAACTATTACTATTGTGATATAATCCTGAAGTGAAATGGCTGCTTGATTTTTTTCATTCCTGCATGGAGACAATGCAGATACTCAGGCTGCGGAGACGGGCCAAAATGGTTGCACTATTCAAATCACATAAATATCATAACTGTTCAAAGAAATTATTGGCCAATATTCTTACTCTGCTCAACCTACAAACTATATGAGTGTATGATAATGGCTAGAATAGCACCAATAGTGGAAGAGCAGCTGACTGATGACCAAGCCAGTTTCTGCTCAGGATGTTCATGCTGTGGCCAAGTTGCAAACTTAACTCAATACATTGAAGATGGCTTCAAAACTTGTAAAATGACAGGGGTTGTGTTTGTTGATGAGAAGGTTACTCACCTTGTACAGTAACTAAGGTTCTTCGAGACATGTATCCCTGTGGGTGCTCCACTTTAGGTGTTTGTGCGCCTCTGCATTCGTAGTCAGAGACTTTTAGTAGCGGTGCTGGCTGCGCCTGTGTGTGTGTTGGGTGCGCCTTTGAAAAAGCCATTTTGTAGTGGCTCCGCAGCGCCATTTGTAGATTGTGGTGCGGAGGCACAAGGTTTTGGTTTCCCCTTAGTGCCTGTGTCAGAGCCAGCTCTTGTAGAGTCTCTGGCTCTAGCAGTGCCAAGGGTGCCAGGATTTTCCGCTACTTCGGCTGCGGGTGCTGACAGCACAGCCGGTGCCGGTATTGGATGCCCTCTCACAGAACGAATATAAAACGCAGTGCGGAAGCACAGGGTTTTGATTTCCCCATAATGCCTGTGTTGGACCTGCTCCTGTAGAATCTCTAGCTCTAGCAGTGCCGGGATTTTCCGCTACTTCGGCTCCGGCATGGACAGCACAGCTGGTGCCAGCACTGGATGCCGGCCTGTGGCGCGGCTGTGGATTGTGGCATGGAGGCACAAGGCTCCAAAGTTTCTGTCTGCAGCGGTGCCGGAGCTCTCAGCCACTGGAGCTCCCGGCGCTGACAGCACAGCTGATGCTATTATTATCCACAGGATGGCTGTGGGGTGGGTTTTTTTGTTTGTTTGTTATTCCTGTGGTGGGTACCCAATGTGGGGTTGGAGAAAGCACTCCTTTCCAAAGCTGCGACTGGCGAAGTAAAGGGGGTGGGAGGTCCCAAGCCTCATGCCCCAATGCAGGTCTGAGAGACCTCTCCACTCCCTGCCTTTTTGCGAGCCTGAGGCAATGCCTGCGTCAGAGGCACTAACACACAGGCAGCAAACACACCGAGGTGTGGCTGTCGGGGACAGGCACTGGCACTCTGAGCCTGGAGGCAAGGCGCTGAGAGACCGGGAAACTGGGCATTTCCATTGGGAGGGTGGGGAAGCTTTCGCCCTCAAAACGGCTGTTTTTTTGAAGTTCCTGGCCGTGAGGGTTTTTTGTTTGTTTGTTTTTGTTTTAAACCAAGGAGAAAAGGAAAGGAAAACAAGCTAATTAGCTGCTAATAAGGAAACTAAGTAATTGACTGTAATTAATTAACTATAAAGTAGCGAGGCGCTGCTGATTGCTCGGACTCGTAGCCAAGGGCGGTAGAGAAGGAACTGAGTAGAGGTTGGTCGCACAGCGTCGGTTAACTGCCTGCAGCAGCACGAGGTAAGGACCTCGCATGTGCGACCCAACCGGCACTGCTACTAAAAGTCTCCAACTACGAGCATAGGAGCACACAAACACCTAAAGTGGAGCACCCACAGGGACAGCACTCGAAGAAGAACTATTAGCTATTTATAACACCTGCATCACACCATGCACTACTTCTGAAATTGGCAAAAATTGTGTGAAATATTAAGATGGTCCAAGAGTCTCTGCTTGATAATCAACACTTCTTAGTTCAGATGGATGGTCAGAAAAATCGATGGCATATTCAACAGAATGAATTACCCCAATATTCAGTGCTATCACCTTTGCTGATTAATGTCTACGCCAGAGGTTCTCAAACTGTGGTCTGCGAGCTCCATTCAGGTGGTCCAAGGATAGTTCCCTCTAAGGTGAGAGCCTGGGCAGCCACACATGAGAGAATGAAGGGCCATCCACCTAATTAGTGGAGCTGCGCAGGCGTGGATCCACTAATTAGGTGCCTGGACCCTGGAAAAGACACACATGTAAGGTGGTGTGGCCATAGGGGGAAGGTGGGAGGGGACAGTGGGGTGAGAAGAAGGGGTAGGGGGAATTTGGGATGTGCAAGGCTACGGCAGCCAGAGAAAGAGGTGACTTTCCTTAGCTCCAGAGCTACGGCTGCCGGGGAGAGACAGCCCTCCTTCCCAGCCTCAAAATCCCTTACTCTATGGCTGCTGTGGTGGGGGAGAGACCCCTCTCCTTACCAGCCCCAGCTCAGGGGCTGCTGTGGTGGGGGAGAAAGGGCACATCCATCGCATTAGAAAGGTAAGACTACTGATATTAAAATGTGAGTTGTGTGCTTCTATTTGTAGAACAAAAAACATTAATTATTATTAAGGTATTTTTAATTTGGCACTTTTATCCAAAGTGCTTTACAATAGTTAACTAACAGTACAAACAACATTTGGAAAGATCATTAAGTGGTCCGCCGAGACTCTCAGCAATTTTCAAGTGCTCCGCGGGAAAAAAAAAGTTTGAGAACTATTGGTTACACAAATCATCAACCTGGATTCCAATGTGCAAGCATTTCATTTATACAGTTGATCTTTGCATCATTACCCAATAAAAAAGATATGAGGACACTGAGTGCATTTTAACTGGTTCCCTGAGTATATTTGGAAAATACTATCATATGTGGTTCCTGAATGCCAATCCTACCAAGACACAAGTATGCACCTTCCCCTTGAAGCACCATCCTGCCAAGCAAAAACTCCAAATATTGTGGGATGGTACAATCCTTGAGCACTATAAACATCTGGGTATACCTGGGGGTCACATTAAACCAAACACTGATATTCAAAGAGCATATCAAGATGCTAAAAAAGAAATTAAACTCCAGGAATCATGTTCTCCACAAACTGGCTAACACAAAACAGGGAGCCGATGCCAAAACATTCTGAGCAACCAGACACCCTGTGTTATTAAACTGCAGAGTACTTTGCCCCAGTATAGTCTCGCTCAAGCCATGCACAAAACTGTTACCGAACTCAACTGTCCTTTGGGATCATCACAGGGTTTTTGACACTGACTCCCACATTGTCACTGTAGAGCCTCACTGAGATTGCACCACCACCAGATAGGCAGGACGCCTTCAGTAAGAAGGAGATACAAAAGCAGGTACATGATCCAAAACATCCACTGCATAGACAAATTCTACCACCTAAGAGGCTGAAGTCCAGAAAGAGCTCTGCCTCTGAAAATCCCTTACCCCAAAATACCACTGTTGAAATCTACATAGTAACAAAATGGCAAGAAATGCCAATGATCTTGGAGAACCTAGTTCCTTCAAAACAATTCCCTCCTGGCACTGACCGCCAACAAAAAAAAACTGGTGTACTCTAATCAGTGAGAGCTGAGGTAGAAAAGTCTGGTGACAATATGACCAAGTGGAAATGAAGGAACAACCCCAAATGTGAATGAGGAGAGCCTAGGAAAATACTTCAACACTGCCTGATGCAGTGTCCCCGTCATCAACATCTTATACTCCAAAGGAACTATTCAAGGTAAGTGACAATACCAGGTCTTGACTGAGGTTTTTGAGTGATAAACTATGATGATTCTTTAGAGTACTGTATTAGTAGTGACACTAATCAAGGCCAAGAAAGCATTTTCATTTTAAACCCTTCTTTTAATAAGTACATAACTTGTTAAAAATATCTTCTTTTGGGCTATATTGTCTCATTCCCAATCTGAGCCCAAAAGGCAACATCTGTTTTAGTTAAAAGTTTGAAAAAAATAATTTCAGCTATTTGAATATTTTCCTAAGTTTCAAATTTGCTATTTGCAGCTCTCAATAGGGAAAACAACCTTTGCTAAATGTAATTAATTCATTTTAGAACATGTACAGAGTATTAATACTATGATTTTCCTTAACAAAATAAGGATTCATTGATCCAGATGAGCCATGGGTACAATCATCCACAATGAGAGAGGCACTGATTCAGCGTACATATCGATTTAACATTACACTAATCTGACTGATGAATAGCAATAGTGAAACAAAGTGGTCAAGCACAGCACAACTTCAAGAGCCAGCTGGTGGCAAAAAAAAACTGACCAGCATGCTAGTTATTTTCCATCTACAGCCCCTTCCGCGTGAAGGATGCTACTGCTGCTCCCGAGGAGCCCACTAATTTTGAATAAAAAGGCACTGAAGAGGAAAAAGAGATAAAAACATTCAGAAAAGAAGAAAGCAGAAAAAATATCATGTATCTATCTTCCTATCTACACACACACACACACACGACAGAACAGGAAAGAAGACACTTTGTTGAAGAACAGACGTGCAGAGAGAATGAAAAAAGCAATAGTGATGATCCTAATACTAGCAGCCTACATCAACACAGCAAGAAGACTTCAGTCATTCCTCTTGGATGATGATGTGACAGCACTGGTTCATCCATACATCAGCTCCAGGCTAGACAAATATAATGCTTTCTGCCTAGCTCCAGATAAATTAAGTGGCTTCTTCATGAACTTATGATTACCTGAAAGAATGTATGCTGGTGCTTCACAACTTGCACTGGTTTCTCATTCACTACTAAATCCATTTCTTGATTTTGCTACCGATTATTTGCAAGGTAAAGGCACTTAATGCAACAGGCCCATATTATAATCAGAGACCACTGCTTCTTCCAGCAATTGTAATTAACTACCACACTGTATTTATCAGTGCCCAGAGGGAAAACCTTCTCAACAGCTGGCCCAAATCTCTGTATTACCCTAAGAAAGGGTCCTACCTTTTATCTTCACAGACCACTGTGTAGGACTAATTCAGAAAAGGAATTGATCAGAAAAAACTAACATCCCACTCAAAGGTAGCTATCCACTATTTCCCTTTGGACACACACACACCTACAATAGGCTGTTTAGAATACTTAAGTATCCCAAGAGAAGAAATGGAAGGAAAGGGGAGAAGAAGGGAAAAATCACTCTTCCAAGAAGTAAAATTAAACCCTAGATCCTAAGACTAGGTCACTAGATCTTGCTACACTAATGTAAGTTCTCATTTATGGTGTAAATCAGGTGCAGTACCTGGAGAAGAAAAAATAAGTATAGTACACAACACATATCCCTCTATATTATCACAAGAAGTTATTGTGCTAAATGTGTATAGAGAAAGGAAAAATTATCCCTCCAGGTCACTCTCTTTCCTCTCATTTAAAATGAAGTATTTCCTCAAGCTGAGTCCATTTGGAGATGAATCTTTTACCAGCACTCCTTTAGCACAGCTCCCTTCCTTAAAAATGTTCACAACAAAACTGGGAGAAAAATATAACATCAAGGTGGTGTACAAATTGTCACCTAGGCTGCATTTCCTTTCCCATCATGGCAACTAATGCAGGTAGAACCCTTTTCAACACACCCATTTAGAGTTAATCATCTCCTTACTGATTCATTCAGTGACTTCACTGTTCTGCAAGGTGCTGATCCTTTAAAACAAGTTGATGCAAAAAAGGGAAGAGAGAAGAGAGGAGAGAAGTGAAAAAAAATCACTGTACCTAGTAGGGGACAACAAAGTCTAAGCTCTGTGTACTGAGACCAGTTACTAAATTACAAATAAAAAAAATTAATGTCACAAGGAGTTGCAACTTTCACTCTTCCCACATACGTACATGTAATCAAATGCATAAACACGAAATGGGGAATAACTGGCTAGGCAGTAGTACTGAAGAAAAGGATCTGGGGGTTATTTTGGATCACAAATTGAATTTAAGCCAACAAAGCGATGCTGTTGCAAAAATGCAAACATCATTGTGGGATGTGTTAACAGTAAGAAAGACACAGGAGGCAATTGTTCTGCTCTGCTTAGCACCAATGAGGCCTCAGATGGAGCACTGTGTGCAGTGGGGGCACCACACTTTAAGAAGGATGTGGACGAACTGGAACAAAAATGTAAGGTGTTTAGAAAACATGACCTAAGAGGAAAGGTTGAAAGAATTGGGCATGTTTATTATATTGAAGACTGAGGGGGGGGATTTGATAACTGTTTTAAAATACAAACAGGAGAGTGATTAATTGCTTTCTATGTCCACAAAAGGTAGGACAAGAAGTAATCAGCTTAGTTTTCAGCAAGGGAGATTTAATAAGCGGTTCTCAAACTGTGGGTTGGGACTCTGAAGTGGTTGTGACCCCATTTTAATGGGGTCCCTAGGGCCAGTGTTAGACTCGTTGGGAATTGGGGCTGAAGCCGAAGCATGACCGGGACTCAGGCTCTGTTGCCCCACCCTCTCTCACCCACCCATAGTAATTGTTGTTGTCAGAAAGGAGTCACAGTGCAATGAAGTTTGAGAACCGCTGAGATAGATATTAGGAAAAATTTTCTAACTATAAGAATAGTCAAGCATTGAAAAAGGTGAAATCCCATAATCGGAGGTTTTTAAGAACAGGTTAGACAGACATCTGTGAAACATCTGTGAGGGATGGTCTAGGTATATTTAATCCAGCCTTTTATTTCTAAGATTCTATGTATTATACCACAATTTTTAATTACATGCTCACATACTGTTTTTCCCACATGACTCATGCTTCATTCAACATGGAGACTGCATGATGTGTAATGAGACAGTTCTTCAATATTTATTCTTATTCTCACTTTTCAACATGAAGTCCTGCCTCATCCACTAAGCATCAGCCATACTGACTAATGACTGCCCCCAGAGTACTGTGTGTGACACTGATGCACGTTCAAATTATTTTTGGCCAAAAATAAAAGATCCATTACGACACCCACCACATTCTCTCCACACAGTTCAAATACACACTGAGTGAGACAGGAGTACTGTAGAAAATAAAAAAAGCATGCTCATGTAATCAAAGCCTTTAGCAATTTGATTCTACAACTTCAATATTCTTTTGTTTAAAAGGCATTTTTAAGTTTTTAAAAAAGAAAAGTGACAATGTTAGGAATATCCCATCATGTGAAGCAATAAAAAGCTGTATCCTGCAAGAGATGTGTACTAATGAGGCAAGGGCTCTTATTGCTTCCTTCCTCCAAACATCAGATGAAGTATCAGGATTCTGAAGGGGACCTTTAGAATAAGGAGAATCCACTCAAAATTACACACACATGGAGATTGTCATTAAAAAAACCTTGCTGTTCACTTAAAAAAAATGCATGAGCAAAGTACATTCTGAAAATCTTAACAGTGCCAATTCAAAATGCATCTTCACCAGACCTCCATAAAGCCCATGTCTATCCCAAAAAACATTTCCATGGAAAATTTCAAGTTTTTCTCACTCCCCACTGGGCAGCTGTATCTATTCTTCGATTATTATTTTTTTGGTAATGGTTAAAGTATCCCCCCAACCCGGACCCCATTTTCTTGTACTTGAAAATTGCTGAACATTTTTATTTACATTTTAAAAAGAATTCACCTTCAAGAAGAGACCAGATTTGAAATATTTCAGTCCAGAAAGATGAGTATTTGATAATGTTATAAACAACTAAAAAAGGACCTTTCATAATGAAAAAACGAATGCAGTCTTAGTGGTAAACATCACTACTCACTCCATATATAATGATTTATAACACATTTTCATACTTTGAAGAGACTCAGTGAAATAAAATTGTACTTTGTTTTATATAAATCCATATGATGGATTCATTTCAGTACTAAACTGGAAAATTTCTACCATCATGTGTATTATTCATTACCTTACAACTGTAACAAGCATCACAACATTACTTACTATCACAATCCTGAGACATGGCAATTCCATTCCATACCTTTTTTTTTAGTCTTTTATGACTCTCATAAAATGTATCTTCCAAGTTAAAATTCTTATTTCAGGACCCAGGCAAAAAAGTAACTATTCTGGTAAATCTGAAGAAAATGTGTTCAGTAATTTGAGTATGTAACTGAATAGATATTAAACATATGTGAAAGTGCTCTTTGTTTAAAAGCTTCAACTCAACCATGTGTATGTAGCTCAGAATAAGAGTTTTAAATCTGAAATGTTTTTTGAAATTAAGTTACTATCATTTGAAAATAATGGTCTGACCATGCATGTTGGTTTCCTTATTCATTAGCATGCAAGGGGCGCACATCCATCAAACATTCATGCTGCAAACAGCAGCTGATCATTCTCATAGCAGCATAAGATTTCTGAGTTCACATTTAGGTGGCGATGAGGATACGGAGCTGGTAGTTTTTCCAGTCACACTGGCCTTTCTTCATTAAGTTATACAACCCGTGAAGAGTTCAGATCTTTCACTCAGGGCAAGTCCTACTCAACATCCTTTCCTACAGCCAGCTAACAGTCCATAACATGTCACCTGTTTAAATTTATGAAATTAAGATAACACTAATCTAGATTAGATATAACCACATCCTAGAATATGAATAAATTAAAGGGTTATCAGCTGCATGCTTGAAAATGTTATGACTTTAATAGGCACAAGAATTAAGCCCCTATCGCAATGCTCAAGGGGGCTGAGTTATATCTCTGTGAGAACCTTAATTTTGAATCTTTCTTTTATTATTTGTGTAAAGGCCCAAATTCAGCATTTTCATTTACATAGTAGTTTGCGTATAATGGACTTTACAAGCCATTTTTCCCTTGAACATCCCAGCACCTTTCAAAAATCCTCTCTGAGAAGAAAAACAAATAAATGCATTAACAAACATGAACTTCTGCTCTGCTGAGAGATGCCAGGCCAGCAAAGAAGCTCTGTCACAACAGCCAACCTCTACCGCCTAGGTCATAGAACTTAGTCAAATGTATCCACTACTCTTAGAGCTCAAACAGTCCTGTGGCGTTTGAGTAACAGTCTATTTGCTGCCTACCTGTCTGAGAGCACAGCATGGAAGAATTTTGCAACCAGCTAGCTATGGAAAAGTAGAGGTTTATTTAAAAAGTTCAATATTTACTTTAAAAGAAAAACCCATAATTATTATTTATACCATGTGACTGTGCCATTTCACATGGCTGACCTTGAAAACACAACATTTTAGGTTACAGTATTGCTCCTTTTTTTATAATTAATATATAGATAGCCCTTCCTCTTTTCCAAGCTTAGAAGAAAACTAAAATGCTTCAATCAAAGCAATACAATAAAATCCTAAAATAGCAAAATATGTGTTAAACTACAAATAAATACATTAGAAATTATTTAAGATTAGTTCTTCCTTCGCTTTCCTGCTCCTACCCAAGTCCAGTTTTCCCTGCTATAGGTGACTGCCTCACTCATAACTAAAGCAATGAAACAAACACAGCTCATTGCTCAGTTTCAAGGGACTGAGTTGTTGTCAGCTGCTTCAGAAGAAATAGAACCCAGAGGGCTGGATATAGGTCTTGGCAAGTAACTATTTTCAGTTCAGCTTTAAAATGTATTTAGTTTGCATTTTTAAGTCTAGGCACACACACTCTGATATGGGACACCATATTTTTAAAGCTTTGAAAACTTAGATACAAGAAATCACTTACACAGCCATCATGCACATTCAGTGTTGCTTCAAGTTTTAATCTTTGGATAAATTCTCTTCTTCCTGTTGAAGAAAGAAGACTGAATTATAGTCTCATTTTAAAAGCTGAGGTTAAAGAACTTTGGCAATCAGATATAGTGCTGGGCACAGAAGAAGCTAAATAGAACAGAACCTGCATGTAATATAAATCTTAATACAATTTGTATGGTTCCAAATATTCAAATGGAAAAAGCAATGCTTCATGTTTATTTGCTGTTCTACCACCTTTAGCACCAGTTTAGAAATTGTGATGTTAACATTTGGCAAGCTTCACAAGCAGACACTTTGAAATTAAAAGCTGTAAAATAGAAAATAACTTATGTACAGTAACAAACAATAACTAAAAACTTCTAACTGAAGATTAGGGATTCCTGAGGTAATTGTGCCAAAAATATTTTAAAAATCTAGGCACAATACTTTAAAATGCTACAAAATTATGCAAATTTTGTCAATAAATAAATGTGGAGACATCAGCATGGCAGTGGGGAGCACAGACCACTGGCTGCATAGAGGTGGAAGATCACCCTTCAGGCACCCCCTTATCCCTCTCCCAGGACAGGGACTCAGTGGTGAGGTTGCACCAGACCCTGACACAGCGCAAGGGAGGGACCTGCCCCAGAAACACCCCAGGGCCCTGTCCCTCTGCACCGGGCACACCAGGTGTGGGGCAAGCAGGCTCAGCCCAGCAGGATCCAAGTGTGAAGGGGCTTAGTGTGGTGGGATCCAGGTGTGGGGGCAATCTGGGTGCGGGCAGCTCAGTGGGGGATCTGGATGCAAAGTGTCTCATTGGGGGGTTCCAGGTGCAGGAGGAATGGGACTCTTGCAGGAGGGTCCAGGTGAAGGTGGTTTGGGCTTGGCAGGGAGAGTCTGATGTGGGGGGGATAGGGCTTCAGGGGATCTGGGTGTGGGGGGTTGAGCAGGGCGTCTGGGTGCTGGGAGAGTGGGGCTCAGTGGGGTGGGGATCCAGGTGCATGAGGCTCGGAGTGGTTCAGGTGCACAGGGGTTGGGGCCTGTCTGGGTGGGGGTTTGAGTGCAGCAGGCTCAGCAGGGGGTGGTCTGGGTACAGGGATGGGGGTCTGGATGCAGGGGGTGAGGCTTGGCAGGGGGGGTGGTCTGGTTCAGAAGTGGGGTGCAGATGCCGGGGGAGGGGTTCGGCGAGGATCCAGATGCACGGGGAGGAGAGCTCGGTGGGGAGGGTCGGGTGTGGGGGGGAGCTTGGTGGGGTGGGAGTTCAGGTGCGGGGAGCTCAGTGGGAGGTTATGGGGGGGATGAGGCTCAGCAGGAGGCTCTGGGTATGGTGGGTCCAGGTGAACGGGGGTTGGGCAGATAGGGGAACAGCTTTCCGTATAGTGACCCCCTCTCCCCTGTGGGAGAGGAGCGATAGGGGCAGGAAGGTGCAGCGTTTCCTGACGTAGGGGGAGATTTCTGGGGGTCATTCTGACCCGGCCCTGGCTGTTCTGTGCAGGGGAAGTGTGACCTCCACCGTCAGACCAGCCAGGACTAGCAGCTGAGCCCAGTGCAGGGTAGGAGCCACTGGCCGGGGAGTCCCCAGCTGGGTGCAGGGGGGAGGGAGGAAGTGAGGCTCGGTGGAAGGCTCTGGGCACAGGGGACTCAGTGGCAGGTTCTGAGTGCATGGGGGTTAGGGTCGGTGCGGGGGTCCAGATGCATCAGCCAGAGTGTTGTCAGGCCCTTCCCTGCCCCCCCGCTGCGATTTACCTCTCCAGTGGCTGCTCTAGACGCCCAAAACAATGCATCCATGCTGCTGGGGAGGGGCACATGACCGCTCTTGCGGCTTCCCTTTGCTTCCTTGTCAGAAAGTCATTTTTCTGTGTGGAAGCAAAGAAATCTGCAGGGGACATGAATTCTGTGCCTGTGCAGTGGCGCTGAATTCACCCCAGGAGTAACAAGTAGAATATGCTTTAAGAAGCACAATATATTTTAAATAGGAACATGATGGCCAATGTGTTTTGGTCTTAAATTGAAAGTGTTACAGTGTTTAGTGCTTAAGCAGAGGACCGGAAGCCAGAACTCCTGAGTTCTAGTCCCAGCTCTATCTCTGAGTCCCTCTTAGTTTGAGAAAATCACTTAACCTCAGTTTCCTCATCATTACTGATTGTAACTCACTTTGAAGAGCAACATAAATGACCAATATCATTCCATTTCACAGTTTAAATAGTCAAGCATGGATGGGATGGGTGCTTTTGGAGTTCCTGAACTGAGCAGGAAAGGTGAGTGTGGAAGGGGAAACAGAGTAAAGCAAGACAAGGTGAAAGTGATTTAAGGCAAGGAGAATCTCCTATAAAGCACATATTAAATAAGGCAGGGTTCCATCAATTATATATCATTGTCTTGGAAACATAAAATACCATGTTACTACACAGATAAAGACTGTTATAACAATGCATACCTATAGGGTGAAGAGCAGGATTGTACAGATACAACTTTTATCTGGGCATTTCCTGACGTGACTATTTAACCATTTAGCTTTAATGTAGCTTTTTGTTATGGAATTCATGAAGATGATTAATCCTCTATAACTTCCATTGGAAGATGTTGAGAAAAACCTAAAGGTGAAATCTGGCCCTATTACTTAGGTTGTAAGCTTTTGGGACAGGGACTGCCTTTTTATTCTGTGTTTATACAGCACCTAGCACAATGGGATCCTGGTCCATGACTAGGGCTTGTAGGTGCTATGATAATACAAATAATAAATAATAATTATGGGAATCAATGGCAAAACTCTCACTGACTTCAATAAGACAAGGATTTCACTCTAGGGGTATGACTACATTACAGCTGGGAGGTATAATTCCAAGTTTGGGTAGACATACACACCCTAGCTCTGCTTGAGTTAGTACCCTAAAAATGTGTGTGTGATTGAGGCAGCATGGATAGTGGCTCTGGCTATCTGCCCAAGAACCTACATATATATTCTGCAGCAGTGCAGACATAGTTTGGGTGTTTTACTTTGACCTGAAAAAGGAACTAACCTGGTATCCTCTATATTAAAAATACTCACTAGACAGTGGCCCATGTCCTTTTCAAAGAAGAACTATAACATCTTGTCAATTGAATTCAGTGAAAGTGTCCCTTTCTTAGGGGAAGCAGGAGAAAAAGAAATTGGATATGGGACACAACTGAGAAGAAATCTCTTCATATCTAACCCTCCTAGGTTCAAGGACTAGGAGACCTCACGTCTATTTCCACTTCTGCCACTGACCTGGTGGGTGAACTTGGACAAGCCACTTCACCTCTGGTCCTTGGTTTCCTTTTGCACCTTTATCGGTTTTGTTTATTCGGAGTATAAACTTTTAGGGGCAGGGACTTTGTCTGACTATGCGCTTGTATAGCTCTCTCTCTGCGAGAATGTATACATTATGGCTCCAATTTTGGTTGGAGCTTCTGGGCACACTGTAATACAAACAGTAAAAAAAAAAAAAAAAAAAAAAAAAAAAAAAGGAAAGGAAAGGATTGCTCCTTCCTGAATAGCAGAGAGGACCTCAATCCAACAGCCTTTAATAAAGTATTAAGTACTGGCAGGAAGCTAAGATTCAGGAACTGAAAGGAAAATCTTTAGAATGAGAGCAGCTGGTGATTAGGAGCAGTGGTGGTAATGAAGAGTGCACTCTTAAAGTGAAGTATACAACAACTAAGAAACCACTGTTTAAACCTCTTTAACCAATCAGGTTTCACTATACTTCTTCCTAGGGATGCCAGCCTGGTTTCCCTGGTAACTGTAGACACGGTTATAATTTCAGAAGAACTGTGGGTCTGGGATTTCATACTGGAATATGGAAAAGAGATTCTGATTGCCCCTTTTATGGTTTGTGGGCTGTGATTTCCTACTATGCGCAAAGGCAAAATCAACTGGAGCAGTTGGGATAGTGCAGGAGCAAAAAGAAACTGGGGAAGAGTGGGATTTAAGATGAGGCAAAGGCATCTAACTACGTTAAAGCTGCAGCATTACCAACTCTCATAATATCTGATGTTTCACTTAAAGCTTCTGGAGTCCAGCAATTGTGCAAATCTTAGCTTTGATTTACATTTTAAAAGAAAATTTTTCTAGCCTTTATGGTTGCAGAGAAAAGTTTGAAAACATGAATCCTAAAGTCCCAAGTCAATCTCATGGTTTTGGGAGCCTTATTCATGATTTCTGAGCACTTGGGGTTGGCAATACTGAGCAGCAAATCTGCAATTTAATTTAAAAGAGCTAAGGACACTACTAAGATGACTGAATCATTGGGGTGTACTGGATGTCCAGAGAAGAGGGCTACACTGCTCTCGTATAAGCCCCCTACAAACATCAAACCAGAACTTATGAACTTCAGTTAAGAAATATTGACCCATACACAGTGGCTCATAGCATGGAAATCTGATCTATTCTAAATAGGTCTTTTCTATCTCTGGTCTCCAGGTTCCAACGTCTAAACATCCACTCACCGCCACCACAACCCACAGAGTGATTATGCAATGCAATGGTGTGGGAATTGTTTCATCCCATCTCCATTTGGATAAGGGGCTGCATCCCAAAGCATCAGTAATAGTTCTGGAGTTTTATCTGAGCTAGTTTAATGGCAGATGCCAAGCTGCTAGTGTCCAGTTGTATTTTCTTTTTGTTTCCACCTGCTGCCAGAAAGGATATAACCATATGGCTCTTTCTAGCATCAGTCTAGTCATCTCACATTTTTTCCCTCGCTCAACACTGAAGAGCCTACTATAGTCAGTTACTTGTATGTGCTTTGGAGAAGAGTAGCTAACAGACAAGCCTATGCTGTACAGCACTCCAAAGTACATGCATCGACTGTATTATCAGAAGGTTCAAACTGTCCAGCAAGTGTACTTGTCAAAATTGGAGAATGCAAAAGGAGATTCAACAGACAAATCTAAAGAAAGCAGAGATTCCTTTCACTGTAGAGGAGAATAAAAAAAAAAAATCTATCCAAAAATATTTATATAACTGATAGATAGGCTGGTGCTGGGTGCTCAACATGAGTGCTTAGTAACAGGTGTGCCAGTACCATTAAAGACTCTGGTAAGGAGGGTGTCTGCCAGTGAGAAGTCTTTGCCAGTACCAGGCTTTGCTGCCCCGTTAACCTATCCAAGGTGATCAGGCCTCTAGGCTTGTTATTTAGCCCTGGTCTACAATACAGGGTTAGGTCGAATTTAGCCGCGTTAGGTCGATTTTAACATGAATGCGTCCACACAACCAACCGCATTCCGGCGACTTACAGGGCTCTTAAAATCGACTTCTGTACTCCTCCCCGGCGAGGGGAGTAGCACTAAAATTAAGCTTGCTGGGTCGAATTTGCGGTAGAGTGGACGCAAATGGTATTGGCCTCCGGAAGCTATCCCAGAGTGCTCCATTGTTACCGCTCTGGACAGCACTTTGAACTCTGATGCACTAACCAGTTACACAGGAAAAGCCCCGGGAACTTTTGAATTTCATTTCCTGTTTGGTCAGCGTGACGAACTCAGCAGCACTTAGCAGCACCGGTGACCATGCAGTCCCCCCAGAATCATAGAGTGTAGAATGTTTCTACGCTCCCCCCCATCATCTCCGTCCCTGAGGTTATCACAGATTAGAAAGTGAGAAAAACGTACTCACAATGACAAGTTTTCCAAGCTCAGGCAGTCCACCCGCACTGATAGGGCACAGCTTAATGCATGGAGGCATTCAGTGGCAGAGGCCAGGAAAGAATTAAGTGAGCGCAAAGAGCGGAGGCAGGACACAATGCTGAGGCTAATGGGGAAGCAAACGGACATGATGAAGCGTCTGTTGGGGGAGCAAACAGACTAAGTGTCTGTTGGAGCTGCAGGAAATCCAATAAGAGCACAGACCCCCGCTGCATCCTCTGTATAACCGCCTACCCTCCTCCCCATGTTCCATAGCCTCCTCACCCAGATGCCCAAGAATGCAGGAGGGAGGGGAGGCTCCGGGCACCCAACCACTCCACTCCAGAGGATGGCCAAAGCAACAGAAGGCTGTCATTCAAACAGTTTGATTTTTAGTGTGGCTACAATAAGCAATGTGGCCTTGTCCTTCCCTCCTCCTCCATCCCAGCTGGGCTACCTTGTCCGTTATCTCATTTTTTTTTTTAATTAATAAAGAAAGAATGCATGGTTTCAAAACAATAGTTACTTTATTTCAAAGGGGGGGGAGGGTGGATGGCTTACAAGGAATTAAAATCAACAAAGGGGGTGGGTTTGCATCAAAGAGAAACACACACAACTGTCACATCGAAGCCTGGCCAGTCATGAAACTGGTTTTCAAAGCCTCTCTGATGCACAGCGCGCTTTGCTGTGCTCTTTTAATTGCCCTGGCATCTGGCTGCTCAAAATCGGACACCAGGCGATTTGCCTCAACCTCCCACCCCACCATAAACGTCTCCCCCTTACTCTCACAGATATTATGGAGCACGCAGCAAGCAGCAATAACAATGGGTCTGACCTAGTCAGCAAACATCGCCAGCGAGCTTTTAAACGTTCAAAGGCACATTCTACTACCATTCTGCACTTGCTCAGCCTATAGTTGAACTGCTCCTTACTACTGTCCAGGCTTCATGAGCCATGGGAGCAAGGGGTAGGCTGAGGTAGGTGCAACTGCGCGGTGCTGCCAGCTGGGAGAGCAGCCTGAGGCAGAAGCCTCCAGCTCGCATGATATTCCAGGCAGGACTGAATCTCCATGAGACGAAACTTAAAAAAGAGAATGACCTGGAGTCTCTGGCTCCCAGTCAGTGCTCTACGAGGAGGATAGCCATATCTGTCCAGGCGCCCCTGATCGACCTCACCGAGGTT
The DNA here is from genome assembly GCF_027887155.1 of Malaclemys terrapin pileata. NCBI lineage: Eukaryota > Metazoa > Chordata > Testudines > Emydidae > Malaclemys > Malaclemys terrapin. Next base: position 167,064,720 of record NC_071505.1, read on the forward strand.
TGCCAGGAGCATCCAGGAGACATACAACGGCTATCAGTCCTACTGCACCGTCCGCTGCAAAGGCAAGAAGCTGCTGCTGTGTAGCAATGCTGTACCGCGTCTGCCAGCAGCACCCAAGAGACTTACGGTGACGGTGAGCTGAGCAGACTCCATGCTTGCCATGGTATGGCATCTGCACGGGTAACCTAGGAAAAAAGGCACGAAACAATTGTATGCCATTGCTTTTACGGAGGAAGGGAGGGAGGGCGGGGGCCTGACGACATGTACCCCAAACCACCCGCAACAACGTTTTTGCCCCATCAGGCATTGGGAGCTTAACCCAGAATTCCAATGGGCAGCAGAGACTGCGGGAACTGTGGGATAGCTACCCACAGTGCACCGCTCTATAAGCGATGCTAGCCACAGTAGTAGTAAGGACGCACTCCGCTGACTTAATGCGCTTAGTGTGGACATACACGATCGAATGTATAAAATTGGTTTCTAAAAATCAACTTCTATAAAATCGACCTAATTTCGTAGTGTAGACGGTCCATGACTATTTCCTGAATCTCTTTTGTTCCAGGGAAGAGGGTTACTACCTTGAGTTGCCCTTGGAGTGCTGCTCATATCTCAATGGGATGGAGGCAATACCAAGCTTCAATGCCAAGCTGCCAGCCAGTGGTGAGCTCTTTTTGGAGGTTGGAGGATGGCTAGCTGCAGGGGTTGGAGACCTTCTCCCAGTATTAATAACAGGAAGTTTTGGGATAGACTCCCTAACTTAGAGAAGCACTGAAGGAGTGGAATCTCTGGGAGGAGAGTCCCTTTCTGCAGCCAGAGGAACATTTTTCTCAATCCTACATTCCCTCGATAGCCAGCTCCAGTAGGTAGAGTGTTAGCAAAGTATCTCTGGAGAGGCGAGTTCTAGGGGAGAAAGAATGGCATACAGAACAAGGGTCCAGAATGTTACCATCACCCAAACAGAAAAGACACCGATTATTCCATCAGTTAATGTCATAAGTCTCTCACAAGATGAGAATGGCTGAAAGCCAGAGGGTTTAAGTTTGGTCAATAGATGGGAAGGCACCTCGGTGCCAATTAGTAGTAGTTCTTTTCTTTTGACATTTCAAGAAAACAAATAAGGGGCTGCCAAAAGGGCTGAAAATCATCCTTACACTAACCTAATTGTAGTAATTACTAATAATTACAAGTCTGAGACAGACTTCTACCTTCGGGGTAGAAGGCAGAGACCAAGCTCTGTCTCACTGCCACAAGTGGTAAGCGGAAAATGAGAAGTGGTTTGGGCCACTCTGCCATATGTTCTCAAATGGGGGGGAGGGGTGCATGAGGACATGCAGAGCAGAAGATCAGCCTCAATGGACCTAACTGGTCAAAAGTCATGCATGAGGAGCATGCACACTATAAATTGGATCTGCAAAAAGGCTTGAAGAAATGCTACTTTCTTGAAATTTTCTCATTTGCAGCCACCATAACACCATATCCTGTGATCTTGGTCAAGCTGGGACAAGAGAACTCCAGAGAAAATCTAGGTGCTAGAAGTAGTAATGTTGGCAGCACTCTTCCCCCTAGGTCAGTAATGAACCAGTATCCTAGTATGGTTCAGGGGTACTGTGCTGCGCGAGTTGGAATCTTTCAGTAGAGACAGAAAAAGTAAGGACTACTTGGGGTTTTATTTTTTGGGTTATTTTAAAAGAAGAATGAAGTCCCCCATATCCTGTCCAAATTTCAGAATGGATAGTAACAGTGTACTTCCACTCCACAGTGTCTCTGGGGAGGGTAATATATATTTTTCTCATGCATTAACAAATATTGTTGATTTTATAATTCTGAAAGCAGTATGCTAAACAGAAAATAATGTTCTACCTTGTCAAATATTGCTCTGAGCTGCCTAGCTAATACTCACATAATTATCATTTTATTTTATTTAATCAGGCTACCATCCTTGAACCCTTTCATTGACTGTTTTATTTGCCATTTTAATTAGAGACTGTTAGCTTATAGGCCTGCAAGGTCCAAAGCTATAATAAAGTCTTCATATGTTAAAGAGCAGAATGCACACTTCAAAATTTCCTTTCCAGATTTGTAACCTTGAGTATTTCCTTTCCTTGTAAATATACATAGAAAAGATGGTCCGAGTTATTACTGGAATACAAATGATCTGTACATCATGTCATTAAGTCCCATACATTATGCACCTTGAAAAGGGTATTGATACAGTAATGCATTTGGCTGGACTTCAGCATAACAAAATGGCCTGGACAAATGCATTTTATAATTCTTGGAAGAGAAAGTAATTTAAGTCTGCAAGAGTTTTCCCATAATGTGATGGATAATCCTTATACAATGTATGTTAATACACAGGTACCCTTCCTATACTGGAGTACAGAAACAACTCCAATCTCAGTTTTTGGTTACCTGACTATATTTGTTCAGTTAAACCCCATCATTTCACAATCTTTTACTAATGTCTCAGTATTTCCACTACAAAACCCTACTTTCAAATGAGTTTAATTTTGCAAATATTAGATTTAATTTTAAAGTGTAAGCTCTTTGGGGGCAGGGACTGTCCTCTACTAGCTGTTTGTACTCATTTAGCGCAATGGGACCCTGACCTGGTTGGCCTCTAGGTGTTACTACACTGTAAATCTTAAACAACAACAAATGGACCACAGAAGTTTATTCCACTATTTAAGTTAAATTCAGCATATGGATACAAGAATCCAGAGTTCAACCTTTTCCAGTTTCAGATGCAGAGCAAGAAAGTTCTATAGCAGAGAATCATTCTTGTGTGATGTGCTACTTCTGCACATAGTACTTTGGCAGTACTAGCAGCAAAAACTAAACTGGTGATGTGGTACGTCCAGGAATAGTATCTGGACCCATGGGCAGCGAGTCCTATCGGCCCGTGGTGCCTGGGCACCAGGAATATTCTTGGCCCAGGGACCGGCTCCAGCAATTTTTGGGGCCAGGTCTCTCCCTTGGCCCCGCCTTCCGCCCCCATGCGTCCCCCATTTAAAACAGCCCAGGGCCCCCACTCATCACTGGCAGTGCAGCGGAACTGAGCAGCTTCCTCCCTGCTTGCTCCACGTGGCTGCCAGTCCCTCCCTGCAGCCCCGGGCGGAGTGGGTCTATGTCCCACCCCAAGTGCCCCTGTGGCCAATAGGAAGCTGCAAGGGCAGTGCCTGGGGGTAGCAGCACATGGAGACTCCCAGCCTGCCCTGCCTAGGAGCCCCAGGTAAGCGCTGAATCCCCCACCCCCTCCCAGAGCCTGCACCCCCCCTTTGGCCCCCAAACTCCTTCCCAGAGCCTGCACCCTCTCCCTCCGCCTCCCCATCCCCAAACTCCCTCCCAGAGCCTGCACCCCCTCCCTCCGCCCCCCTTGGCCCCCAAACTCCTTCCCAGAGCCTGAACCCTCTCCCTCCGCCTCCCCATCCCCAACCTTCCTCCCAGAGCCTGCACCCCCACCCGCAGCCTGCACCGAAACTCAGTCCCAGTGCCTGCACCCCTCATCCCCTCCCGGAGCCTGCACACAGCACCAAAACTCCGTCGCAGAGCCTACACCCCCATCCCCTTCCCACACATCCCCTCCTGCCCCAAAACTGCCTCCCAGAGCCTGCACCCCTCACCCCCTCCTACATGCCCACCCCTTGCCCAAGCCCAGAGCCTACACCCAAACCCCGTTCCAGAGCCTGCACCCCCTCCCTCCGCACTCCCTCCTGTCCCCAAACTCCCTCCCAGAGCCTGCACCCCGTCCCCCAGCCCAGAACCAGCACAGAAACTCTGTCCCAGAGCCTGCACCCCTCACCCCCTCCTGCACCCCCACCCCTTGCCCAAGCCCAGAGCCTACACCCAAATTCCATCCCAGAGCCTGCATCCCAAACCCCCTCTCCCACCCAAACAACCTCCCAGAGCTTTAGGCAGGTGGGGGGGGAGTTGGGCGGGGGCAGTTCTGGGCACCACCAAAATTTCTATAAACCTGCCCCCCCCGTCTGAACCTCTGCTGGAAATGAGTGTATGAAAAGGCTGAAGGGGACTGGTTTAACAAAGAAAGCAAAAGCAAGGACCTAAGTTCTCCCCCTTTAAAGACATCTTTCCTCCCCATCCGTTAGCTCTATCCCAGAGCATTCAACTCATATTACTGGAACTTATTTCCCAAATGCTAGACTGAAAGTTTGCCTACAATTATCCCACATAATCAATCTTTCCCTAGAAAAAGCCTTTATTTTCTCAGAAAGTTGGCAATCAAGTTACAATGAAACAGTTTCAATAATAAATTAAATTCCTTCAAATACACTTCAGAATCAAAATTCTGTCTCCATACAGGTGCTTTTTACTGCATATTTTGTAAAATCATAAAATGCCAGTGGATGCCAGCAAGTAGCTTAGGCTGAAAATTTAGCTTGCAAAAAAGGGATAAACATCAAGAATGGAAATGTATTCTATGTGAATAGAAATGTTTTCATTAACTTAAAATTAAGCAGGCTGTTTTAAGTATTTTGGGGGTTTCTTTAAATGTAAACTTTCTCCTGTGGCATTGGAATCTGGAAGACGACACAGCATTGTGCTAATGCACGAGAACAGGGACATTAAATTGACTGGCTTAGCTTCATCTTTCAAGGAAATGCAAAATATAAACAAAACAGCATACATTTTCAGTTTCAAGATTTGAAAAAGTTTGTAACAGCTACTAGACTAAAAGACAATATGAAAAATGAGGGATAAATGCCTCTCTCTCCCCATCAGCAAGATACAGATAATATACTGGTGAGAAGTCCATCCCCCAACCCTTGCTCCTAGAAGGGAGAGAGCGCTGTCCGAGACAGCGCTTGAAGCCACCTCAAACTGATTTCCCTGCTGGAGGGAAATTTTTCACTGAATCTCATTCTCCTAACCATTGTGGAGATCCCATCTTCTACTATGATGGAGAGAGGGAAAGATTAAGTATTCTACCCTATCACCAGCCTTTACTGTTTGGATCCTTCTCTCCAAGTGAATAGCTTCAATGCCTACCTCTAAATGCTGCTAATAACTTTCCTAATTATTCTTGCCGATTTCATTTTCGTCCATGTGATTATGATTAGTTGCAATGAAACCTCAATAGTCATGTCAATTTCATTCTGCTGAAGCTTGGGAAAATTGAGCCGAAAAGGAGCAGTTTGTCTACAGACTCAAAGACAGCAATACTCCAGTTCGCATTCAGAACATTATCTTGCCAACAATTAAGGCTAGAAAAATAAAATATTAAATTCTGCAAAAAGTTAATGGCTTACTCTTCTCACCAAACATATACCACTCACATCGAGAACTTTCTAACTCACTCCTAGCAACTGGATTTTTCAAGTCCTGTTCAGTTTTAATCCAGCATCCCAATGATAACACTAGTAAGGATATTTTAAAGATGTTTATCTCGATAGTACACTTTTAAAACTTAATGTGAACTTTTATTTTTAGTTCTCTTTTCTTCAGTGCCAGATTTCCCCAGTTTACCTTTCACCATCACCCCAGTTGCCTCTTGGGTCTTCCCATTATTGAGGACAACCACACTTCAAACTGGGGGCCCTCCAAAACCAGAGAAACGACAATGGGTTATATAGTTTGTAACCTAAACTGAGGAACAAAAGGAGGGTTAAGGTCTACCTAAAACTTCATGAAGGTCTTGTTCTCCTCAACCATTTTGCATCATCCTTTCCACACAAACACATTGCTCTGGGGTAGCACCGTGTAGGTCTCTCATAGGACAGAGGGATAGGTACCTCTGCGAGGTAACAGTTGTCAAGCAATGATAGCTTAATGCTCAAGCACTTTACCCATTTGAAATCTTATTCTAGCATTTTCCATTGGAAAGAACAGACCATTTCATGAACAAAGTCTAAACTTAAAAATACAACAAACTTTTTATTTGAAGTTACATCATCCAGGGTATCCAGAGCTGAAAAAGAGATAACCCCTTTTCTGAAAAATAGCAATAGATCCTATTTGTCAAATGAATACTCATTTATCTCAAGCTGGTTCTTACCAAAGCCAAGTTCCTCTGTGCTAGCTTGCTGTGACATTTTAAATGCCCTACTTTAAAACTGAAACAGAGCCAGAATTTGATCCCAATGCAGAGCATCTGTTAACTTGTACCCTAAACGCATTTTAAAATGACATTTGATTATCCAAAGTGGAGTTTATACAGTTTGGAACCACATTTTTATCGAAATAGATGACTTCATTCTCACATTGGTCATTTGTCCTGAACTGAATATACCAAGTTCTGGACCCTGATCCTGCATAATTTTCAATCCACAGTATAACACACTGCTTTTCCTCCTCCTGAAAGAAAACACACACCACTTTTAGTACAAAGCGTTGATATTTTGTATAGTAACTAGGACTCCAAACGGATATAACAGACCACCTCTCATCTGAGGAGCTCAACACTCTTTAAAAATATTAAGTAAGCTCTCAAGAACACCTGTGAGCTAGGCTGGCAGGTTATTAGCATTTTACAGATGACGACATTGAGGCACAAGGAGTTTAAGTGATTTATCCATGGGCACACAGTGAGCTGGTGACAGAAATAGAACCCAAGAGTTCTGACCCCTACTCCCTTAATCAAAGTACTTGATCACATTCCCTTCCAAAACTGTATATTTATGTTACAGCTCGTTTTCAAAACAGATGTAAATAATATAGACATGCAGAAAAGCCAAACATATTTGAAACTTACAAAAGGGTCTACCTGCCTTTTTGATAAACAAATGCTTTATTACAGATATCTAACTCCACGGACTTGGTGTTCTGTAAACCTATGTTCAAATGCCAAGGCACAGTTCAAGAATAGAGCTTCAAGTGTTAAGAAACACGTGAACTTTGAAACATTAACAAAATAGTACCAACTACAGAACAGGGGGGGACATATTCTGCCCTGAATGCCATCCTATGTACACCCACTGAAGTCTATGGGATCTTCCCAGAATGTAAGCCAGTGTAGAATTTGATTCCAAAAGATAAAAAACAGATAGGAGACTTAGCAAACCAAGTGAGCCTGACTTTTTGTAATTCTTATATATTTCTGCATGATTAATAGGCTGTTGAGTGTTTTTGAAAAAGCTTTCATTTGGACTCACCTCTGCCTATCTTATCAAGGCCCAATTAACATCAATTATAGTGTACACATTAGATTTTGTTTTCATCAGTAGTACTGTCCTTATTCCACTTTCAAACATATCTCAGACTCTAAAACAGTGTATGGCTAAATATAAACTCCCCTTGCGTTCTTGATCACTGATAAGGTTACAAGCACTTGAGTTTTAAGCTGAAGTAAACACTGTGTCACAGGATCAAAGGTATTTGTTTAGCCAGACACTGTTTGATATTTAGCATGTCATATGCATGAAAAAGTACAACTTGATTTTACCATGTAACTGAAATAAAAGAGCATACTGTGCATCTTTATAGAAATGAGGCATTACAGTGGCAGACTGTCATCAACCACAACTACCTCACAGAGACATTCTTACTAGTTTATATTATCTGCAGGAATAGCTTGAGAGTGCATTTTTATGTAAACATAGTAAGCATCCAATTAGGTAACAATTATTCCTAGATTCTGGAAGGAATGGTCATTGTGACAAAACTGAAGGAGGAGAAAAAATTAATAGAAAGGTGCAACTCAATGTAAGGAGAATCTGAATGTCTTTCCATTCTTCCCATGCCTAAGAATACTCAAAACACCTTAAGTTTAACTAATTGAGCAAACCTATCTAATACACAGTAATCAATATGTATGATTTGTTTTTATCTATAAGCCTTGAACATAGCTTTGCATTGGCCAAGCGAAAAACTTCATACTGTGAAATAAAAACCAACTATTTGCTTCTACACTTATCTTGAATGAAGAGAAGTCTATTCAAAGCCATATTTTCTTCCAGCTTCACTGTGAAGTCCCCATACACAGAATGTAGACAACTGTGCACAATGCTACGCCATGGCTAAAATTGTCTTGTGCAGCTGTTTGTTGTGGAATCATGTGTGCTTAAATGAGTCTTCATAAACCTTTTTCCTCAACCACCACACATTTTTGACAAGCCTTTATGTTTATTTATATTGGTACGTGAATTACTCCTACTATGGTCAGGGTGCATAAAAAAAAAAAAATCAATGATTTTTTTTAAATAAATCGGACTTTTTTTATAAAATGCTTTTTGAGGGAAAAAACCTATTTAAAGATAGTTTTAATTAAGATATGTTATAGCTTAAAGATATCTTATCATGCATGGAATAGGGATTATAAATTCTAATTCTATAGTATGAGACAATCAGGGCTGCCGGGAGGAGCAAGTGGGGCAATTTTCCCCGGGCCCCACAAGCCCTGGCCGAGAATCTCTTTCCTGGCTAAAGGCACCTTTTTACTTACCCAGCGGCGGTCCGGGTCTTCGGCGGCATTTCGGCGGCAGGTCCTTCAGTGCTGCCGAAGACGCGGAGCGACTGAAGGATCCGCCCCCGCAGACTCAGAGCACCGCCCGGTGAGTATGTCCGCTCCCCCGCATTGCCCCAGGCCCCCTGAATCCTCTGGGCAGCCCTGGAGACAATATATTCATGCAAAGTTTAAGAAAAGTTTTGTAAACGAGTTCCAATAGTTAATGGATTAGGGACCCAATCCTATGGGGTTCCAGGGGCTTCTGTATATATTATTTAGGTTAATTTTTCTATCTACCCAATGGGACTCAGTGCTCAGTCTAGAAGATACCATCAGAGATGCTTAGTTTTGCAGTTCTCAAACTGTGGATTTGTCTCCAGAGATAACATGCTTGTTAATAGCAAAAATGTTTTTAAATAAATAAATAATATATAGAGGTGAGAAATAACAGACCTCAACCCTATTGTGTACACAAAGTCAATCCCTCACCTCTCTCTAAAAGTGCAAAGTTTCAAAAAGTTCAATGAATAGAAGATTATTGGAGGCGGAATAGATCTTGATAAGGTGAAGAAGTCTGGAGATAAATGTGAGAAGGAGGGGACAGGCAGTAGAAACAAAAGTGAAACTGTTTGAGCATCATATTTCAGAAGTCTTGAGGTCTGAGTGTAGCCTTCATTGATTTGAGATCTACCATACCTCACTAAAAGGGAAAACCTATAATGGCAACAGGCCGTAAAAGAGACCCAGTTTGGGAATACCTTAATGAAGTTCCTCTACCTGTGGGTAAGAAAGGCATGTGTGCATAATGAAATGCAAGGCCTGGTTGCCCGAATGAAACATCATCATGAGAACTGTTCCTTCTCAGGGGGAAGCTGCATTGAAGATGATGAAAGGAACATGTCTGAACATGCAGGATCTTCAGGTTGGTAAACTTTATTATTTCACACTTCTTTCTTAAGGACTTTTAACAAAAACAAACCTGATTTTAAAAAACTTGAATGGTTAACTAAATTAAAAAATGTATATGCTTGTTTTGTTAAAATATTATATGTTTGCTGTTGAAGAAAAAAATCCAGAATACATAACATTGTTGTTTTAGTTAAATAAAACAATTTAAATGTCTGGTGATTGTGATGGGTGGGGTTACAGAAACCCCCTTGGGACTGCCACCTGATGTGCTGAGACTACCTCTGAGCCCATTTTCCCTGCCAGCTTGGGACTTCAGAATCTGCCTTGTTGAGCCAGACACGCTAGCCTGCTGCAAACACAGACCCAGGTCTGAACCACATCCCCCAAAGCTGCAGGCTTTAACTAAAAACCACTTAGCAGATACTCCTGTCTCTAGCATCCAGATACCCAGTTCCCAATGGGGTCCAAACCCCAAATAAATCCGTTTTACTCTGCATAAAGCTTATACAGGGTAAACTCATAGATTGTCCACCCTCTATAACACTGATAGAGAAATATGCACAGCTGTTTGCTCCCACAGGTGTTAATTGCTTACTCTGGGTCAATTAATAAGCAAAAGTATAAAAAGTAGTTCCAAGTAATAACAGACAGAACAAAGTAAGCTGCCCTGCAAAATAAAACAAAAACATGCAAATCTAAGCCTAATACATTAAGAAACTGCATACAGGTAAATCTCACTCTTAGCCCTGGTCTACACTACGAGTTTAGGTCGAATTTAGCAGCTTTGGATCTATTTAACCCGCGTCCACACAATGAAGCTATTTTTGTCGACTTAAAGGGCTCTTAAAATCGATTTTTGTATTCCTTCCTGACGAGGGGATTAGCGCTGAAATCGACATCGCCGGATCAAATTTAGGGTAGTGTGGACACAATTCGATGGTATTGGCCTCCGGGAGCTATTCCAGAGTGCTCCATTGTGACCGCTCTGGACAGCACTTTCAACTCAGATGCACTAGCCAGGTACATAGTAAAAGCCCCAGGAATTTTTAAATTTCATTTCTTGTTTGGCCAGCGTGGCGAGCTCATCAGCACAGGTGACCATGCAGTTCCAGAATCGCAAAAGAGCTCCAGCATGGACCGAACAGGAGGTACTGGATCTGATCGCTGTTTGGGGAGACAAATCTGTGCTATCAGAACTCCATTTCAAAAGACAAAATGCCAAAATATTAGAAAAAATCTCCAAGGGCATGATGGACAGAGGCTATAACAGAACCCACAGCAGTGCCACGTGAAAATTAAGGAGCGCAGGCAAGCCTACCAAAAAACCAAAGAGGCAAACAGCTGCTCCGGTTCAGAGCCCCAGACATGCCACTTCTATGATGAGCTGCATACAATTCTAAAGGGGGCCCCCACCACTGTCTGTGGACACCTGCAAGGGGGGACTCTCATGCAACATGGATGAGGATTTTGGGGACGAGGAAGATGAGGAGGTGGAGGAGGATGAGGATAGTGCACAACATGCAAGCGGAGAAACCGTTCTCCCCGACAGCCAGGAACTGTTTATCACCCTGGAGCCAATACCCTCGCACGGCTGGCTCATGGACCATGAAGCCGGAGAAGGCACCTCTGGTAAGTGTACCTTTGTAAATATAATGCATGGTTTAAAAGCAAGCGTGTTTAATGATTAATTTGCCCTGAAGACTTGGGATGTATTCGCGGCCAGTACAGCCCCTCCTTTTAAATGGCCAACCCAACGGGTGCTTGGTATGGGAAAGGAGGGCGCTGCTGTTTGAAACCATTCCCACGTTATGAAGGTTGAAGATGCTGAAAGACTGTGGCTTACCATGGCTGCCTGCAAGCCGAATTCTGTTGCCTTGCCCTGCGAGTGTGATCTCTCACGCCAAGCTGGCAGACCCTCAATATAAGGCCTAGTCTACACCATGAGTTTAGTTCGAATTTAGCAGCGTTAAATCGAATTAACCCTGCACCCGTCCACACAACAAAGCCATTTACTTTGACATGAAAGGCTCTTAAAATCAATTTCTGTACTCCTCCCCGATGAGGGGAGTAGCGCCAAAATCAACATTGCCATTTCGAATTAGGGTTAGTGTGGCTGCAAATTCAACGGTATTGGCCTCCGGGAGCTATCCCATTGTGACCGCTCTGGACAGCGATCTGAACTCAGATGCACTGGCCAGGTAGACAGGAAAAGCCCCGTGAACCTTTGAATTTCATTTCCTGTTTGCCCAGCATGGAGCGCTGATCAGCACAGCCAGAATCAAAAAAGAGCTCCAGCATGGACCATATGGGAGATACTGAATCTGACCTCTGTATGGGGAGATGAATCTGTTCTATCAGAACTCTTCCAAAAGACGAAATGCCAAAACATTTGAAAAAAATCTCCAAGGCCATGATGGACAGAGGCCACAACAGGGACTCAACACAGTGCTGCGTGAAACTTAAGGAGCTGAGACAAGCGTACCAGAAAGCCAAAGAATCAAATGGACGCTCACGGAGGGAGGGGCGACTGATGATTGTAGCTATCCCACAGTTCCCGCACTCTCCGAAAACCATTTGAATTCTGGGTTGAGCTCCCAATGCCTGAAGGGTCAAAAACATTGTCATGGGTAGTTCAGGGTATATGTAGTCAGTCCCTCCCCAGCCCCCCCCGTGAAAGCAAAGGGAAAAAATCGTTTCTCGCCTTTTTTCACTGTCACCCTATGTCTACTGGATGCTGCTGGCAGACACGGTGCTGAAGCACTACACAGAGGCATTCCCTTGCCTTGCCTTGCGGACAGCAGACAGTGCAGTATGACTGGTAACCGTCATCGTCGTCCCGTGGACGCTCCTGGCTGGCCTCAGTGAGGTCGGTCGGGGGCGCCTGGTCAGACATGGGTGCTCCTGGCTGGCCTTAGTGAGGTTGGTCGGGGGCGCCTGGACAAAAAAGGGAATGACTCCAGGTCATTCTCTTCTTTAAGTTTTGTGTAATGGAGAGTCAGTCCTGCCTAGAATATCATCCCAGCTGGAGACTTCTGCCTCAGGCTGCTCTCCCAATCGGCAGCACCTACCCCAGCCTACCCCTTGCTCCCAGGGCTCACAATCAGATACTTAGACCTCTACATTTTGCTGCAAATAAAAAAATAAAGCTGCCATTTAGAACTGTCCCCCAACATACATATTCTGGGACATTTTGTATTTTACCAGTGTCAACCAAAGGCCCACGCACAAATGGAGATTCAGTCCTGCCTGTGCTTCTATCCTAGTGCTCATCACAGATTCCCATTTTCAGCTATAGGCTGAGCAAGTGCAGAATGGTGGTTCACTCGACTTCGCTGTAAGCCAACCGCCCTCCCCTCCCCACTTTGATCTCTGCTTCCAGAGGCAATAAAGTCAGTGTTTCAAATTCATGCATTCTTTATTACTTCATCACACAAATGGGGGGATAGCTGCCAAAGTAGCCAGGGAGGAGTGGGGGAGGAGGGAAGCAATGGGTGGGGTTGTTGTAGGGGCACTCCCTAGAATGGCATGCAGCTCATCATTTCTGCGGGATGTCTGGGGCTCTGACCCGGAGCGGCCGTTTGCCTCTCTGGTTCTTTAGTAGGCTTGCTTGATATTCTAGGCAGGACTGACTCTCCATTAGACAAAACTTAAAGAAAAGAATGACCTGGGGAGTCATTCCCATTTTTGTCCAGGGGCCCCTGACTGACCTCACCGAGGCCAGCCAGGAGCACTCATGACAGCAAAAGACGGTACAGTATGACTGGTAACCATCTTTGCCAACTTGCAAAGCAGCAGACGGTACAGTATGGCTGGTAACCATCTTTGCTAACTTGCAAAGGCAAGGGGATGCTGCTGTGTAGCGCTGCAGTACCGCGTCTGTCAACAGCATCCAGTAGACATACGGTGACAGTGAAAAAAGGCTGAATGGGCTCCATGGTTGCCGTGCTATGGCGTCTGCCCGGGCAATCCAGGGAAAAGGGCGCGAAATGATTGTCTGCCATTGCTTTCAGGGAGGGAGGACTGACTGACGACATTTACCCATAACCACTCGCGACAAATTATTGGCCCCATCAGGCATTGGGATCCCAACCCAGAATTCCAATGGGTGGGGGAGACTGCGGGAACTATGGGATAGCTACCCACAGTGCAACGCTCCAGAAGTTGACGCTAGCCTTGGTACATGGACGCACACCGCCGAATTAATGTGCTTAGTGTGGCCGCATGCACTCGACTTTATACAATCAGTTGCCAAAAATCGAATTCTGTACATTTGGAGTAATCCCGTAGTGTAGACATACCCTAAGAGACAAAATGCGACCTTGTACCGAAAGCACATGTGCTATGTAATGTTAACAGTTTGGTTCACCGTGAAAGAGTCAACCCATTGTTCTCTAAAATGTGTCTTTTTAAATACTACTCTCCCTTTTTTTCTTCCCGCAGCTGCAAATGTTTCAACGCTACCCCTATCATCTCCGTCCCAGAGGCTAGCGCAGATAAGGCGGCGAAAAAATGCACTTATGACAAAATGTTCTCATGCAGTCCTCCCGCAGTGAAAGAGCTCAGCAGAATGCATGGAAGCAAACAATGTCAGAGTCCAGGAAAGCAGAAAATGAACGCGAAGACAGGAGGGACAAATAAGATGAGAGGTGGCAGGAGCAAAATGAGAGATGACAGCAGCACGATGAGCGGAGGCAGGATGCAATGCTGAGGCTACTGGGGGATCAAACTGATATGCTCCGGTGGAGCTGCAGGAAAGGCAGCAGGAGCACAGACTGCCGCTGCTGCCCCTGTGTAACCACCCACCCTCCTCCTCAAGTTCCATAGCCTCCTCACCCAGATGCCCAAGAACGCGGGGGGGGCCCCCCCTCCGGGCACCCAACCACTCCACCCCAGAGGACTGCCCAAGCAACAGAAGGTTAGCATTCAATAAGTTTTGAAGTGCAGTGAGGCCTTGTACTTCCCTCCTCCCCTCATCCACCACCCCACCCGGTGTTTCTCTCCTCCTCCACCCCTCCCGGGCTACCTTGGCAGTTATCCCCCTATTTGTGTGATGAATTAATAAAGAATGCATTATTTTGAAACAATGACTTTATTGCCTCTGCAAGCGGTGATCGAGGGGGGGAGGGGAGAGTGGCTAGCTTACAGGCAGATTTTCATCAAGGAGGAACAAACAGAATTGTCACACCGTAGCCTGGCCAGTCATGAAACTGGTTTTGAAAGCTTCTCTGATGCGCAGCACTCCTTGCTGTGCTCTTCTAATCGCCCTGGTATCTGACTGCGCGTAATCAGTGACCAGGCGATTTGTCTCAACCTCCCACCCCACCATAAACCTCTCCCCCTTACTCTCACAGATATTGCAGAGCACACAGCAAGCGGCAATAACAATTGGAATATTGGTTTCGCTGAGGTCTATCCGAGTCAGTAAACTGCACCAGCGCACTTTTAAACGTCCAGATACACATTCTACCACCATTCTGCACTTGCTCAGCCTATAGTTGAACAGCTCCTTACCATTGTCCAGGCTGCCCGTGTATGGCTTCGTGAGCCATGGCATTAAGGATAGGCTGGGTCCCCAAGGATAACTATAGGCATTTCAACATCCCCAATAGTTATTTTCTGGTCTGGGAAGTAAGTCCCTTCCTGCAGCTGTTCAAAAAGACCAGAGTTCCTGAAGATGCGAGCGTCATGTATCTTTCCCAGCCATCCCACATTGATGTCGGTGAAACGTCCCTTGTGATCCACCAGTGCTTGCAGCACCATTGAAAAGTATCCCTTGCGGTTTATGTACTGGCTGCCAAGGTGGTCCGGTCCTAAGATAGGGATATGCGTTCCATTTATCGCCCCAGCACAGATGGGGAATCCCACTGCCGCCAAGCCATCCACTATGACCTGCACATTTCCAAGAGTCACTACCCTTGATAGCAGCAACTCAGTGATTGCATTGGCTACTTGGATCATAGCAGCCCCCACAGTAGATTTACCCACTCCAAATTGATTCCCAACTGACCAGTAGCTGTCTGGCGTTGCAAGCTTCCACAGGGCTATCGCCACTCGCTTCTCAACTGTGAGGGCTGCTCTCATCTCGGTATTCTTGCACTTCAGGGCAGGGGAAAGCAAGTCACAAAGTTCCATGAAAGTGCCCTTATGCATGCGAAAGTTTCACAGCCACTGGGAATCTCCCCAGACCTGCAACACTATGCGGTCCCACCAGTTTGTGCTTGTTTCCCGGGCACAGAATCGGCATTCCACGGCATGAACCTGCCCCATTACCACCATGATGTCCAAATTGCCATGGCGCGTGCTTTGAGAAAAGTCTGTGTCCATGTCCTCATCACTATCGCGATCGCGCTGTCGTCGCCTCCACGCCTGCTTTTGCAGGTTCTGGTTCTTCACATACTGCAGGATAATGCGCGAGGTGTTTACAGTTCTCACAACAGCAGTGGTGAGTTGAGTAGGCTCCATGCTTGCCGTGGTGTGGCGTCTGCAGGAGAGCAGAGTTGCAGCAGAAGCAGTGGATGATGACAGATGCCACGAGAATAGATATTTATACCAAACGACGAGAGGATCTGCGAGGTCAATTCATGGCACCAGGAGAGCAGAGTTGCAGCAGAAGCGGTGGTTGGATGACGACAGTTAGCAGTCCTACTGCACCCTCTGCTGAAAGCAGTATGGCGTCTGCACGGATAAAAGGCACGAAACGATTGTCTGCCTTTGCTTTCACGGAGGGAGGGGCGACTGACTACATGTACCAAAACCACCCGCGACAATGTTTTTGCCCCATCAGGCATTGGGAGCTCAACCCAGAATTCCAATGGGCGGCGGACACTGAGGGATAGCTACCCACAGTGCAACACTCTGAAAATTGACGCTAGCCATGGTACTGTGGACGCACTCTGCCGAGTTAATGCGCTTAGTGGGGACACACACAATCGACTGTATAAAATCGCTTCCTAAAAAGCGACCTCTATAAATTCGACCTAATTTCGTAGTGTAGACATACCCTTAGAGATGTTCCAATAAGCTTCTTTCACAGACTGGACTCCTTCCTAGTCTGGGTACAGCAATCACTCACACCCCCATAGTTACTGTCCTTTGTTCCAGTTTCTTTCAAGCATCTCTTGGGGGTGGAGGGGCCATCTCTTAAGCCAGCTGAAGACAAAATGGAGGGCCTTCCAGGGCCTTTTATATTCTCTCTTGTGGGCAGAAATCCCTTTGTTCTTCTGTGCAAAGTCACAGCAACAAGATAGAGTTTTTAGCCACCTGGGCAAGTCACATGTCTATGAATGATTCAGCTTTTTGCAGGCCAACGCCATTGTTTATATGTAAGTTTGAACAGTTCCCAGGAAAGCTCAGATGTGGATTGGCATCTCCCAAAGTCCATTGTCAGTTAAGTGTTTCTTGATTGGGCACTTACTGAGACCAGTCCTTTCTCAAGAAACTGACCAAATGCTTCACTGAGGCTACTTAGAATCAAACATATTGAGATACAAGTACATAGCCAATACTCATAACTTCAAATACAAAAATGATACACATACAGAAAGCATAATCATAACCAGCAAACTATAATCTTTCTATAGACACCCCACTTGACCTCCTCTGTACAAGACCGGGTGCAACCATAGGACCCTGGTTGCAACTAGGGTGACCAGATGTCCTGATATTTAGTTGTTTGTCCTGCATCCCGACCGATGTACGGTTGGGACACTATTTGTCCCGAGATTTTGGCTCAGGGCTGGAGGAGTACACTGGTGAGTGCTAACCTGGGGTCCCAGCAGTGCTTATTTGGGGCAGCTCCCAGGAAATGGCAGGCAGCAGGACCCTACGGCCCGGCCCCTAGGCACAGGGGCGACCGGGGGTGTGTGTGTGTCTGTGTGCTGCATCTACCACAAGCGCTGGCTCCATCACAGCCAATGGGAACTGCGGGTGCGGACAGGGCGCAGACCCCCACCCCCTCCCCCCGGCTGCCCCTGACCTTGGGGCGCTGCGTGCTACTCACGCCCCCAAATAAGTCCCGCCTCCACAGCTTCCAGCCAATGGCAGATGGATCCAGTGCTTGTGGCAGGCGTAGTACGTGGAGTGGAGACCCCACTGGCTGCTGCTGACCTTAGGAGCCAGAGGAACCTGCCAGGTGCTTCCCAGGGGGTGGGAAACCATCCCCCAGGTAAGCAGCGGGGCTGCAGTTGGGGCCCTATGCCCATGGCTCGCAGCGGGGCTGCGGGCAGGAACCAGTGTCATATGCTTGTGGCAGGGGCTGGGGCCATGTGCCCCCAACCCGCAGCTTGCAGCAGGCTGGAGCGGGGGGGAGGAGGGGTGCGCCCCCAACCCGTGGCAGGGCTACAGCCAAAGCCGGGGCCATGCGCCCCCGACCCGCAGCTTTCTCAGGCTTTGTATCCCCCTTCCTCCATGGCTCCAGAGGGGCGGGGGGGGGTGAGCCTGTGGCTGCCCCCCATGCATCCCGATATTTTGTTCTTGCCATCTGGTCACCCTAGTTGCAACAATGAGCTACACGGTCACAGTTCATGTCAATAACATCACAGTGATGTTCTCCTCCTAATACAGCATGGCAAGAAAATCCTCCAAATATTAATGATTAACTTGTTGAATGGGAGATAGTTCACCTCCCAATGACTTCATAAATATCTGCTTCAATTACCTTTGGTAAATGAAATAACCAATCATTCATTTTCTGATATAGCTGTAAAACTAATCTGAAAAGTTTTCAAAATAAATCACTTAAAAAAATATATAGTGTGTACCTTCTAAAAATTAAACCTACATCTCTCTCTGAGTTGTGAAGAAAACGTATTAAGGTTCTAACAATCAACAAGAATGCACTTTTATGTAGAAATCCATGATTAAATTGAGTCTTCCTGACTAGTGATTTAAATCATGATTTAAATCAAATCCACCCTGACTATATTGCCTGAAATGCAGATCTGATATTTGCTATATTTAGTCCTGGATCTCGATCCAGAGACCAGTTTAGGATGGTGATTGTTAAGGTCTAATGCTTTACAAGCTACCAGACCCACAAGCAAATGTTTTATACCAATGGAAATATAAAATGTCAACATTCAAATACTAAACATTAAGCTCTAGTGGTTAGTGAGGTAACACGTGGGGAACACTGTTACAAAAGTGCTTAATTGGAAGATCAGTACAAATGATTTTCCAGCACTGATTGTGGACTAGTGAAAAAAAATGTCAAGCCTTGCTCCCTGAAATGTATATTTTGTGGTCCCATCAGGTTTCACAAAAGCTTCAATAAGACAAAACAGTGGAAGATAAATTATAGTAAATTATCATTAGCTTGATATTTAAAGAAGGAAAAAACACATTAATGAATGTTCTATATTTTTACTAGAATTTTAAATGAAAGTTTCTCCATAAAATGGAATTAGCACAATGGTTTAAGCATCCCTTGTGACAATGTAGAGAAGATGTGCATCAATTTATTAATTCTCTTTTGTTTTGTAAAATATCATTTATGAGTGTAGATTAAAAACTCCCTTTTTGTAGCAGAAACGGACAACATCTCAGAAAGTGTAACACGGACACCAAAGGGGCATCAACATTTAATACGCCTACCCTGGTGAGTCAGTGGGGTTGCTACCAGCAGAGCCACTGACTTGGGTTGAAGCAAGGAAAATCCTCAGCAGATGACAGAAAAAGGTGCCTGCTTTTGAAAGACAAAATCTCAAGCAAGGAGAGCCATTCCACCTCATAAAACAGAAGATATAGCTGGAGGAGTATGGGACGAGAGGGATTTGACCCTTCCCCAAGGACGTTGACCAAACACAATCAGGAATGGTGAGTATCAGGGGTTGGAGAGGAGGAGAAGTTGAAGAGTTTAAACATATGTAACTCTCCTTTGCTATCAGTAAAGCATGTGTGTTTAAGAACTTTCTTTGCAATGCCAGGATTCCTTGCTCTATCTGCCACACATCCTCAAGAGTTAAACTATAAACTTTAGTGCTCAATGGGTGGAGTTCTTGGGAAGCATTCAAAGCAACTGGGGAGGTTTAGGAGGTCAGAATACAGGTTTCACGGATTACAGCAGTTGGACTGGGGAGTCCCACATCCCAAGGAGAGGTGGCAGACAGAGATCCAAAGATTGGGTCCAGTTATAACGGTCTGGTGACATTCCTTTTAATTATAGCCCAGTTATTTTTACTTATTTTTAAAAGGAATTTATCATATTAAATTGTGTACACCTTAATTTAAGTTGTCCCTTTAACCATAAGTGACCCTAACGTGCTTTATGAACAATATTAAATACCTCTAAAGTACAAAGAAGCAAAAGAGACTGACAGTCTGCATGTGGGGCAAAAGGTGGGACTTTGGTCAAGGACACCAGCGTACCATGGCATTTTTAAGAGCTATACAGCAGGATGAGACGTACTGACAGAGGCACATGAAAAAGCTTACTGAACATTTACATGCACTAGCCCTGGCTCAAATTGGCATCATTAAACCTTCACTAATAAAACAAATACAACCAAAACAAAAATTGCGCTGTTTGCTGAAGTGTGGCAAGTTTGATTACACTATAGGAGTTTATCTGGTCTGAATGCCCACAGTGCTGAACAAAACATCTTGGTCATAGTACAGAAAATGCAAAATTCAGCCAAGTCCGATAGGATGCAACAAACTTGCATCAATCATATCACAAAGTCTTTTTCAAATTAATGTTGCTATATTAATGGTGGCGGTTGCATCTCTATTATTCCATAAGACAACCCAAAACTTTTACTTTGAGATAAAAAAAAATTATCATCTACATAAACCATAAAGAGAGGTAGCCTCACTTTCATTTTTGTAGCCTGACAAATGGTATCCTACAACACTTTTACCCATTTAAATACTACGTGTGCTCAACACCTATTGAAGACTCTTTACATTTTGACCTATTGCTGCTTGTGGTAAATATGTTGTGCTATAGCTTATGCAGCTTTCATTCAACAGCTTTTAATATACAATGAGCTGAACTTGCTTTACAGAAGAAACCTTTCTCCTGTGGCACTATAATCTCTCCATTTTAGGTTCCCCCTTAATTCCCTTTTCTTCCTCCACTTTAAAAAAAAAAAATCTGCTTTGACATCAAATTTTGGGGTAAGGACAAATGAACTCAAAAGTTCCACATGTCTGTTTTGTTCTACCAAGTTACAGATAAAGATCCAGACTAATGAAACCCCTTCGGTCTGCAAAATTGGTCTGAATATCTTGCAAAAACAGGTCTTTCACATAAAACCACATAACTTCTAAACAATTCAGAACCTCAAAAAAAGGTTTATTAAGGTTGGTTCTAAAAAGAATGAAAGTATCAGTGGGAAGGGTCTTTATTTTATCAGAAATTGGTCATCCATTCTTGATCATGAGCTCAGCTAACTCCACAAGATGATGCACAATGTCCCAGCAGAAATGCAGCTGGAGCCCATCTTCATCTTCTAAAGTGGGAAGGGGGGTTATTTCCTGTACACATTTTAACCCAGGGGCTCAAATCTTACATCCACACTAGTGTTAAAAGTGGTGGAGTCTCACCATTTTAAATCATAATTCTCAGGGTATTTGGTGTTATTCTTGAACACTCAGCTCCTGAAGCATGTGACTGAGACAACTTCAGCTTTCTTTTAAAAATAAAGTAAATTTCTAGCCCACGTGGTTACTGAGAAAAGCTTGAGAACAAGAACCCTAAAGCAAAAAGGTCCAAAGGCAAAGAAACCAAAATTCATTATTTTTTAAATATCTTGATTTGGGGGGTGGGGGGTTCACTCATGATTTTTTAATACTTGGGGTTGGCAAAACTGGGTTACAAAGAACTATGGGGTTGGGTGCTAAAGATGTAAGAAGGATTAAGAGGAAAGAACAAGGGGACATCCAACAAAATAGACAAAATTATTAATCTATTTTATTAATTAGTAATTAAACTTTAGCACACAATGCATAAAAACCTATTAAATTTATTGCCAAAATGGAATAACCTGGCCATGAGTAAAGTTTCTTCCATCATTCAGTGGACACTTTGATCCTGAAGCATGGAGTTTATATCCCTTATACACTTTTTATCCATTCAGATGTAGCTGAAGAGGTTTACATTAGCTATGTCAAATCCTTTTCTGAATCCTCATTGATATTCGGTGGCAATATATTCTGTAGATTAATTATGCACTGAGTAAAAATTTTAAATTATCCATCTATTTTTATCAGTTTTTAATTTATCTATTTTGTTGGATGTCCTTTTGTTTTATGGTAAAGGATAAATAGAGGACTCAATTTTTCTCTCATTTTCATTCTCATTCATTGTTTTATATATTTCTATTACAATAAACAACGTTATGCTATAAGCATATGAAGACTGCCCAGTCAAACACAAAATTTAGGAAATACCATAGCCAGGGTGGTTCATGCAACATTAATTCTGCCCCTTTGTGCATGCACGTTAGGATATAATCTCTTGACAGGGACTTAAATTATATCAGCCAGTTTTCCTTTATGCCCTATTTTGTTGCCAAGCTAAAATTCTAATATATTAAAAGGCACAATTTTCCTTTATAGAAGCTGTGTTTGTTTTGCCATGTTATACTATTTAAAAACTTAAATTAATATATTTAGTAATTTCTGCTAAGTTTTCTGGCATTAAAATAAGGTTTATTGATCTGTAATTGCAAAGAGTACCCCCAACACATTTTAAAATATAGGTGTAACATTTGTTACTATTCTATTCTCTGATATAGTAACTGATTTTAGTGAGAGATTATATGGCAGGGTTTATTAGTGACTCAGCCATGGTCTACACTACAGAGTTAGGTCGACATAAGCTGCCTTACATCGACCTAACTCTGTAAACGTCTATACTAAAATGGAGCTCCCACCAATGTAACTTGCCCATTACATTGACTTAATAACCCCACCTCCGTGAGAGGCCTAGTGCTTCAGTTGATGTAGTCAGATCAACAGTGTCAGTGTAGACACTGCGTTGCTTACATTGACTGTTGCTGCCTTTCAGAAATCATCCCACAATGCCCCACACTGGCAGTTAATTCGGTGTGAGTGCTCCTAATGAGGACACGCATTGCCAGCACAAGGAACATAGAATGGATGTGTAAAACTGATTCAATTACTGTGGTGGCTGTACATCCACGTAACTTAGGTCGACTTAATTTTGTAGCGTAGACTTGCCCTCAGTCTCTTCATTAAGTCCTTCACAACTCTTGGCTGAATAGCAACAGGTCCTGATGACTTACCACTCTTTATGGTGTCAAACAAGGAGGTGCAGAAGCAAACTGATAGACTAGTCACTGACTGTATCTCATCTTTATTAATTGAAAAGAGTATGCCTGATGTTGGTACTGCCTCATCATTCTCTGTGGTGAAGAATGACACAAAGTAGTCATTTAGCGTCTCAGCAATGTCACTATGCTCCTTAAGAGCCCTACATAATCCCTGGAAGTCCACAGAATGCACCAATGCTATCACAAATTTCCTGTCTCTGATAAACAAATTAAATTCCATTCTTAAATATATGTTCATGTTTTAGGTTATATGTTCTTTCAGATTCGCTATTTGCCTTCTAATTACCATCTTGCATGCCCAAATATGCCTGCACAGACTGCTATTGTTCAGTGAACATTATGGATAAAACAACTTTAGGGGGAAGTTATGTCCTTCTGAAATCCTCAATTACTTTCATTTGAGAAAATGTTTTGTATGTGCCACAATATATCATTGCTGCGCTAGTATTCTGGGCACATGCCAAAGAGCAGTGGAGGATGCTGCACATCAGACCAACACCATTCACATTAAAATAGCAGTCAATCAATTGGGTCCTTGTAATCAGACAGTGAAGATGATTCTTTTTCAAAGAGCAGTTAACTTGCCAGAAATATATAAGGAAAAACAACAAAGCACCTCTCCCGCCACACTGGTTTGTGTTCATTATGTATATTATATTTTTATTCAAATTAATGCCAATGGGATATAAAAAATTAAACGTATACCCCAGAATAATGAAAAATTAGCATTATTGTACCATGAGTGTAATATTAACTACATTGTAGGTACTTCCTATAGTCCAACATAGCAACCGTTTACATCAGAACTGCAAAGCTGGTCTTTGACCCGGACTAGTTTCAATTTTTAGAAGACTGATTACATTCAGACTGTTATTTTCCCCATTTTTCACACTATTTGTACTCCAACAGTTCTCTTCCTCAATCTGTATTTTCTTACTGTCTTACTTTTTCAGCTCTATTTTATTTTTCTGTATGAGACAACTGATGCCTTGATTCTACCTTACTTTTCATTGTGAAGAATTAATTTCTCTCTACCTCCACCCTTATTGTGCTGTACAGTATGTTTCAGGAAGAACCTGATGTCCAAGCGTGATGCTCAACTCTTATAATACACTAAAGATTCTTTTTTCTTATTTTAACCAATGGCGTAATGAGTTTCTATCATGGTAAACTTCACAATTGGTTGTGTCCATACATGGGCCCTATATAGATATACTCTGTTTCAACCTTACCCATGAACAGCACTGTAACTGGACGTTAGGCTGCAATCAGGTTCTACCGCAGTTCTTTATTGTATAGACAGGACCAACTAACCACATATATAAATTGGCTGGCCAGTCCTCCTATCTCCCAGGTCTATGTATATGAAAAGACATCTGCAACTCTCTCTCTGGCACCAGCAATTGAAGTACTACCAGATAAATGCCCAGATCTGACCCCAGTGCACTGAACTGCAGGCATTCCAGTAGTTACTTCATAGATTTCAAACCATCTGCATATTCCAAGAGCCACAAAGGAATAGTTTAATATTAAACGCTCCCTCTGGTAAACAAAAACAGATGCCTTCAAGTACAGAATTTAACAAAGTACGGTTTTGTTTTTAAAAAAACAAACACAAAAATCAGAGCTCACGAGGTGTTGCATCATACCCACAATATTTGGCAAGCTTAAAAATTCCAGATTAGCGGGAGGGAAGAAAATAGGAAAGAAGAAGAAAAGGTAATAAAATTGAATATTTGGGAGCGGGGGGTTATTTTGTTTATTGCTGTGCCAAACGGTGTGCCACACGCTGTTGAGAATCATTCTGAATAACAAACCAGTAATGAATTCCTGTTTGTAAAATATTTTAGTATTTCAGGAGTATGGATTTTCTGTGACTAGTTTATAAAGAGAAGTCTTTCATTATAGAGTTCAAAGTAATCTTCAGCAGCACTATCCCTCTCACAGAAAAGCAAGTAGACCCTATTAATATGGGATACTTCTAACAAATTATTAATCTATTTCCCTCTTTGCAAGGCAACACTGCTGCTACTTTTTCATTAAAGATTCTAAAATATACAAGATATCACATTTATATAGTTGCATTGATTCTGAAGATGCCAAAATGCGCTAATATATCTAAGCATTTTAAAGTATCAGCCTATGTTAAGAGCACTAACTTGATTCATCACTAAAATCCTACCACCATATCAGCTGTTTCACAGCGCACTACAATACCACACACCAAAAATGAACAGTTTAGGGCTAGTGGTGGCAAAGAATACTACATCTAATTAAAACTGCAGAGGGCCTTTAAGCAGACAGAGTAATCATCCAAAAAGGAATTTGAGTAGAATACCATGATTTACTATTCTAAAACACTTGCAAAAGCGCCAAGAAATATTTAATAACTGAAAGTTGAAAGGACCTCAGTTTCATATCTCATCAAAGAGATGGCACTCCCAGAAGCTCAATTTCATCTACTAGGACACTGATCAAGTTGACTCAGGGGACAGTGCCACCTAATGAATCACCAACAGCTTCTTGCAGCACCTTGGTCTTCCTTGGAGATCTCAAATATGAGCACTGATTGAGCCTAATTAACTTGCAATGCTGACAAAAATCACAGCTGCAGGTATAACTGCAGTGATATGATGGGCTTGATTGTCTCCTCTATCACTGCAGATGGGATCCTTAGAGACATTTCCCCCTCAAACACACATCCACAAACTCACCCTTGCAGAAGCCTCTCTTTCAGAATGCTATCAGGAGTTTTATAGGACTTCAGAGGGACACAGTGGGGACAATTATTTAGAAACATTTCAAGATCAACCTCCGTTTCCTGGCACACCTAAATTCCTCCTGTGGGAAATCTACATAGGACGGTACAATGTAACCTAGATATCTTTGTTAGACTAGCTACTGTAGCAATTCAACCTGTCAACCTAGGTGCTCAAGCTCAACCAAGTTTAGTATCAGAGCTCCCAATCACCATAAGGCAGTATGAGTTATTTGACTGCCAGCCCATTACTAGACTTTCAAAACAAGCCAAGTGGCATTTTAAGTAAAAATTAATAGGGAAAGGATTATAGACTGCACCACCCTCCAATCTTTCACTAGATTGTAGATTAAAGGGAAATATTACCATATGCAGTAAAAGCTGTTTTATCCAGCATGTTAGGAGAATGGGAGGGTGCCAGTAAGTGAAAAATGCCGGTTAACTAAGAGGGAGGGAGTTTGGGTGCGGGAGGGAATTTGAGTGCAGGAGGGGGCTTGGGGCAGCGGGTTGAGGTGTGGGAAAGGGCTCAGGGTGCCGGATCTGTGGGGCGCTCACCTCAGGCGGCTCCCCACAAGCAGCAACCTGTCCCAGATGCTCCTAGGCGGAGGCAGGGCAGGTGGCTCTGTGTGCTGCCCCTACCCTGCCCCAAGTGCTGGCTCTGCAGCTCCCATTGGCCAGGAACTGCAGCCAACAGGAACCGCCAGGGCAGCGCCTGCGGGCGGAGACAGCGTGCAGAGCCACCTAGCCGCTCCTCCGCCTAGGACCAGCAGGGACAGGTTGCCACTTGCAGGGAGTTGCCCGAGGTGAGCACCCCCCGGATCCAGCACCCGGAATCCCTCCCGCCTCCCAACCCCACACCCTCTCCTGCACTTTGAACTCCTCATGGGTTCCTCTGCCTAGGAGCAGCAGGGACACGTCACTGCTTCTGGGGAGCCACAAGAAGCCAGGTAGGGAGCCTGCCGGCCCCACACCAACCGGACTATAAACCGGACTTTCTATGAAGATTAGAAATGGCGGTATATAGAGCTGTCCGGTTGGTATAGGGACGGATAACACAGCTTTTACTGTAAATGTATGTATATGGTGTGTTGGGTCCTTCAATACACACACACACACCACATTACCAACAATTTGGCAATATATTAACAATGGGGTTTGGGGGTGGAAGGGAATGGGATAATCCATTTTTGTTTCAATTGTTTACCCAAAACAGTTTCAACAGATTTACAAAAAAGTACATTCAGGGCCTGAAGCATTAACATCAGTGGTGGGCAACCTGCAGCCTGCACATGCCTGTCAGGGTAATCCGCAGGTGGGCCACAAGACAGTTTGTTTACGTTGGCACAGCTACCTGCAGTTCCCAGTGGCCGCGGTTCGCTGTTCCCGGCCACTGGGAGCTGTGGGAAGCGGCTGCCAGCACATCCCTGCGGCCCACTCCAGTTCCTGCAGCTCCCATTGACCGGGAATGGCAAACCACAGCCACTGGGAGCTGAGGGCAGCATGCCAATGTAAACAAACTGTCTCACGGCCCGCGAGTGAATTACCACCACTGATTAACACAATATTACTATACAGACAACAAGTCAAAGTGTGTACTTTTTTTTTTTTTTTTTTTTAGAATAAGAGTTCTGTCTGGTAGAATATCAGAGTAGTGGAATGGATGATCAGGTGGTCCTTAGAAGATTACTGAGACTGTCACCTCTAATTCAGTCTATATCACTACGGACTAATAATCTTTGCCACCTATTGGCTGTCTGGCCATAACCTGTATGAAATGAGTTTGTGGTCTCATTCCAGTTTCCTGTTGAACCACAGAAGATACCTATATGTACATGATCAAATGCATGTTAATCGCTGATATGTCCTTTTGATTAAGATCAGTTTTACCAGAGACCAAAAGGTGACTACAGCATTAAAAAAAGTAGCATCTTGATTAGCAATAATTTATATTTTTGGCACAAGACCAAGCAGGTGTGTCAATGACAAAGGAGTTGAATACCATTTATTTTTAAATAATATTTTGGGTACAATTCAAATATGTCCTGGTCCACTATAGTACTGAACTGCAGTTAAGGTCTGCACTTCTTTGGAGCAGCTTACAGTAAGTTTGCAGTAAGGACTGAGCAACTAGAAACAGAAGCCAGCTAGCAAGATTACATAGGATTGGTATCTCACTGAAATATTGACCGTTACTATAAAATTATCAAACTTTTTTATTTATTTATTTATTAATTAGAAACTGTTAGAAAAAACCCAAGGGCTTGTACTTTCCATTTAAAAAAAAAGACATATACAAAGGTTATATTGGACAGGAACCTCCTAACACTTCACAAATAAAATTCACCCCTCCTACCCCCTTATAGCCCCATTCAACCGCCACAGGAAAAGGTTGGAAAAAATAGTAGGTCTAGCAGTATCTCCTGAAGTTCAACAAATTAATTTCTCTAATTTGGCCACCAAATTGCTCCCATTCCCTCTTCAAACTGGGGCACTGTTTTTTTAATCTAGGCCTTTATAAGCATCAAGTCACCTGGGTATTCAAGTTCTATCACCATATCCATGCACTAGGCTGATTACAGTTGTCAAGGTATGACACAAGGGGAGACAGACAAAAATATTGAGGACTTACTAGGTCAAACACCACCTTAAATTTTCCTGGAAAACCAACTGGAAACCAGAGCAGATCAAGCTATAGAAATAGAAATATAATGCTTCTTCATAAAAATAAAGCATTATACCTTTTACATTGGTTCTTTGGTTTAAAAAGTCACAGGTGTTTAGGTAAAATTTCACTCCAGTGGCCTTACTGTACCCAATTTAAAGGAATACTATATTACTATTACTATTCCAGCAGAACCTAGAGGCCCTAAAAGAGATTATATAGTACCTAGCACAATGGAGCTCCAAACAGAGAAGAACTGTCCCTTCTCCAAAGAGCTTTGGGTGAGGGGGGACTACAAAACTAAATACAATAATCATTGCTTTCCTCCCACCCTAAAATTTCAACAGTTATTTTGGAGTAAAACACTGGCGTTGGAAACTTAAAACAGCAGCAATATTTGGGTAATATATGAGAGCTAGAAAGTAAAACTCACCAATCTAATGACAGGTTTCAGAGTAGCAGCCGTGTTAGTCTGTATCCGCCAAAAGAACAGGAGTACTTGTGGCACCTTAGAGACTAACAAATTTATTTATGCTCAAATAAGTTTGTTAGTCTCTAAGGTGCCACACGTACTTCTGTTCTTTTCATCAATCTAATGTTATTGTCCAATATTAATAAAATACAAAGAGCAAACACACAGCACCAATGGGTGAGAATTAAGTGGCATTTTTAAAAGCTACCCTTTTTAATGATCCTGAGATGTTTTTAACACAAGTAAAGGAATATTAAATAAATAGGTGTTTTAAGATGATAGTTTCAAAAGTCATCTGTGCAGCACTGCAAGCTCAAGGAACCAGAAAGACACACAATCTATTCAAACAATCACAGTAGCAGTGGTGTTCACATGCTTTTGTCAGTAACTCCTGAGCCACTTCACTGTGAGTTGCACCAGCTGACACAGACAGGGCTCTGACTGTTCCGAGTAAGCATGCAATGCATTTTGTCACTCGACTGAGACGCTTTATTACCCCCGGGTCCGTTTTCTGGGCTGGAAAGAAAAGGCAGAGCCAGGCAGCCGAGGACGGGCAGAGAGGCGTTATGTTTCCACCCACTGGCGGTTCGTACCATAGGTGCTGGGTCTAGGGGTGCTGGGGATGCTGCCGCACCCCCTGGCTGGAAGTGGTTCCCATCACATAACAGGGTTGACAGTTGGGTCAATGGCTCTCAGCACCCCCACTATACAAACTGTTCCAGCGCCTGTTTCCTAACCCCGCAACATCCTTTGGACCCGGGTCACCCACCCAGGCGCAGGGGGGGGGAACTTTTCACGCGGTGACAGACATTTCGGGGTAGCGGTTTCTCATCAGCCCGCAGAGAGGCCGGGGCGAGGCCGTGGCCCGCGGGGAGGGGACTGACCAAAGCACAGTGATCGGGGGCGAGGGGGGGAGCCAGCAGAGCCACAACGTGTGCGACACACCGCCCCGCCGCTGGAGGGGGAAGGGCTCAGCTGTCACTTTCGCCTCTGGCGCGCGTGCGGGACGAAGGACCCCCCCCGGCAGCTCCGAGCGGCCGGCAACGCCCGCCCCTCCCCCCGCTGCCCCTCCCCCCGCTCACCTAGGTAGTGTCTCCGCAGCAGACCGGGCTCCTCCAGCCCCAGGCTCCGCTTCCGCACGTCCCACAGCAGGTGAGGGCAGCACCCCCGGGACATGGCACCGCGGGGAGGGGAGGCTCAGACTCTCCGCCGGCGGCAGCCGCCCCCCACGCTCACCATGGAGACCCAGCCGCCCGCCCGCGCGGTACTCGCTCGCGCACGCACCCGCCTGCCGCTGAGCCGCCACCGAGGAACGAGCGACAGCGGCAGCTCCTCCGCTCCCCGCCCCCATCTCACCCCGCCCCTGACTCCGCCCCTGCCCCATTCACAGCGCTCGAGACTTACGTCTATCGCGAGAACGTGACCATTTGGCTCTGTGGATTCAGGCGGTGAAGTCATACAGCGGCCATCTTGTATTTGGGCACAAAAAGCTGCCTACAGTTCCAATGTCTTTCATCTGCGTCTGCCAGCTTGGCCGGGGCACCGAAGCGCCAAGGCAGCCATGTTTAGTTTGGGTAGCACGGCAGCCAGAATGGAAAGGATGTTCCTGCCCTTATCAAAGATGGCCGGAAAGTGTTTCCCCCACCGCCCCCAAATAGACGTAGCGTCAGCTCTTTCCACGCAGGGAGGGGCGCCGGGGGAGAGGAGGTCCTGTTAACTAATAGCGCTCGGCGAGCTGCTCGACCCCGCCCCCTCGCCTCCCAGCGGCCCAATCAGCGTGAAGTACAGCGGGGTCCTCCTCTCGCGAAGCGGCGTCGGGTCGCGGAGGGCGGCTGGGAGGGAAGCCGAAGGGCGGCGGGTCGCGGAAGGACGCTGGAGCAGCAGTAGCCGCTGCTGTTACTGGGACCCCAGAGCAGCCCGGGGCCCTCTCGTCTCTCCCCGCCGGCATGGCCGCCGTCGCGGGGCTCCGCGCCTCCTACCACCGGCTGCTTGACCGGATCGAGCTCAAGCTGCCGCCGCGGCTGCGGCCCCTGTACAACCACCCGGCAGGTACCGGCTGCGCCGCCCCCGGGCGGATGGGGGAGGGCTGTGGCTGCGCCCCGCTTCGGCTGGGCCGGGCGGGACCCGGCTCACCCTGCCCGAGGGGATGACGAGCGCTCGGGGCTCCCGGCCGGGGCTGGCTGCGGGGCGGCGGTCCCGGGTTTGAGGCGCTGGGAGCCCCCCAGCTCGCGGCACAGAGAGGCTGGGTCGGGGCGGAGCCGGAGTCCGGCCGGGGCTCGCTGTGACCTTGGCCCCGTCGCTCCATCTCTGCACCCCGCTTTCCTTGGCCTGTGGGAGGGCAGGGTGGTACCGCCACGGCACCTGCTTCCAGGGTGTGCGGGGCGGGCAGAGGTTGGGTTTCTAAATCATTGTTTTTGAATGGTAAATTGGGGCAAACTTATGAGGATTTGCTCTTCTCTAGGACAAGGCAGCTCATAAATGGCCTTCTGTTGAGGGTTCAGCTGTGGGATTAGCTGTTGGGGGAGTTCTGACCCACCCGGAGCCTAGCTGCCTTCAGGGAGTGTTACAAGATCTCTTTGGAAAAGCTCTCTGATCTTCACCAGAAAGACTTTCTTTAAACGTGTCTATATTCCAAACAGAGCTTCCTGTAACCAGAGGACGGTGAAAAGCAGAAGATCCTTAGAGTCTAGTAGGCACCTGGACATACAAACCTAGTGTACTGGGGAACTTGCTAAGAGTACAGGGATGGATGTAATAGATCACTATACAATAACTAAGGGATCCTATAGTCTCTTATTGCTTTTCTGATCTTGAAATGCACTTTGCAGTCTCAGTGATCAGTAATATTTGTTTCTGAAGGAACCAAGGTGGCTTTAAAAAATTATTTTGTTTTGTTTTTTTTTTTGGTTTTTTTGAGGCAGGAAACCTATTGGACATTAGGATATCACTTATGGATATGCCACTACAGGATTGTTGCTGTGGTGTTTAGCATCAAATTGACAGACACTAGGTTTTTCTTTAATAGTTGGTTTACACTTCTATAGAGTACGTGGGGGGAAGTATTGGGGAAACAATGAGTGATATTGTTGCTCTAACACAAATTAGCAAGTTTATTTTACTTATGGGAACATTCTCTGCAAGCTTTGAAATGAATTTCTTTCCCTTTAAAAAGAAAAATCCAAAATCTTGTAACTCTTCATTAACTGCAGTGGGGTTTCTAGCTAGTTGCATGTAAACATATTAAGTGTGTTGATACTGCCCTTTTACAGATAGTCTAATAATACAATAGCGATGATGCTGACACAGGTCTGAACTTGTTAACCATAATCTTCTTCAGATCAATCTGACTGAGAAAAGGGAAAAGAAACAGTAGGGATCTCTTATCTTCAAGTATAATCCTTTAAAAACAAACTGCTGCTTGTTTTCATTTTCTTATCTGAAATGAGCCACTTCTGGCTCAACCTTTGGCTTCTCCTATGTGCAGGTTCAGAAGCTAATGCTCTGTAGTTGAAGTAGCTCTAAAATAAAAGAAGCCAATGAGTTTTTTATTTAAATAAAAAACTATCTTCACCTGCTTTTTTTTCCTCAAGCAAGTGGTTCTTCCATTTTAGAATCTGCTATGTAAATAGATTTCACAAGATACCTGAGGAAATGTGAAGTCTTCCATGGACTGCTTTTTCCACTGTTTTTCTTTAATGTAATACATGTTCTTGACTTTTCATCTATCCAGAATGTGTTCTTGGGTGCATCATGATTATGCAGTAAGGGAATTTTGCTTTCAGTCATTTGGTCATTTTTCTACAACAAAAGTCTTCTCTCAAAATAAAGATTGCACTGGTTTAACAAGAATTGGTTCAGATAGTTTAGATTAATTTAGATCAGTGCAAACCCTTGTCACCAAATTGAGTAACTGTGTCTAAAACTTTTCTGTTATTCTAAGCTGACCAAAAATGAAGCCAATTTCAGTTAGCTGGTCCACGGTGATGATACTTCCTGGCATGTACATACACTCTTCATTTAAACTGCACCATCAATATTAAAGATTGTAAGCTACATTATGCAGGTTTGTGAATTTGGCCTGTGAGTTGAACTTCGGCCGTTCCTGCTCCATGCCTTTTCTAAATGTTGAAGCTGGAATTCCAAACTGTTGTAGTGATCCTGTTTCTAAAAGAAAGATATCCTTGTCAAAAGAACAATTGTCATAATGTGTATAGGCAGCTTCAGCGAAGGGTCAGTGGGTATGGAACTGAACTTCTTACTTTTGCCCCTTCTGTACCTGCTCTATGAATAGAGAGCTTCATTTCCAGGGCTATTGTGCACATTTAACTAGAACAAAAGCCATCCAACGTGGAAATATTCTTGTTTGTACTAAAAGGAAAGTGGTTAATGTACAGTCATCTGTCCTTGGTGAGGCCTAGTTTGATAGCCTCATTTGATAAGTGACTTTTTACCTAGATTCTAAATCGCTTGTGTCTGACTAAGAGAAATCCCTTTACTTTGACTTGTAGAAAACTTTGGCTGAAATGCTAAAAAAAATCTT
This sequence comes from Malaclemys terrapin pileata, assembly GCF_027887155.1. Lineage (NCBI taxonomy): Eukaryota > Metazoa > Chordata > Testudines > Emydidae > Malaclemys > Malaclemys terrapin. The sequence continues at coordinate 167,097,757 of NC_071505.1, forward strand.
GCATTTGGGTAATGTTTTTCAAACTTAATTCAGGATGCTAGAAGACAGTGAAAGCTTCTGACAAATGGGAGGTGCCAAGCCAACTCCCCCACTTCTGATTGGCTGCCACTTGGTGGAAAGCTAGTGTTAGCAGCAGAGAGATGTGACTTGGCTTGTGTTCTGTCATGTGTTCACTGTTTAAAGCATCTTAATCAGGGATGGATAGTCAGATTTCAGCAAGGGATTCATGAACGAAGCAGAGAGTCTATCTCTTGGTGTGACTTATATATTACTTCATCAGTGTACTGTGCCTTCCTTGTTAGGAGCAGGAAGTATAAGATGACCTTGTATTTTTATGACCCAAATTTATCCCTGATGTAATAATAGTTACACTGGGGACGAAGTGTAGACATGTGTAATTCATTCCAAGCTTCATAAAGTGTCTTTAATTTATTTTTATTCTGATGATCAAAATGCATGTGGAGGCTATCAATCAAAACGCAGCACTTTTGTCACATTCTTGAGTTACTTCTCTTCTGAGGAAGAGCTTACAAACAAACTGTTCTCTCCCTCCTCTTGAGTCTCTGAACCAACTCATTGTCAATTTAAAACCCCATTAATAATTTGAGGAACAATTTCTTGAGGGTTTTGTCAAATTTTTTTCAAGTATTAGTTTTAAAATTCCAAACAGATTCACATGCAACTTTTCCCCTCAAGTGCATGTGTGCTGGCTTATGGGATTTGTTACTGATCATTGCATTTGCTGCAGGGACACTAAAGTATTTTTAGGGGAAAATACATAGAAAATAATTAGATGTTTGCATAAATACATGCTTGGAAGCTTGTGGGCCCTATCACAAATACTGAACATAACTTGAACAGGCATTTTCCTGAATGTAGGAGTAAAACATCACCCACACCAGCATAAATGAACATGAAAATGTTTGTGGAAAAACCCCACCATAATCTGGAAGAAATAGGTACTGGACTTTATTGCACGGAAGGATGCCACTGATGCTCAGGCAAGCATATGAGAAAGAAAGCATTTGAATTTGGGGGGCCCTTGATTAAGATTATGCTATGAGTGCTTAGCACTTGAGCCTACTAGTTGCCATCACAGGTGGACGTAGGTCCATGGCCTGGCCCTCAGACTGGTCTTCTCTTTCTTAAGGCTTTAAATACTATGACCTTGACATGCAGTCAGTAAATAAACAGGCAGTGCATCTACTCAACCCTGTGCCACTCCAGGTTCCAAAATAAATACAGCCACATCCTCTGGAACAAGACATTATCCAGGCACCCTCCCTGGGAAGATCCTAAGACATAGCTGGAAAAAGTAGGTCAGACTTTAGACCTGTCTACCATTAGTGTTGCAAATCTAAAAGGCCTAGAAGGTGGATGGGAGGGAAAAGCTTAAACAGGAGTAAGGCTATGGATGAGTTTCCACACTGAGGGGGAAGTCCCAGCAGACCTATTTAAATCTGATTTAGTAAAGAAACTTCCCAGGCAGTGTCGAAGGAGCCAGGTAAGGAAACTTTCTATGCTATCTAATATTCAAGAATTGTCACTCTGTAGTCCAGGGGTGGGCAAGCTTTTTGGCCCAAGGGCCACATCTTGGTATGCAAATTGTATGGTGGGCCATGAATGCTCACGAAATTGGGGTTGGCGTGCAGGAGGGGGTGAGGGCTGTGGCTGGGGGTGCAGGCTCTCTGATGGGGCCAGAAATGAGTTCAGGGTGCGGGAGGGGGCTGGGGGTTGGGGTGCATGGGAGGGGAAGGGGAAAGGCTTCAGCTGGAGGTGTGGTGCTGGGGATGAGGGATTTGGGGTGTAGGAGGGTGCTCAGGCTGGGACCAAGGGGTTCAGAGGGCGGGAGGGGGATCAGGGCTGGGGCAGGGGGTTGGGGCACAGGGTGGTGAAGGCTCTGGCTGGGGGTGTGGGCTCTGGGTTGGGGCCAGAAATGAGTTCAGGCTGGGGAAGGGGGTTGGGGTTCGGGAGGGGGTCAGGCAGTGCAGGCTTCGGGTGGCACTTAACTGAAGCAACAGCATGTCCCCCCTCCAGCTCCTATGCGTAGATGTGGCTAGGCGGCTCTGTATGCTGCCCCATCCGCGGGCACTGCCCCTGCAGCTCCCATTAGCTGCAGTTCCCGGCCAATGGGAGCTGTGGGGGAGGTGCTTGGGGCGGGGGCAGTGCGCGCAGCCCTCTGGTTGCCCCTAAGCGTAGGAGCTGGAGGGGGTGGGACATGCTGCTGCTTCCAGGACCCTTTGCGTATGCTCACAGAGTGGCCTTGGACCCCACTCCCCAGCTGGAGCACGGGAGCAGGGCAAGCCCCAGACCCTGCTTCCCCAACAGGAGCTCGAGAGCTAGTTTAAACCAGCTGGAGGGCTGGATGCGGCCCCTGGGCCATAGTTTGCCCACCCCTTCTGTAGTCTATCATGTCTGAGTCAGTGTGATGTGATGGAAACCGCTACAATCATGGTTGAAAGCTCTTTATTTAGAGTATCACCAGGTTCAATCATCACTGGGCCCAGGGAGAACCAGATGGAATGTTGGAGTCTGAAGGTTCTGTGGCAGCTGGAATATGACCGTTAATCAGAAGGTGGAAGCAACAGCTATTTGGGGTAACAAAGATGACTGTGCTTCCAGCCAGGGGGCAGCAACATGCCCAAACTTTGGGGAACATGTACAACAGCATCACTGTTCACTACATCACATTCCATGGAAACAAGAGCCCCCATTTGGAGGGGGGGAGAGGTTACGCATGTGACTTCAAATTGCACCTGTATAACAGCATGGACTTTCAGCTACTTGTAATGACCTGCTATATCTGCCTTCAGTCTATTTACTGTATTCAGGAGGCTCTCCCTTCTAAAGAGATCTTAGTATAATATGCTGGTACTTCACACTTAATATAGTCATGAATGTTTTTAATCTTTGATTGTTGAGTAGAATGTCAGTGTCAAACTTTATAATTCAGCAATTTATAACCTATGTAGAAGTGCAAGCTACCAGTGATTATTGTAAAACTAGATCTGTGAATCTAATAGCATATTACAAAGGCAGAGTTACCGCTTGAAGTGTTAGGCTGTTCTAGCAAACTTCAGGAGTTGCAAAGCCTTTATACCGTATAAGAATAACTCTATTTTAGTTTCATGTTTACCAAGCAATTGTCTCCTAATGAGGCTTGATTTTACTAGTGCCAGCATAATACACTGCTGCTATTCTGTATAAGGCATTTTTCCCACAATGTAGACTGACTTAAAAATCTAATTTAGGGCTCAAATCTTGAATGCAGTGGAGTACAGAATATTGTTTAAATCCTGCTGAGTATTCATTTACTTACAATACTTACTCTTGGTTTGAGTATGGGTGCATGACACTCCAAGAACTGCTGTTTAAGCCATTGATACCTACTGACACCCCTGCCCCTGTTGTGTTATACCCTACTGACTCACATCTGTGTTTGCCTGCTAGTACATTTCTTAAATAGGCATTTTTATTAGAGTATGAGGATATGCAGTGTTCATCATATCCGGTACCTAGGGACATGCTAATGATGCATTTGCAGCTGATGTTCCCTTGCTGACCCAAATGCTAGGTCAGGTCATAGAATTGTTGTTTGTTTTTTTATAAATGAGTGAGAACAGCGGGAGCCTTCTAGGAGAGGAGGGGATAATGAACCTGGCATCCCCTAGAGGATTCTTGCCTATTCTTTAAAATGAATGGTACTGATGTGCATTAACCGTAAATACTCTCATAATGTAACATGGCAACTGTGAAAATAAAAAACTGCAGCACCATTGATGTAAGTCAGCACAATCAGATTCTCTTAGATTGAGAAGTACCCGCTTACTGCATGGAACAATGTGACATTATGACAGTATTTTTATCAAATATTACATGCTAAATCTGTCTGAATTAGAGAATCTCAGTCTAAGCTTTCTGGAATCTTTCTCTTGTTCCTTTTTCAGCATACAGCTAGTCTCTAATTCTGCAAGTCCATTCTCTATTCTAGGGAATTGATAGATAAAAGGAGTGTTTGATGGCACTATGCTGCAAGAGACTTCTTACAGCATAATAAAATATTAGTGAACTTATCTGAGATCAGTCTTGGTATCCTAAATGTACCCAGTACTATACAATGTATAAAATGTAACACCTTCTTGTCCTGAAGAACCTGTAGTCCAAAAACACAAGGGTGGATTCAGACAGAACAAACTGAATGGGCTGTGGGCTTTAATCTGTTAACAAAACTGCAATATGGTCCTGATTTAACTTGGTACTTGGGAACCAATCCATGTGTTTCACTCAATTTGCATTACATTCTACATGTTTGCTTAAGAGTCCTGAGAACTTTCTACTTTAATATAAGGGTACAATCTTGCTAACCTGTCCCAAAAACAGACCATTGTAGATGGTTTTAATTTCACTTGTCAACAAATGAACAGTCTGAGTATTTAATGCCAATTTTGTGGGACCTCGAAGTGTTTAGACTCACTCAAAAGCAGTTAGTTCTGCTGAAAGTGATGCTGGCACACTAACCAAGATCTCTCCATAAGAAGATAACTGCTATTTTAAAAATATTGAATGTTATATAGCTCGACATGCACCATAAATATGCCCAGCCAGGCAGAATTATTTTAATTTCCAAAACAAAGCAGAATAATGCAGGTCTTTTGCACCCCAGTGTCTCCCACAGTTCTGGACATCTAAGCTGTTCCCCTCCACTCTGCCGCTTACAGAGGCAGATTAGTGTTTTGACACCACATGATCTGGTTACGCTTCATCATGCACCAGATTTTATTGCTCCCTGGCATGAGGTAGTTGATCAATTGCTCCAGCCCCCATTCTGTGTGGGTGGAGGGGGTGGGGCGCGGTGTTCTTCCTTTCCTATTCAGTTTGGGCGATAGGAAGCAGTTTCTTCGTTTCAGCTTACATCTACCTGGATTGGTTAATGCGCTAATAGTTTAGTCCACCCTGCACCTCTACTGCAGTGCCTCCCTGCTGGCTCCTCTGCCCCTATACAGGTATGGCAGAGCAGCCAAGAAAGCACCATGTCAAAGTCAAGTAGTACTCTGTGTGAAGCAACCTTCCAAGACTCAGCAGATGGTGAGTTGTGTTGTGCCCAGACTGTGCCTGACCGACCCGAACTCCATTAGGTTCTGGGGCTACAAGTTGGACAGGCAGATGGGGTCCCCTTCCCACCAAAGTAGCCACAACTCCAATGTGAGACAAATGGAGCAGAACCCCAGTAGAGATCAAGGTAAAGCTCCAAAAGTGAGGAGGACCCCAGCCAGTCAACGTGGAGGGGTAAGTCCCAAGGGATGCCTGGAGAACAAAGAAAGGAAATTTGTGGGGCCATAAGTCTTCCCTAGTCTTACAGGGGGGCCTGAGTGCTCTGGAGAAAGAACCAGAGCTTCTAATCAGCTTTCCTCCCTCCCAATTTACTCAAGGGGGTTCTGACAAGTTCCTTCCACTCCCCAAGGAAAATGAGACCCAGCGGGGTTTCAGAAATGGCACATGCTTCTAAACTTAAGCACATCTAACAGATGCATATCTCCATATCCATATCCACATCAGATCATGCCATTATAGACTTCTGAGGTTTGACTGAAGCACAAAACACCAGTACTGAACATTCCCATTTAACCCATCGTCTGCCTCTGGGGTTTTTACAAAGATAATAGTAGTTGCAGGGAACCTACCTGAATGACATCTTGAATAACACTCCATTGCAGTCAGCGGAGCACCACGCCATGGCTCAGATGTTGAATCTCCTGCAGGTGCATGGCTTCATCAGTGTTCAAAAAAGTTTCTTGATTACATCCACCAGACTCATCTGGGCACAGAAATAAACACTTAAGAGAGGTTCCAGAAAATCCAGGATTCTGTCGTCTTGCTCCAGAGCTGCAGAAAGCCTACTATAGCACTATGTCTTAAACTGTTGGGCCTCCGATGTCATGCATAGGGATTGCTCCATGGCCACAGTCACGTAGCGGATGCCTTCAAGCCTTTATTCTAAAGGGGTAGGACAACTCCCTGGAATGCATGAAAGATTGAATATGGGTTCTAACCCAGATGATCAACTCCCTACAATACCGTGATCAGCCCACAATACTGTCCGCAAAGGTATGCCCATCTGCCTTCCAGATCCTCTAGTTCAGTTGCTCTCAACCTTTCCAGACTACTGTATCCCTTTCAGGAGTCCCCCAAGTTTCACCTCACTTAGAAACTACTTGCTTACACTTCTGTATTTTTGTCTGATTTTGTAACAACTATTACTAAAAAATTGTTTACTTTCTCATTTTACCATATAATTATAAAATTGGAATATAAAAAGTGTACTTACATTTCAGTGTACTGTATATAGAGCAGTATAAACAAGTCATGGGTTATGAAATTTTAGTTTATATTGATTTCACTGGTGCATTTTATGTAGCCTGTTGTAAAACTAGGCAAATACCTAGATGAGTTGATGTACCTCCTGGAAGACCTCTGCATACCCCAGGGGTACACGTAGCCCTGGTTGAGAACCACTACTCTAGTTCTCACACCTGACACCAGCCTGGAGGGCTGGGAAGCACACTTGAACCCAAACAGCTCAGAGCATAAACTTCTAGAGCGGAGTATGGGTAAGCTGACTCTGATTTCCAGTCTGCCCTTGAGGAGAAAAGTGTCCCGAGTTCAGTCAGACAACATAACTATGGATGTATATTTTAAGCAACCAAGGCAAAACAAAGTCAGGTGCTACATGTGGAAGCAATGGAAATAATGAGGCGCAGGGAACAATTTCTCTTAACTTCAGAATGATCTCTCAAAAGGGGATCTGAACTGAAAGGTGAACTGGCTCAGCAGGGTCAACAGCTCCTAGTGGTCTCTGAATCAGGTGGTTTTTGATCTCCTCATTCAAATGTTCAGCCTCCTTTTAGTTTACGAATTATATGGATGCAAAGACGCTGAAATACTTTACCGGAGAGACAGACTCTGGATCCATGGGGACAAATGTCTTATTACACAATTGGCCAAAGAGCCTAGTGCTGGGGTTCTCAAACTGGGGGTTGTGACCACTCACATGAGGTTATTACTTGAGGGTCATGAGGTTATTACTTGAGGGTCATGAGTACAGTAACTCCTCACTTAACATTGTAGTTATGTTCCTGAAAAATGTGACTTTAAGTGAAATGATGTTAGGCGAATCCAATTTCTCCATAAGAATTAATGTAAATGAGGAGGTTAGGTTCCAGGGAAACGTTCTTCACCAGCCAAAAGACTTATACACACACAGTATAAGTTTTAAACAATTTTAATACTGGTACACAGTGATGATGATTGTGAAGCTTGGTTGAGGTGGAGGAGTCAGAGGGTGGGATGTTTCCTTTACTGCTAAATGATGAACTAGCAATTGGCTGAGCCCTCAAGGGTTAACGCGCTCCCTCTACAAGGCAGCAGGAATGGAGGGAGGGGGTGTGTGTGTGTGTGTGTGTGTGTGTGAGAGAGATGCACATTTCCCCTTTAAGTACACTGCCTTGTTAATTAGATCAGCTTGCTGAGACCACAGCTGCTGCAAGCTCTCTCCATCCTGAGCCCTGGTGTGTCTCCCCCCCCCCCCCCGCTCTATGGAAGATGGGGTAAGTGGGGTGCAGGAGCAGGGGGGATGGGGACACCCTAACAGCCCCCCTCTTCCTTCCCTCCACCCCCACACAGCAAGCAGGAGTCTTGGGGAGCAGTTCCAAGGCAGAGGGCAGGAGCAGCACATGGCAGTGGGGGGAGGGACAGCTGAACTGCAGGCAGCTGCTGCACAGGGAGCTGGGAGCTGATGGGGGGGCTGCCGGTCCACCCTGGTTCCAAGCCCCCATCAGCTAGCTGCAACGGGCTGCTCTTCCTGCAAACAGTAGACAAAGCAGGTGGCTGCCAAACGACGTTAGAAGGGAGCATTGCACAAATTTAAACGAGCATGTTCCCTAATTGATCAGCAACGAAACAACATTAACCGGTATGACTTTAAGTGAGGAGTTACTGTACATGCTTACTCCTCTGTCTGGTCCAGATTCAACTACTGGTGTCAAGAGCACAAGACAAATCGAGGAATCCCAACCATTTTGGATTTTCTTCAAGAAGACATAGATAGCCTAGTACCATTACATGCCAGATCAGGAGCATGCTATTCACAGGATCCTTTTGCTTCCTGGCAGATAGCCCTCAGGTAGCCAGATTCCTTCAAGCAGTCCAGTTAGCCAGCCCAGCGGTCAGCCCATTCTTTCCAAAATGGGACCTACTGCTGGTGTTGAGGGCCTTGACCAGCCCATCTCTTTGACATCTGTGTCAGCATTTTACTTATCCATTAAGATTTTGTTTCTTAATAGCTGCCACGTCTGCCAGGCAAGTTTCAAAGCTGGCAGAGTTATCTCTTCAGGTTCCTTAAAGCATGCTCCATGAGGCCAAGGTAGTGCTCAGGACTCCAAAAAATCCATTCTTCCTGAGGTAAATTCCTCCTTCCATACTTCCCAAGTGTTTTGTGCTTCCTTTCCTCTATCCAAAATCTCAGTATCCAGCTGAAAAGATGTAGCATACCTTAGATGTCAGTGTGTTGAAAATCTGTCTCCAGCTTACAAAATCCACAGAAAGATTGGGCTATCTGTGTCCTCCTTCCACCCAAAATGCCAGAGACTTAGACATTCCAAGTCCTCTGTTGCTGGGTGGAAGCCTATAAAGCATTTTAAATTCCTATTCTAGAAGGGATTAAGGTGCACTCCACAAGATCCCTAGCAACTTCAAGGGCAGAATGAGCAAGTGAGTCCGCTTTGGAAATTTGCAAAAGTCTATAAGGTAACACCTTCATGAATCACTATGAGGTGGACTTTGTCTTCTAAAGAGGTCTCATTGGCAGGAAGGTGCTGCAGGTGGTACCCCAGAAATAAGGTAGCCTTTTTGAGTGAGCTTTCAAAAAGGAGGGTGGATATTCCCTTCTTTCCTACCAAATTTTATCCATAACCCTCCCTACAGCTGTTCACTACCTCCCAGATGTCCAGAATTCTGGGAGATGCTGGACGGCAGAATGAAAAACTTCTTACCATTAGTTTTCTTTTTGCTGGCAGCATCTTCCACAATTCTGTCTGCCCTAGATGGCTCGTGAGCCTAAAGTCAGATATTCAGCTGTCTTTATTGGTCTAATGTATGTAGTTATTTTGTTAATTCTGAAAAATCTTATGCAAGTTCAAGTTTTAGAGCTTTCCAATAAATCGGACAGTAAGTGAGAGCAGAGGGGACATGGCTAGAGCACATGGCACCAAAATGCTGATCCACCTCCTTGAGCTGCAGAGTTGAGGGGAGCCACCCAAATCTCCAGTATTGTGGGAGATGCTGCTGGAAGAAAGGAAATTATCAGCAAGAGATCTCTGTTCTACAAGCAGTATGGGTCTGGGAGCACAGTGCAAGAATGTAAAAACAGTTATTGTATTTTAAACCGTTACTGTTGCTAACTATTTTACAGGGCTTGAATTGCTTCAAAGATGTGTGGCAACTGATTTTATAACCTTAAGTTAGAGTGGTGATATGCTCCTGTACTCTTACTTTCACAGGGAATAGTTGCTGCCAACAGTGACAGTTAAAACATTTAGGACAATTTTTAATTGTGAGGTGCTAAAAATAAGGCACCCCGATTTTTTTCATAGGGTCTATAGTCAATGGAAAGTCAGCAGACTTGAAAAGGAAGCCACCGACTTAGGTGCCTAACTTCTGCGACTTGAAGTTGAAAGTTTTGACCCTTAGGTCTGATGTGTATTTGGGAGACACCAATATATAGGCATTTCCTGTCCATCTGCTCTCGGAATGTTGCACTCAAAGTCAATCAGAACTTAAGTTTCTACGTGAATTAAACGCTCCTGAAAATTGTATCCACCATGTTCTGGATCAGTCATACCTAAGATCCTGACTGTTCGTTGTCACTCAAGGTTTTTTTGTATGCGGGTGAGGATGGTGGCCCTGCTGGGAAAATTCCAATATGGATAATTACTTTTGCATCCTGAATTCCACTTTTTAATTGTATATGGTGTTGCAGCAGATCTGTTGTCACACAAGAGATGGCGATACTACAGCTTTTGGTAGAGACACTAGTCTGATTTCCTGGGTGTGCTCTCATCAGTAAAGTATTTTAGAATTCAGGGAGGAAAAAAAACCTTATGCTATGCTAGATATGTGGGACTAGTGTCATGAATTGCCATAAGAGCGGATCTACAAGTGATACAGCTTTCTATAGTGCCACTAGCTGGGACCACACTTTTTTTTTGTTGTGTTAGCCACAGCTGCATTATTCACACTGCAGCTATTTGCTCACTTGCCATTCTAATAACCTAGAAAACAAAATGGCCTTGGATACTACTGCTAAGACCATAATGTTGAAGAGGGGTTGTGGGTCAGGCTAGAAAGGCATTAGCAGAGCAGAGTAGAAAAGCTCTCACTGTATGGGCTGTGTTGTGCATGAGACAATACTACTCCCTCAACTGTGGGATTCATACAAATGCTTTAAAAAATACATTTTGGTACCATTACAGCTAAGTCTGAGCGTGTAATTTATTATGCCTTAACTCAAACTGTTGCGTTGTGTTTTTTTTTTTTTTTTTCTCCCCAGGTCCCAAAACAGTGTTTTTCTGGGCACCTGTTATGAAATGGGTAAGTATAAGAAGTTACTTTGCTGATATTGTTAACATTTCTGCAGGTCAGGGAATGATTTTCAGCCACCCAGGAGGAAAGTGACCAGTTCTTGGCGTGAATGGTCTTGGCCGTGCCATCAAAGAATTTGCTATTAAGGTCCTGATTATGTGTTTAAAATGTGGAGAGTGTCAGAATGACTATACCTTCGCTCTAATGGTAGAGAACACACGTGACAACAGTTTGATTCTTGGAGGTCAGCAAGAGATTCACAGCAGAGGGCTCTTCAGTGAAAGTGTAACAACTATTGCCAGGCCCAATGCAAAACTCCTCTGTGACAATGCGGTTCTGGCGGAACCCAACTGAGAGTGCCAACTCAGGACAAATTGCTCAAACAGGGCAGTTACAGCCCAAGGCTGGGGGTTTTGCCACCTCTAAGGCAAACCAAAACAGCCAGACTAAGAGGAGTTCGGTCTTACACCACTGGCTAACCGCAAGTCTCACAAGCAATCTCCTTAGACACTCCAGTTTCCCAGTATTACCACCAGTGCCACTCGTTATGGGGACAAATGGTTATGAAAACCAATACCCAAGTAAAAGAAAAAGGTTCTCCTGATCCCAAAGGACCAAGCCCCAGACCCAGGTCAATATACAAATCAGATCTTACCCACAAATCACGCTGTTGTCAATTCTTTAGAATCTAAAATCTAAAGGTTTATTCATAAAAGGAAAAAGACAGAAATGAGAGATTGAATTGGTTAAATGGAATCAATTACATACAGTAATGGCAAAGTTCTTGGTTCAGGCTTGCAGCAGCGATAGAATAAACTGCAGGTTCAAATCAAGTCTCTGGAATACATCCCCAGCTGGGATGAGTCATCAGTCCTTTGTTCAGAGCTTCAGTTTGTAGCAAAGTCCCTCCAGAGGCTTCCTGTGCCTCCACAACATTGCCCTCAAGCTGAAATTGGAATTGTATGTAGCCTTCTGATAATATAACTTCCATAAAATAGCTTTTTCCCTGTATGGCAGTGAGGAGCTTGCTATGTTAGTCTATGTTAACTAGATGGGTTGAAACTGTATATTTTCCTAGATAAGTCCTGCATGGCTCTCCTAACATATTAGGCAACATAAACCACATACATGATGCACTGAGAATACAACACAAGGCCTCTGGCTTCAAAAACATACAACATATAAGCCTCTATTACTCAAGTCAAAGGAGTTCTTACTGACCATAAGGTTTCGTCATCCTTTAGTGGCTAGAAGCTTCCAGTTGGATACTAAACAAGACTGATACTGTCCAGCAGAGGGCAGTGATACCACATAGGTAAAATAGTAAGACATTAGCCAGTATGTTAATCTTCTTTTTAGATAGTTTTAATAATCAGTGGTCCATCAATGTTTTTCTCACTTTTCTTGAAGATGTGAGTTCTAACTATTCTTGAAATAATTATTTTTCCAGCATTTCATTTACCTTTAAATTAAATTTAAATTAATGGCGATATTCTATCTCCTAGAACTGGAAGGCACCTTGAAAGGTCATCAAGTCCAGCCCCCTGCCTTCACTAGCAGGACCAAGTACTGATTTTTGCCCCAAATCCCTAAGTGGCCCCCTCAAGGATTGAACTCACAACCCTGGGTTTAGCAGGCCAATGCTCAAACCACTGAGCTATCCCTCCCCCCTTTGTATAAAGCTTAAGGCATCTGATGCCACACATGCAAGTGAGACAGTCCACTTTTTCAAAAGTACATCTTCAAAAACTAGGTTTATATTTAGACTGATTCTCATGTATGACCCATGGAAACCAATTTCTATCTTTGTATTTGAAAAATGGATGCCACTACTAGGCTAAAACAATGTTAAACAACATATGGTTGAGCCTTCTGATAGTTGGTGTATGTCTTAAACCCCTGGAGCTGGGGGGTTATGTGACTTAGTAGCTTTCATCTTAAAATTTAAAGTTTCTAGCCCTCATTGTTCCAGAAAGAAGCTTAAACATGAAGCCTAAAGGCTCAAAAACCAGAAGGTGAATAAAAATCCTAACCTATTAGCTTTAAACAAATCTCATAATTTTGGGGGAGCTGACTCAGTGTTGCTGAATGCTTGGCAATACTGCAGGTAATCTAATTGATCAAACCCAGAAACTTGCAGAAACCTTGATTGTGGCTAGATTCAGCTATGACCTACTTAGCATCAGTGAACTGGTGCAGTAACTGCCATTGTAAGTAAATTGTTGTATAGGACCAGAAGCAAATTATAGGGCCAGCATTTGTGGGACACTAAGAACTCTGCCATATGTCCTACATTAAATATTTAAACTTTGTGAGAAAAGGGAAAAAACACTGCCATACTGTACTATTGCAAACTCTAATAAAGATTGCAGCTCCATTTCCTGAACTGGGAACTCAGGACTTGCAATGCCAGATCAGACCAAGAGTCCATCTTGTCCAGTATCATCAAAGTCCAGCACTGGACACAAGAAACTGCACAGCGAAGAACTATGGAATACCCGGCTCATAGGAGAGAAATATTATCCTATTCCTTGTCAGTTATTGGCTGGCTTATGACCCAAAGTGTAAGTTTTCTCCCTGATATGTTAATTCTGATATTCTGTTTTATTAAATGTCTCATCCTCTTTCAATCGTACTAAGCATTTAGTCTTACTGATACTTGTGGTAGTGAGTTCCACAGGTTAGTGGTGGAAAAGGTAGACAAATCACTGTCTTTTTGTATAACAAGAAGGTAATTAAGAGCACCCAATCATAGAAGATTAGGGTTGGAAGAGACCTCAGGAGGTCATCTAGTCCAATTGACCTTTATGCCATTCATTTTTCTACACCTTTGTCTCCTCTTTAAAAACTCTTAATCTTTTTACTTTCTCTTCATATGGAAGTCTTTCCATGCCTATAAACATTTGCATCACTCATCTTTAGACTTTCTATTTCTGCTATTGAAATAGTGAGACTAAAACTGAACACAATATTTGGAGCTAAACTGCATCATCAGCCAAAATTCTCCTTGATCAGGACAATGAAACCAGGTTCTTTTCCAGGGTTGGTGCAGTAAACTTCAAATGTGGTAATGAATATTAGATTATTCCTTCCAATGTGCTCCACCTTTGTCACTACTGAAGTTCAGCTGCCATCATGTTGCCTGACCATCTTTCTGTTTTAGCGCCCTCTGCAGGTCCTTATTGCCTTCTCTACATGTGCTATAATGGTAGGCTACTCGGGTGTCTAAAATTTTCATATTTGAATGTAAATGTGTGGAAGATGTGATCTGTCTAGATTTTTAAACTAAAATCAGTTTAAAGCTTGAGGTAAGTGTTAAAATGGCATTCTCCTGTAGGATCTCAAACCACTCCACCTAGCAAGCTCTCTTAACCTGCTTTCCTGTAAAACAGAGTAGGTGGGGTAGTTACTCTTTGTAAAGGATGGAACCTGGGCATCCCTGGATCTTCTGAGTTATAAAAACAAATACTCCCCCACCCATTCATTGCCTCCTGTTCCCTTGTTGCTCCCTCACAAAAGTAAAAACTGAGGAATGAACATGTTTGCCAACAATTGCTCTGATCTCTCTGCTTTATGTGCTGTATTCCTTCCCCTCCCCCTCTGTCTTGTCCATGGAAATTGTAAGCACTTTGAGTTGGGAAATGAGCCTTGCATATGCTTTTGCATCACAAACTGCAGTGGGCTCTCTGGATACTTCTGCACTAAGAGGAGTGTTGGTGATAAGTAAGTGAAATAAATACTTTGCTGATTAAAGTTGGCTGTGTCTTTTCTTTACAGGGTTTGGTATGTGCTGGAATGGCGGATATGACCAGACCAGCAGAGAAACTCAGCACAGCACAGTCTGCAGTGTTAACGGCAACAGGTGAATGCATTCTGTTTCTACACCTCTGACCAGAATCCTCACCAGTTTGTAATCTTTTCTTCTTAAAATAATCTTCTTCACAAGATTAATGCTCAATTATACATTAATCTGTTTCACGGATTCTATTATGTGCTAAATTTTTTAACTTCAGTCTTTTATCAAAAGATCCCTCTTTCTATGATAAGCCTAGATATTTTCTGATAACTTACTTATATTATAGAGAGGGCTGTAGGTATTCTGTGGCCATGGAATTCACCACAAAATCCACCCCTTCCCAGGGAGTTGTTTCAGAATTTAAATTCACTTTTTAAACACTAGAAGGGCTTAGCTACATGGGAAGTTACACTAATAAAAAGCAGTGGGTGAATTTAAAGTGCTAGAGTTGTACCAGTATAGCTCTTCATGCGGACACTTATTCAAGTTTGAGTGGCCTTTTTGGGGCTTAGGTCATGGTGCTGTGGATGCAGTTTAAGCCAAGCCAAAAAGCAACTTGTATTTTAGTTGTCCACATGAGGATGTTAAACATCAGCAGTGAAGCTGGTGTAAGTACACTAATATAATTAAACCAGTATAACTGGAAAAACCTTCTTTGTAGATAAGCCCTAATTCTTATACTTTCAGGTTTCTCCATGTAAAATACGTGTGTAAGTCAGTGTACTGACTTCCTGAATTTGCATCCATCTGGAAACAGTAGCTTAGAAGTATGAATTACATTCATCTTAATGGGGTGACACTTAATTTCAGCATTATTAATTATTCCACTGCTGATCACTCCAGCATATCAGCTCTGTTAAAACCACATCCCAAACTGTTGCCAATGCCTTCTGATGGGCCAATGGGCCAAAAGCTCCACTTACTTGAGTCTTCCCACACACACTCTTCTTGCCTCTTCACAACTTCTGATAGTCACGCATTGTCAAGAATGTCTCAGGCCCTACTTTTCAGTTTTAAAGCATATGTAAAACAACGCAGTATCAAAACCGATAATGCTGGGATACCTGCACTGACTTCCATCTTTGACTACTTTTTTTTTTTTTTTTTAATTTAATTGAAACTGCTGCAGATTTTCTAGTCTGCTACCCCAGAGTGCCTTCCAGTCTGGAACCTTGCTGCAGAATTAAGGTCCAGCTTGCTGAGAAGTGTCATGGCACTAATGACGTGTAATGTGTCCATATGTTTCTGTTAGGACATGGTTCATATGCTATAACCGTTTGAATACCTTTTAGTGTCTGATCAACATTTCTCAAGTGATTTTTAATGTAATTAGATGTATGTTTGAGTATTTAGTGGTAATCTTTACTTTTTATCCAACAGGCCTTATTTGGTCAAGATATTCTCTAGTTATTATTCCTAAAAACTGGGGTTTATTTACCGTGAATTTCTTTGTTGGCTGTGCCGGTGGTTCCCAGCTCTTTCGGATCTGGAGGTATGTACATACTACTGGGAGGCTCTTCGCTATAAATACTCTTTATTTGGGTGGCTTCTGAATTTCTAGTATTTGTTAGCGCTCACTAAATAACAAACAGACCTAGGTAAATACAGTCAGGCTTAAACACTTTGTATAAAAAATCTTGCAGAACGATTAACTTTGCGCATCCCAGGGAACAATGTTGACAGTGTTTTTATGCCAAGCAAATGGAGTTAAGGTTGTAAATATCTAACATAACTAGAAGAATTATAGATAAGCAAAACTTTTAAAGGGATGCTATAACTTAAATCATAACCCTATTACTTAACATTGCAGAAGCAAATAAAATTTCTCTGGAGATGTCTGCAGAATTCTCATTCCTGGGTCTCGGCTACCAAGCATAAGACGCGCTCTTCAAGCTACCGAGGGTGCACTTGCCCTTTAGGCAACTGTATTGCCATAGGCCTGAACCTCAACCCCCCCAATCCTCCTCCCACTAGCCATGCATTTCTCTGGACTTCCCACTAGTATCCCTTGAACCATCCCATCAGTTCCTTCATTTAGCATAGGCAGCAAAAAAGCCCCTGGGAAGAGCACTCTCCAGCTTCCACTCCAGCTCTATTTCATGGGGAGGGCAAACCACAATTCCAAATGGCTACTTGGAATAATAAGCTAAAATGAGTCCAGAAGTGGTCAGCCATTTTACTTTGGAATCTTGCAGTAATTGTCTTGCTCAGCTGGTTGGGAGCCTTCACTTGTAATGTAATCAAAAGTTTAACTCAAACTTCTACCTGTAAATCAAATTTGATCTGATCTTCAGGAGTGTTTCTGCCTACAGATAAGGGTGCATTTTACCCTACTAAAGACTTCCTGCTACTGCTCAAATGTCTCCCAAAGAATAGTATGAAAAGGTTCTATTGTAGCTACTAGGGATGTGTTAACAAACTCCTATGATTGGTTTGCTGTATGCTGACTTTGCTTATGTTCTGTCTATAGGTACAATCAAGAACTAAAAGCCAAGGAAAAAGAGCAGCTGCAGCAAAAAGAACCTTAACGCTACTGGTCAGATCCAGCTGTGCACAGAACTTCCAGTGGGACCTAGCTTGACCAGTTTTAATCTTCTCGCATTGAGAAGGATGTGCTAATTTTTCTAAATGTCTAGAGAACAAATGTATTTCTTCAGCTGTAGGTAACATGCAGTGTCTCTGTATGTTTAAATAAAATATAACCTTTTAAGTTATAGCTGGTGTAATCAATTTACAATGTTAAGTCCATTTTGATCCACAAACATCTAAGCGTATTTGCTTTTCCAGAAAAAATTGAAATTCTTGGATGGCTCAGCTGATAAGGAGATTTGGACAGCTGATCAAGAGGTTCCACATCTGGCCTGGAGCCTAGTGAGTAATTAAATTATAGAGAAATGAGTCAATGGCTAAATAACCTTTGAGCATGGGGAAATGTCCACATCACAAATTATCACCACTCTGTACTAAATGACTTGTTAGCAGTCTCAGGAGCATGATCAGGAACAGATGGACCCTGGAGACTGAACTACCCTGGCTCTCTAAAAGGTGTCTCCTCAGATGAGGACTGACACACAAGGAAGGCAGCATATGGGGAAGTTTGCTTGCACCTATGCTGTACCTGGTCTCTCATAAGATTGACTCCAGGCCTGTGAAATCTCTTGTACATGGATATTCAGATTTCAAACTGACTAATTCCCTAAGGTTGTTGACTCAAATGCTAAGAATTTCCTTAAGTCTGATAAATTATGTTCCACTCTGTACTATACAGTGAGCAGGGAAGCGTTCACTTCCCCAGTGAGTGAGAAGACCTTGACATGCCAAGGCTGGAATCTCTTCACACAGTGGAACATGGCACATTGTGGCTAAATGTTTGTAAGGAGGCACTCTACAGCAGTGGCTTTCACCCTTTTTTTCATTGGTGGACCCCTAAATTTCAGATAGAGCTGTAGACTCCTTTGGAAATCTTAAACATAGTCTGCAGACCCCAGCTTGAAAACCACTGCTCTATATCGCCTGGAATGAGCAATTCCCTGGTAAGAGTGCTGTCCCAAGATGTTCTCTATCCCACCCTTTCAAAAAGATCTCTTCTACTTGGGAGAGTTGTGTGGGAGGAATTGTTCTCTTGAACTACAGTGAATAAAAAACCAGCATGGAATTTGAGACTTGGGTAACCATCTGGATGAAGGAGTTCAAGGTGAAATGATCTAGCCTCTCAAGTAGAAGAGAAAATAAGCTAAGCTGAGAACTGCTGCCTTTTAGCAGGCCCAAGCAAAATCATGTGTTGCCTGGACTCAAGCATATTATAACTAACTTATAAAATAGCTGGTCATTCATGGTTAGCAGTTGATCTTTCTTGCATGTGTCTACTTCCCATAAATGTGTGTGTTCTCACTCAGTGTTCCAAATCAATGACTATCTGTGGGGGCTCCTTCTTGGTGAATTTCCAAAGTAAAGGGATAGAGAGTCAGATAATACAGCTTACTCTAGGGCTAGAATATGGTGCCAACTTAGCAGCAACACTCCAGTTTAGAGCACTAGGCCTAATGCAATTACTCAAACTGGAAATTGATAAAATGCTGTGACTAACAGCCATCAGTTTTGTGGTAGTTCAGGACTAACCTTAAATCATCTAAAAGATACTGCAATGGAGAGAACCAATCAGCTATTCGACTGTAGTCTTCAGAAAAGTACCAATGACCTGATGCTGCTTAGGTTAAGTGGTCTGGCAGTATCCCCCTCCTAAAGTCTTAAGCCTCCTGGCCCTGCCAACCACTTGAACAACTTCTTGAAAAGCTTCCACAACATGGTAATTACTGCTGCTAACACAATCACTGCAATCTGAGGTGAATTTTGTATCATGGAGGTGGGGAAACAGTTGGTTTCATAGGTGTCTTATATACACAATAGAGGTAGGCTTATGAGTCTAAATTAATCTCCCCCTGCTTTGGGCAAACCACTATAGGCCACTGATGCAGCACTGTCCAAATTTACCTGTTTCATGAAAATATATTTGATTAAAATTACATACTGAATAAAGGACTTCTCATCCTTCAGAAGCTCTCTTCATTTTTTGAGTGCTGCAAGATACCAGACCTGAGGATCTGGCCTTCCAGAGTAGAGAGCTGTCCTGCTGCAGTGTGCTTTGAGAGGCATTAGAGGACTACAACTAACACCTTGTTTTCTCTCTCCTGTCCCCCAACCCATATTGGTTCTCAACTCCTATGTTTAAAAGCCACTGCAGCTGTACAGACTTACCATTAAAAAAAACTACAGCTGGCCTATGCCAGCCAGCTTGGGGGCCTTGGGATGTAGCACTGCTTCATGGCTGTGTAGACGGCTGAGCCTGGGCTCTCAACCCCACAGGGCCCTAGAGCCCAGAGGTCTGCACAGCCATGAAATAGCCTTGGAGCCAGAGCCAGCTGGCATGGGCCATCTGGGGTTTTTTCTTTGCTGTGTAGACCTACCTTAAGTGGAGTTGGACAGTTACAGTAGATGGTGGTATATAGTTTAGAAAAGGCAGCTTCTACCCTCCCCTAAAGAGCAAACAAATGAAAGCTACTGAATAGCAAGGTCATAACAAGGGGCAGAGAGTAGGCCCTCCCAACCTCTAACTGAGATTTTTGTTTTTGAAGCGGGGGGGGGGGGGGGTGAGGAGGAGGAGTTGTCCATGTTGCATAGGCAAAGCTCTCTGCTCTCAAAGTCTCGGGAACATGTAACCAGAGAGCAGGCCCTCACAACCATGGATGGGCAGGAACAGCAGGTTTTTGCCATATTAGTATTTGTTACTAATGACAAGCATCCCCTTCCTGTTTACTTGTCCAGAGAGGGATAGTCATTGTGGCAGTCAAGAGCCTGAATTTAACAGTTTCTCTAAATGTCAGTTTTGCCTTTAAAGAAAATCTTACAAATATTCCTGCCATTAGTTCTCCCCTATTGGTTCCATAATCAAAAGGAGCTTGCCTCACCAGGAAGGCTTTTTCTAAACTCCACCAACTGCTAATGTAGTATATGAATATCCATTTAAGATACTCCCACATACATCAGCATTGATAACATTCTGTAGTCAGAACTGTAGGGGGATGCTACTGCTGTACAGGGCAGAGTTTTTGTAGGTAGCTAGATAAAGGGCAACATAATCCACCACCTGATGAAGTCAACCTCCATCCCGTGAGCAGAGGCTAGCAGGACACCTAACCTACTTCCCGTGTTATGTGCTGTTGCCAAGCTAGTTGCACCACAGTCCCCTCTCAGTGCATCCTACAGTTGATGAGCCAGAAGCTCATCTCAGCACTGAATCATGAGATTCTCCTAGTCAGATGTAGACCAGTGGCAGGCCCACTCTGCATCAACTAGCATTACCTCAGCAGGCCTGACTTAAATTCAGTACCTGTGACTAGTAGCATATTCAGTAACTATACAGCCTTTTCAAAACAGGATATTTATTTTTAATAGGAAGGCCAAGGAGTTAAAAAAAAAAATCCAGCTGTGGCCTACTTAGATCTTGCCCCCTCCACCCATCCCTGTTAGGTAGGTAAGGTAACTTCTTTAGCCTCCCTCTGCAAAGCCTGCATCCAGCTGTTCAAGGGAACAAGCTCTGTTCCACGCTCTCAATGATTTCTCAGTTGAGTGAGAAGGTAGATGAGGTGATATTTTTCATTCAACCAACACTGCAATTAATTGTTAAGAGTCCTACTGATCTGAGGCTCCCCTGGCCAAATAAATCTTAACTTTACTGGAGGTAGGGCAATTAGGTTCTTCCCATTTAATGGCCCAGCCCTTTGCCTCATGACCTTAAAGCATTCTAGCCAAAGGTAGTAGCAGCTCATTACTCTGTTTCCTGGTTGTTCTTCCTGACAACTCGTTTTGATTTAACTCCAGTGTAAGACAAAACCTCCCTTATAGGTCAGCCAATCAGCATCTGTAGTATTCATGAATACAGCAGCCCCACCTCCTTCACATTTCACTGCAATTCAGCTGCTGACAAAGCAGCTTCACCATCCATTCCAGCCCTTTCTGTGCTCCACTGCAGCTGGGACAGGGATGGGTAGAAAGGAGAACTGAATCCAGTTTTATCACTCCTTCTACAGCATGCTATATCTTGATTTTGGAAATGTATTCGTTCTAGTACACCAGAGCCTGCCCCTTCAAGGATCACTCCCACCCTGCGGTTGCAAGTATTAGCCAAACACTGCTTTAGAACATATCTTAAGATGGTTTTTACAGTGACAGTGGAGAGGGGAAAGGTTAAAATAGGCATAGTTACTCTTGTGAAAAGAAGAATAAAGGTAGTGAGCACCTACTAAGTCTTCAAATGCATTAAAGGCTGTTATAAGGAAGACTGGTCAATTGTTCTCCATGTCCACCAAAAGCAGGACACGTAGTAACAGACTGAATATGGAGCCAGGGGAGATTTAGGTTAGATAGAAAGCTTTTCCTAACTACAAAGGTTATTTTGAACTCTGGAATAGGCTTCAAAAGGAGGTTGTAGAATCCCCCTCATTGTCCAACCTGTTCTTAAAGCATCTGCCAGGGATGGTCTACATTTACTGCCTCAGCCCAGGGGGTGGAACTTGATGACTTCTTGGGGTCCCTATCAGCCCTACATTTCTGATGTTATGTTCAAACTATTTCAGAAACCTGGTTTAAAAATTCTGTTTCAGCATGCTACCTGGGGAATGTCACACATACACAGGAAGTGACTCAGAAAGGGTGACAGTACAAACTTTGAAGATTTCTTTCACTCCACCTACTTATTTATAAACCCAGACAGGCACAGAGGGTCCTTCCTGCACACTTTTGTTAATGAAAGTTACCAGGGCTCCTGCATTTCATTCCCTTCTAGTTGCTCATCCTCCTGATGAATTTTCTTTAATTTCATTCTTCCCATCCTCTCTCTCTCAATTCTGTTTTCCCTTCAGGTATGCACACATCCCCTCCCATAGCCTTTTCTCCACTTTCCCACTCTACCCTTTATGCTTGCCCAGATGCTCTAAAACCAGGTGTCTAACAGTTTCAGCCTGAAGGCCAAATATTTAACAGAAAAGGCAGGACAATAATCAGTACTTTATTTCTCCGGGGGCAAGTAGAGCATGGTAGGCTCCTGTCCTGCTTGCCCTGGGGCTCCTACAACCCAGCAGAGAAGCAGGCAATGGAGCAACCATAGCTACTACTCTCTCCTCCCCCTCCTACACTGCAGAACTTGTACAACAGCAACTGCCATGCTAGAGCCATGCAAAAGGGAAGAGACAGCTGCTGTTCAGCCTACTAGAACTGCAGAGGAAGTGGGAGAGGTTGTGCTCTATACCTGATTCAAATACTTGCTTAAAAAAAAAAAAAATCTAAACAGATCTCCAGATGACTAGTAAAGCTTTATCTACAGTAGTTGACAAATTCTATCCATAACACACTACTGGGCAGCAGGCTGTGTGTTGAAGAATTGTCCAAGGTACAGTTCCAAAAACAGCAGCATTCCTACTATAGCTGGGCTAGAAAAGAAGTTTCTAAAATGAGTTCAAACACATCGATCCCAGCCCACAACAGGGGGGAGCTTGTTAACCCATCTTACCGTGCACTTGACAATCAAAAAGGAATCCTACAAAAAATGGTAACATGGGCAAATTGCTAAGCACACAGGAACAAAATCAGTAAGACTAAGGCACAAGATGAGTTACACTTCGCAAGGGACACAAAAGGCAATAAGAGGAGATTCTTTAAATACATTAGAAACAAGAGAAAGACAACAGAAAGTGAAGAACCCCTACTTAGCAGGGAAGGACAGCTAATAACTGATGAAGTCAAAAAGGCTGAGTGTTTAAACACTATTTTGCTTCAGACTTGACTCAAAAGGTTAATGGTGACCAGATACTCAACACAATATTAACAACAAGGTGAAAGGAACGCAAGCCAAAATAGGGAAAGAACAGGGTAAAGAATATTTAGATAAGTTAGATGTATTCAAATCAGCAGGGCTTGATTAATTCAGCCTAGGTACTTAAGGAATTAGCTGAAGCAATCTTGGAATAGTTAGCAATTATTTTCAAGAACTCCTGGAGGATAGGCCAGGTCCCAGAGGATTGGAGAAATGCAAACTTTAAAAAGTGGAAACAGAGCAGCCAGCAAATTATAGACAAATCAGCCTAACTTTGATACCCAGAAAGATACTGGAACAAATTATTAAACAATCAATTTGTAAGCACCTAAAGCAGGGGTGGCCAAACTGTGGCTTGCAAGCCACATGTGGTTCTTTTACCATTTAAGTACAGCTCGCAGAGCCCCCCATACCCCACCAGACTGGGGGGGAAGCTCAGGACCTCTGCCTTGCAGTGGGGTGGGGGCTTCTGCCCCGAGGGGAGGGAGGTCTCAGGGCTTCAGCAGGAGCAGGCTGAAGCCCCAGCCCCCGCTCCCGGCAGGTGTGCCCCGGCTCTCAAACTTCTGATGATTGTCATATGTGGCTCAGAGGACCAGTAAGTTTGGGCACCCCTGGCCTAGAGAAGAATAGGGTTGTAAGAAATAGCCAGTGTGGATTTGTCAAGAACAAATCATGCCAAACCAACCTAATTTTCTTCTACAGTGTTACTGATCTAGTGGATGGGGGAAGCAGTAAACATGATGTATCTTGATTTTAGTAAACCATTTGACAGTCCCACATGACATTCTCAAAAGCAAACTAGGGAAACACTGTCTAGATGAAATTACTGTAAGGTGCGTGCACAAGTGGTTGAAAGACTATACTCAAAAAGAGTAGTTCGCTATCAAACTGGAGGGTATATCTAGTTGGGTACTACAGATGTCAGCCCTGGGTCCAGTACTATTCAATATTTTCATTAATGATTTGGATAATGGAGTGGAGAGTATGCTTATAAAACTTGCAGATGACACCAAGCTGAGAGAGGTTTCAAGAATTTTGGAGGATGGGATTAGAATTCAAAGTGACCTTGACAAATTGAACGACTGATCTGAATTCAACAAGATGAAATTCAATAAAGACAAGTGCAAAGTACTTCACTTAAAAAGGAAAAATCAAATGCACAACTACAAAATTATTATCCATCATACACTGGGGGTAGTACTGCTGAAAAGGATATATTGGTTATAATGGATTACAAATAGAATACGAATCAATGTGATGCAGCTACAAAAAGAATATTCTGCGGTGTATGAATAGTGTTGTGAGACACTGAAGGTTGTCGTCTGCTCTACTCGGCACTGATGGAATACCGTGTCCAATTCTGGATGCCGTACTTTAGGAAAGATGTGGACAAATTGGAGAGAGTCCAGAGGAGAGCAACAAAAATGATAAGAGATTTAGAAAATCTGACCTATGAGGAAAGGTTAAAAAAAAAAAAACAGTCTTGAGGGGAAAAAGGGCTGAGGAGGGACCTGATAACCTTCAAATATGTGAAGTGCTGTTACAAAGAGGATGGTCATCATACTGAATGATTACCTTTAATAGATCAGTGAGATGCTGCAGTAGGTGCTTCCCATCCCCTTTGTGTTATCGTTACAAAGAGGATGGTCATCAATCGTTCTCCAGGTTTACTGAATATAGGAGAAGTTCTAACAGGCTTAATCTGCAGTAAGGGAGATTTAGATCACATATTAGGAAAAACTTCAGTACAGATATTAAGTACTCCCAAATATTCAAAGAGATTTACAGTTTTCAGCCAATTTTAGGGAAGAAGGTGGGAGAAGTATTTGCCTTTGCTTTTTGAGCCGTTAGAAGTTTATATTGCCAAGTTTTCCTCCACAACCACAGGTGCTAAAAAAAAAAAATTTTTTTGTAAGTGAGATAAAGCCCCAACTCCCAGGGTCATGTAAAGAAAAAAAAAATCAGTAATCAAGTAATATGATCAAGTCCCTTGAGTTGGCAATACTGCATGTTTAGCTTTAGTAGATCAGCAAGATGCTGCAGGGAGATTCTTCCCATCCCCTTTGTGTTCTAGTTCTGCTAAACTGAAGGAAGGGCAAACATATGCTTAGCCCTAACACAACAACTGAAGAGCCCTAGTAGGTTGCAGGCTAACATGTGTAAGCAGTGTTCACTAGCCATATTGTAACCTAGGCTAAAACATGGCCACAGATAACAGCTTCAAATGTGTTAGCCTGCCTCTAATGGTATGTCTACCATTAGAGCTGGAGGTGTAATTTCCAGCTCAGGTAGATGTACCTGAACTAACCAATTGAGCTAGTGCACTAAAATGGTGGAAGGATGAACTAGCCACCACCAGTAGGTACCTAAGGTCTCTGACAGGATGATATTTGGGCAGCTAGCCTGTCCCACTGCTCAGACCACTTCAGCTACACTGCTCAATCAGAGCTTGCATGGATATGTCTACCCAAGCTGGAAATTACACCTCCAACATAATGATTTAAAGGACTTCAGGTGTTAAGCTAACAATTGAAACACTCCCTTTTTGCCCATCAAGACAAGGCTCTGATCACTCTTCACCTCTGATTATTGCTGAACCATCCTTCCCACAGACATTTCACTGACATTCAAATATCTCTGGAGAGCCACTTTTTACTTTAAAAATGAACTAGATTTGCTCCAGTGTCTGCCATTTCCACTTACATTGTACCAAGCCACACAAGCTCAAGTGTGACCATCATTGCACTGTGTTTTCAGGAAAAGAATGGGAATGGTTCCAGCAAACTAAACCATTTGCCAAACATAGTGCCTCCCTCTTGGTTACAGTTGTGAGGTGTTCCTTTCTAGGGGGTGGGGAGGGGTGAACGAGAAGATCCTTCAGTCCCACCTCTAAATACTCTTAGTACAGAGTTTAGAAACAGACTAAGGTAGGATGGGGGGGGGGGGGGGGCACGCTTGTTGGAGCCTCTTAAAAAAATATTAGCAGCACATCACTAGAAAGTAATAATTCAATACTTTGCCCTTTGTGACAGACCCAGACCAGTGGGGTACAGGAGTCTGGTAGAGGGCAAATATATTGGTCACTGGATGAGTACTTTTCTGTTCCCTGAGTGACCAGAGAAGGGGCATTAGAGTAATCAGGAACCTGCTAGAACCAGTTAAGGCAGGCAGGCTAATTAGGACACCTGGAGCCAATTAAGAAGCTGCTAGAATCAATTAAGGCAGGCTAATCAGGGCACCTGGGTTTTAAAAGGCGCTCACTTCAGTTTGTGGTGAGAGTGTGAGGAGCTGGGAGCAAGAGGCGCAAGGAGCGGAGAGAGGGTGTGCTGCTGGAGGACTGAGGAGCACAAGCATTAAACAGACACCAGGAGGAAGGTTCTGTGGTGAGAATAAGGAAGATGTTTGGAGGAGGCCATGGGGAAGTAGCCCAGGGAGTTGTAGCGGTCATGCAGCTGTTACAGGAGGCACTATAGACAGCTGCAGTCCACAGGGTCCTGGGCTGGAACCCAGAGTAGAGGACGGGCCTGGGTTCCCCCCAAGCCTTCCAATTGATCTGGACTATGGGTTCTCCCAGAGGGGAAGGTCTCCAGCTGTTTCCCCCAACCCACATGGTGAATCTCTGAAGCAAGAAAATCCGCCAATAAGCGCAGGACCCACCAAGATAGAGGAACTTTGTCACACCTTCTATAACACCTTCCATTTCAAGATCTCAAAGCTTTCAAGTAAGCCCTTAACATGTCTGAGGTACAGTGATCACCCTTAAGAAGTCCACATTTGCAACAGTTTCTGGTTTCTGAGATGCCAGCCATTCCCTGAAGATGGGATAGAAGACAGCAACTTTTTAAAAGAGGTTTACAAAGAAATGACAAAACTATCAAACTGGGATAATACAGACAAAGTGCCCAAGACAAGATAATCTCAGCCACAAGAAATGTAGTCAGAAAAGACATGATGCACTGGGAAACCCAGAGGGGTTTGTACAGTATCCCTTTCCTTCCATATCGTGGCATAGTGAAGGCATCTGCTATGGGTTAGTGGCTATATGCTTTGAGTAGATGGACTGAGGAACAGAGGCTAAGTGGCCTTGAGCAAGTGATTTGATGACAGCCAAAACAGAACCCTGATCTCCTGACTCAGTCTCCTGCTTTAGTCACATCCCTTCAATATACACAGTGCCTTTCATCCCAAGTACTTTACAAACGATACGTACACAGGAATCCCCATACCTGAAATATAGCCAGCACAGGTAGGGTGGGAGGATACATAGCCTGCTCTCAATGGCTAAGGAAAGTGGGCAAACCCCTACTCTTAATGAGGGCCACTGAACTTTAAGCAGAAACCTAAAAAATTCTAGGTCCTGGTTGTGCCCATCCACAGTGAATTAGATGGAATGTAAGCACAAACTCAGCTTCCAGCCTAAGCCATCATTAGTAGTCACAAAAGGCTCTCATTGCTTCAAACTGCTCTGATCTGCCCAGAAGATGCTAGCCTGATAGGTAAAATGACATTGCTTCATCATAGATTCATAGCTTAAGGATTTCTTGCTTTCTTTCAGTGTCAATATATCTCTTACCACAAAGAGAGAGGCCTAGGAAATACTTATGAGTGATTTGCTCTCCCTGCTGAAGGGATACAGCCTTGCTTGATCAAAAGTAGAGCTAATATTTTAAGTTAGTTAGTGAGGCCAGTTTTGTGTAGTGTCCCAGGTGGATTAACACCACACCCACAAGGGGCAGAGTCCCAAATGGAGAGCGGGCACATGCCTAGTTTTCATAGATCCTAAGGGCAGATGGCGCTTTTATTAATACTGTCACAGTTCAGGGGGAACTGTACTCCCTCTTTGTGGTCCCTTAAGGGTTCCTGGCTCCTCAGCTGTCATCTCACAGGTAGAAATCTGCATCTCTCCCCCCTCCTGACCAGATTTTTCCAGTTTGCACTTCCCTGTCTACACAGATATCCTCAGCAAGCCAGACTGCCTAAAAGAAACTACACACATGCTAAAAAGTTTACCGGAGATCACTCCAACTCCCAACCTCAAGCTCTAGTAGGTGTCAGTCCTTCAAAACCCATAACTGGATTTCCCCCCATGGTTACAAGTTCATAACCACCTCAGATTCAGAACCAGAACCACCAGGAATAGTTCCATCTTTCTTTTATACAGCTTGGGCTTTTGATCATGGCGTCATGTAACAGGTGATCAGCAGACAATGGCTCACTCCTCAGGGCATAGTTTCAAAAGATTTTGCATTAACCAGAGGAAGGGAATTAGTATTCACCTCCCCCTAGATATTCCTTAGGAAAAAGCATGTAACACTTTTTGTTACCACCCCGGCATAAACCATTCATTTAATACAATGGACTTCAAGACATTTAATTCAATAAGGTCTCCCAAGGATATGGCAGGAAGTTGCCATCTCTGTCACAAATCTCTCTGGTCAGACCTTTAAGCAGAGCAGTTGATCTGTTTTGCCAAGTGCAACAATTACTGTTCGTTCAGTGGCAGGTTAGGGAGAGCATTTTCTCTTCCAACAGGAGGCCTTTGTCCAATAGGATTGGTCTAGATACTTTTCAAGACTGGTAAGAACAGCATTCTGCAAAGGCAACTTCGTAGTGCGGTGGGCTAGTGGCACTAGGAACTGGAAGACCCGTCTCCTGAGTTCTTATTCTCAACTCTGTTGCTGACTTGCTGAGTAGCCTTGGGCAAGTCTCTTTACCCTTTCTTGCAGCTCTTCTAGGTCCATAAGGGGCATATCACTTACCTGCCTCACAGGGGAATTGTGCAGCTTAATATTGGTAAAACGTGTCAAGATCCCCTGGTGAAAAGTTCTCCAGCCATGCAGTATTCTGATATTGGTGACATGTGTCAGATGAGGGGAAAATGTCATCTTTGTGTTGTCTTTAAGGTGCAAGGGAGGCTTGTGTATTCCAGTCTCCCTCCCCATCCCATCCACAACCAGATACAACTTGTGCAACAGACCACAAGAGACAAATAATGGAAAAAAGTGTATTAAAATAGTCACAAGATTACAATAGAAAACATTAAAATCAGTCAAGAAAAATTAACAGTATGATTTTAGTATCCAAATCAAAAGTATTTGTCCAAGCAAAGCACAGTTGCTATCCCCGGCTCTCCACGGCCTTAACTTTAGTGAGGCCATGCAGTATACACCTGGCTCCCTCCCACAATAATTATACACCCATTTTATAGGTGTCTGTCCTGCTTCCTCCACCCCCAAAACCAGGCAGGATACTGGTGCGCTATCCTCTTATTGAGGAGGGGGCTTTCCTCCCCGGTTTAGGAAGATACTTTCCAAGTTAGAGGTCTGCAGGAACAAGAACCAAAAGCTCCTGTCTTCCTGCCCAAAGTGTCTCTAATACTCCATGTTACAGCTGCTTTGGAGTGAGGGGGAACCAGACTGCACAGCATATTCACCCCAGAAGGCAGGAAACTTTATTCAACTTAAATTCCAGTTTTAGAAAGTGCAGAAATACCTTAAAAATAAAAGGGGTTGCTTGTGTTTGAGAGGGAGGAGGAAAGAAGCCTTAAAAAAAAAACAACAAAACACAATGGAATAAAATCTGAGCAAAGTAGTTTATGATTTAGGGATCTCCATCACTTAGTCCTGCCTCAGACCAGGGGGCTGGATTTGAGGACTTCTTGAGGTCCCTTCCAGCCCAGCATTTCTATGATTCGATGCATTCTGGTGGCCTTTATCATACAATGTGCCAAGACCTAGATGCTGGTATGATGGGAAAATGACTGCAACCCCAGCAATGTAGATACTGTTGGAGAAACTCTACTTCCACAATACCCCAGATCTTTGAGCACAGATTCATTTTCAAGGGGGAAAAAATACAACTCAAACCTCACCCCGCATATACATAAAAGAAAAATCATGGTTTTAAAGGTCCTAGACAGATACGAGAACAATGTAAACGCCAAGCAAGGTTTAAAACAGATTCCAGGGCAATTATGTTAGAGATCATAAGGTTCTTCACCCTACCACCTCAACAGTCCACTCTGTAGGGAAACAAAGCCTTTAAGTTTTGTGTACATGTACACATACACACGAGTTACAAGGCAGATGGTTACCCAAACAACTCTGGAATATTAAAAGACAAATTAAAAACCTAATTCCAGTTTCTCTAATCATAAACTGAAATGTCAATAGAACTCTAAAAAACACAGAACACTCCAGGTATAGATTGGGCCTTATGTACCAACATAGACCACTGCTACTGTGGGAAGGCTCTCAACATAACAGCTCCTCCAAGCACCACCTAAAATACCCTTGTCCTACCCCCTCAACCCTGGAGAACTGCAGTCAAACACTAACCTATGCATGGAAAGGGGTGTTGGAGAGAAGATGTGGAGAAGAATACAGCTGCCAATTCATTCACTGGACATCAGAGTTAGCAAGTAGCAACACCAGCCCTCTGGATGCTGCACCTACATGCTTGTTTGCTGGCGGTCAACTAAGGGTTAAAAGGCCTCAGTTGTTGAAACAGAATTTTGCTGCTGTGCCAGCTTTTCAGTTCTAGCGAGGAGTAGCAGCATGTTTTCTGAGGGGAAGACAAGCAAAACAGAAGTGATACCATCCAACTCTTGCTCTCAAAAAGGTGCCAGTTCCTGTAGCAGACAGAACCAAGGCGGCAATCCCAAAGGGTATTTGTTTTTGTCTGCAGTGAGTACAAGGTCAGTTATAGTCAGGAGAACAACTTCTCCCAACAAGTAGAAAATGTTGTGGTACTGACTCTAGTTTCTGTGCTGTGACATATTACGCCCTGAGCAGTAAAGACAAGATTTATAAAGAATTCGCCTTCCTGGATACAATGCAATTCCCACGGAGCTCACCTCAGCTCGTTATCCAAGAGTTGCCTCCATTGTAACAGCCCTTAGGCTTGGTCTACACTTAGAGCACGTCTACAGTATGGGTACTATAGCGAGACAGCTCCAGTGCCTTAGTGTAGATGCTTCCTACACTGAAGGAAGACAAACTGCACCTACACTGGGAGTTAGGTTGGCTTAACTACAGCATTCAAGGCGATGAATTTTTCACACCTCTGATCAATGCAGTTAGGTCAATCTAAATCTGAAGTGCAGACCAGGGCTTAAAAGTTAGGTCGACACAGCTGTGTCAGTCAGGGATGCAAAAAAACCCACACATCCCAACCAACAAAGCTAAACTGACCTAACCCTCCCCCCCATAGAGAGACCTATATTGACAAATTAATGCTTTCATCGTTCAGGGAGGTGGTGTTTCTACACCAGCAGAAAAACCCCTTCTATCAGCATAGGCTGTGCCTCCATGATAGGGTCATGCTGGCATAGCTCTGCTGTTGTAGCTATGCTGGTATAGTCTCCACACTGTAGACAAGCACTGAGTAATTGACTGCAGTACAGAAAGGGGTGGTGGGGAGGAGAAGAATGCAGCCAATTCATTCCATTTCACAGCTTCCAAAATGGGCTAATACAGCGGTTCTCAAACTTTTGGGCTGGTGACCACTTTCACATAGCAAGCCTCTGAGTGCGACCCCCCCCCCTTATAAATTAAAAACACTTTTTAAAATGTTTAATACCACTATAAATGCTGGAGGCAAAGCGGGGTTTGGGGTGGAGACTGACAACTCGTAACCCCCTGAGGAGTCCCAACCCCCAGTTTGAGAACCCCTGGGCTAATACGATCAGACCAGAGTCTGGGATTTCACTATCGCTTCATTCAGGGTATGTCTACACTTTAATCACTACAGTGGCACAGCTACACTGAAGCGCTACAGCAGTGCAGATGCAAACACTAGGTTCTCCCATCAGCATAGGTAATCCACCTCCCCAAGAAGTGGTAGTTAGGTCAATGGAAGAATTCTGTCTACACCAAGGGTTAGGTCAGCATAGCTACATCTCTCAGGGGTATGTGGATTTTTCACACCCCTGAGAGATGTAGCTATGCCAAGGGCGATGAATTTATAATTTTAATAGACAATAACACTTTAAGCATCTTTTTCAATTATCAATTTAAATTTTCAACGTTGTGCACAATTATGGGTTTTAAGCATTTTTTCAGTTTAAACTTTCAGCTGTGGGAAATTGAGGGATGAAACAATTTAATGACAGTAGACGTTGAGATTTAAAAAGTTAAAGCATTATAACCATTAGCACACAAACTGTCAACATCCTATGTCAAAATATAGGAAGTATATAGCCTTAAATCAAACCAATAAGTTCTCAAGCAGCATTTTTCTTACTTTGCGTATCTCTAAATTTCAATTATTGATGGAAATATTTATGCATCAGTTTGTGCATGTACAGTGAAATCAACGTTTGACATTTACCGATAAAAATCTAATCCTTCCAAGCCTAGTCACACAGTATTAACTGCTAGCCTCATCCCCATTTCAGTTTTTACACCTGTTTTACCCTGACAAGGGATTCTGCTTATCCCTGAGCTGTGCTACAAGCCTGCCTTCTCCTACTTAGCACTAGGCATTCATCAGAAGTAGTCCTACACAGCACAAACTTCAGCAGGGCCTGGGATGGACAAAGGCAGCAAACCTGGAGGAATTTTAAAAGCCCTTTAAATTTTGCATTTCCTTTTAACTGACAAAAACCTGGGTTAGTGGCAGGGAATCAAGAGGAAACTCTGCATGCTCCATTGGCTAGAAGTATAGGGTTAAAACTGATCAGGTCTCTGGTCTGATCTCATTAGCCAAAAGGCAATCATGAACTCCTCTGAACTGAGTGAAACCTGAAGACAGCTCACTCAGTCAGAATCAATCCACTTCCATTAACACCGATTACTGTTCCTGATAAACAAGCTTCAAAGTTAAGACAAATCAAGGGAAAGTAAGTTCGTAATAGTTTCAGTCCCATATTGCATCAAGTCTTTCTGGCTACAGCTTTAAGACAGCTACATCATAGAAGCCATCTACTCCCGCCATGGAATGTTGGTTATGTTCCCATAAATGCAAAAGACATCCCTAGTCAGGCTCAGACAAGATCTCCTATCATGATGCCTGCAGTTCACTACACACAAGAGGCAGCTTGTTTCCTTCCAGAAGGACTCAATGAACCTCTGGAAATATAAGCAAGCATTCATAAAGATACAAGGGAAGAACAAAGAGAATCTAAAACCTTGAAATGAATCTCTCCAGTGTGGGTCTAGCTCACATGCCTTCAACTAGACTAAACAGGTCACAGGGAAGATTCCCAAAAGAGCAAGCTAGCCAGAATGTCAGTGATCTAGGTGGGGCTGCAAGCTTTCTGCATTATTCAATTTTTCCTGTTCTAGCAGATCACAGGAGATGGGACTTTAGTAAGAGTCAGTGACAGTGGAACCAAGGATGGCCCTGTCCTCTTATAGCAGCAGGCTTGTGATGGTCCCATTCATCACGCTTCTCCCCCTTACTCTAAACCAGCTTCAGGGAAAGACAGTATAGACAGATTATTGCAAGTAAAGTTTTATCACTTTTCCTTTTCCACAAAGTGCAATGTCATCTCTCTCCAGAAGAGCCCCTGCTTCCTACTACAAGTGGACAAACAACCCAGCAGGTTTCACTGGAAGCAGGTTGTCCCAAGGAAGGACACATCAGGATCTAGCTTCCTAGACGCCCCCTTCGCTTAGGGTGACCAGACGTCCCGATATTTATGTTTTTGTCCCGCATCCCGACCGATCTTTGGTCGGGACGCAATTTGTCCCGATATTTCTCTCCGCTGACAGCACTCAGCTTTTTATTTACTTTTATTTTTTTTGCTCCGCCGCCGGACACTCTCCCCCCCCCCCCCCCCCCCAAAATGTGTCCCGATATTTTCTTCCTCTCATCTGGTCACCCTATCTTCACTTACTTATGAAAAGTTGGGTTTTATTTTCACTGCACAAACCCCACTGGGCCAACACAGTCCCTGTGTTCTAAGGGACTGGCTTTAAGCTCTAACAATACATGGGCTCAATACAGGAGTAACTATATGCAATTCTATGGCCTGTGATATACAGGAGGTCAGACTAGATGAGCTAATAATGGTCCCTTCTGGCCATAAAAATCTATTAATCTATGAGCAATGTCACCATTATATAAATTTAAAGTTCTCATACATTTAAAGGGGTGAAGGGTAGACATTTCAAATGGCTAAAATTTACCAGATCCTTTATAACTTAGCTCTTCCTTCTCCCATGCAGATGGGAGGGTTTTTCTGAGCAAAGAGGTCTAATTGTATAAGTAAGATGAGGTGGCAGTCAATTTGTATAGATTGGAGAAGAGGAAATATCCTATAGAAACTACCTTCCTCATATCCATCCCTTCAAAAAAGGAAAACCCTGTTGAAAAATGATCAGGTAAATCTAGAATCCCCTAGCACCCTCCAGTTTCCCCATTAATGATTGAGACAAAAAAAATACTTTAAAATTGCCATGTTATGTATTTTCACTTTTTCTCCCCTTATCCTAGATACAAAAAAAGAATATTGGCCATTTATAAGCAGAATTCTTACTGCATCTCAACATGCAACACTGGTCTCACTTCTGTACGATTAAATAGACTATTTACACACACAACACATATATCTCTCTGTATTCACATGCATTGGTCCTAGCCTAGGCATCAAAGGCCACATGTGAGTTCTCTGGGTCACATTTGATTCAAGCCATTCCAGTTTGAATTTTTGTTTTGCTTTGGATACAGTGGGATCGCCTCAGTTCTTCCGAATGTCAGCATAAACCACGGATTCCGACTTGTTAATCTTGTCGCTGTGTTGCCCACCGGAGTGATCTAATTGCGCATAAATTACTGGGCCCTGAGGACAGAGAGAAAAAAAAAAAAACACAGAATCAGCGCTTTTAAGAATGGGTTGCACTTCCCTCTCCCTGCTGCAGGGTCTCCTGTGAGAATTCAGGGACAGCAAATGCACAGTCCCTGCTAGCTAATGGAACCCCAAAGCAAGTGGGCTGAGCCTGCATCTATACAAGAAATCTGGTGTGTCACCTTACTTGCAACCCCAGTGTACCATGCAGCACAAGGGCTCATTTTAACTAGATTGGCCGGCGTGTGAAGAATGCAAGGTAAGATCCACAGTTCTGAAATGCATCAGAGTTTCCTCAGACACAGAAAGCTATGAAGAAGATATGTAGCTCGGTCAGATGCAAGCTAGGGTTTAATTTTTTAAGCATCATACTGTGCTACAGATTGCCATTAAGTGATAGAATTCATTTTATGCACTATAACTGCAGACCTTCAAATCCTCAGTACAACTTCCCTTTTGGAACACTGGAGGATCAGTTCCTCAAGTAGAGTGAATGAATTCTAGCCTGCAGCCAGTGTGATAGGATGTAGTCACTATTCACCAGTGAAGTAAGCAACCAGATCAATCCTATGATAGAGTGACAAGGACCACTTAGATGCTGCAGCTAGTGATGACTCAGTAGTTGGTGCACCTCCCTCAGCACTGACCCAGGGCCTTAGCTTGGTTTTAAAACAGAAGATCTAACCATGGGGGTCACCATATTGCTACTCAGGTGCTCCCTTGGCACCTGAGTAGCAATATCAGGCCTGGTGCAGGTCTCCAAATTGTGTTCTGGCCAAAACAGCTCATCTCATTCTCTTGCGGTTTTAAATAGATTTTGTATTCTCCATGACCTAACCTGTTCTGTTAAACTACTATCATGTTCAGATAACTGCACTTCAGTGATCAATGAAGGAATCCTCATATGTAGTTTGTGGTTCACACCTAAGAACTTGACAGACACTGCCAAACAATTTTGTTTCAGTGCCCCAGAGGGCAGCAATGCACATGAAGCTTCAGAACAGAGGTACTAAATGCTCTGCTGAAACCCACAGGTTCACCACGAATACCTGTGCTCCCTGAAACGCAACCTGCAGGAATATGAAGTGCAGAGTGGGATGGGGATGGGACTGGAGTGCTCCATATCCCAAAAGCAGGTATCTGAGAAGCAGGCGAAAGGGTGGGAAATTGATTTCAGCATAATGACAACTTCTCAGTTGCAGTGCTAGGATATTGCACTTTCTCAGTGAGTTAGATACAAGCAGGGGCATTATTTCACAAAATTTAAAGGGGAAGGGAGGGAAGTTGCACACCTCTCCCCGATATAACGCGGTCCTCAGGAGCCAAAAAAATCTTACCGCATTATAGGTGAAACCACGTTATATCGAACTTGCTTTGATCTGCCGGAGCGCGCAGCCCCGCCCCCCTGGAGCACTGCTTTACTGCGTTCTAACACGAATTTGGATATATCAGGTCACGTTATATCGGGGTAGAGATGTATCAGCATAAAAAACATGATATGTGATTATATTATATCCTACAAAGTTGGGGGAGGGGCAAAAAGTGGAGCAGACACACACATGGAAAGCTGGGGGAGCAAACAAAGGTGTGGGGATGAAACTGCCCCCCTTACCTGATAGCAAACAATGCCCTGGACACAAGGCTGAGGATGGTGCAGCCATCTGAGAAGTGGTCTCAGCACAACAGAGTCTGCACAGAGTGCATCTATGCTACAGAGATGCACTCTGTGCAGAGCTAAATGACCACAGCTACATAGGCATAACCCCGTAGTGTAGACAAAGCCTAAACCAACTGAAGAGGTTGTTCTGTGTAGGAACACTGCCTGCTTGAATTATGGTAGCTATTCAACAGAAGCAGCGACCTAGTTGCATCTACACCAGGGGCAGGTTAGCACAGCTATGTCAGTCAGGGGGTGGATTTTTCACACCTCGACTGACTTAGCTATGTCAACCTCACTTTTAAGCACAGACCATGCCTCAGTCACACTTACAGTCCGAATGAGAACTAAGAGGAAGTGACTGACTTTGCCCCATTGGGAAAAAAAAAAAATTACATCACTAAAAGTGGTTCTAAAACCAAAATATTTCCAAGTCTCTACACCAGCTCTTATTTCCCTTTAGTCACTTTGACTGACTTTCTCAGCTTCCCTGATCTCTCTGGATGAAAGTGGCCTTCACATACCCACTATGGTTCCCTTTCTTTCCTGGGTTTCATATGTGATTGTGTTGAATCAGACGCCCCTACAATCGACTCTCCAATAGAGTAATCGGAAGCAAGGTGTGAGAAAAGTCTGGCCCTCTCCTGAGAGAGGCACGCTATCTGAAAGCCAGCTCTTGCATGCTTCTGCTCAGCAGCTCTTCAACAACTACTGCTTCCAAAATACTCTATTTCTCTGTTAAAAGAGGAATTGGAGGTTATAAACTACTTCTGGGGGAAATATTTATCAAACTAAGCTAAAAGCCTCCTAGGAAAAAGGGGAGGCAAAAGAAAGTAACAGCGAAAGTAAGGCTGATGCCCTCCAGAGACACATGGGTACTGAAAAGATATAGCGGCCACATACATATACGTTATTGAACAGGAAACTGGGAGGAGGAAGGGGAGGAATTCCAAGGGAGATGGTCTAAAGGTTTTTAAAATAAAAAGCTGTCAATATACATCAATTTAATTCATTGGACTGGACAGTAGGCACTGGTGGTTCCTGGCTATTAATCGTGATGCTATCACTACTTACAGTAAGAATGCAGGACTGCCTCACACAAATTAATGCACCTGTACAGAAAGTGCCAAATGACCCAAGAATTTGTTCTTTAGGAGTGAGAAACAGCTCCTTTGCCCCTTAGATACAATTTGGGTATGTGATTGTGAAGCACAGAGGGTTACACACCAACATACTGTAAAGATCTCACCTATTCAGATCACTGCCAACTGTCTGATCAGATCATAAGCTACTAACAGACCTCTCCAACATCTGAGAAAGTAGAATCTCTGCAACCACCCCCTGTTCTGAGGGATTTGTGCTTTACACATCTGTCTGCTGGGTAACTGATCAAATGTCACGTAATTACTCCTGAGAAGCAAATGCAATCACATCGGTGAATGCCACTAATGGGACACCTCAGTCTTTTCTTCCATAGCAAAACACTACCCCTGTAGGGGAAGGGGCAGAAAGACTTGCAGAGAGTTTTCAAAGATTTTAAACTAGAGACAATGGTCCTAACCAGAATATAGTTTGGGGCGGAGGACAACCCAGCATGCCTTTTAAGACACCAGATGTAGTCGGGTTACGTTGAGCTTCATTACACAAAGTACAGACATCTTCCCAGACACCCTTCTGCAGACCTCTTTTAAAATCAGAGGGAATATCTCTGAATTTCTATCTCGTTAGTGGTGCCCTGGTACATATTTGGGAAAACATTAAAAACCAGGTTGGCCTAATCATATCCATGACAAAAACCTGTTCAGAAACCTGGTTGGGTGGGGAAGGTAATCCTCAGCTACTTGAATCTATATAGAAAGCTGGTCAATTAAGTTTTAACATATACAAATGCCAAAAGGAGTTTTAATGGATGGTTCAATAGTTTTACCTTAAGCCCAGTTGTGATGGGACTGAAGTTCATTTTAGCTATTCATGAACATATTGCCTCACACTAACCTGTATATGCATAAGTAGGGCATAACTCCAAGTGAACCAGTGAGGAAGTAGTACAGGGCTATTATCGCGCTAAAAATGTGTCAATGGAGAGCCAGGGAATTACGGTTACTGGAGCAACAGGAACACTGAAATTAAACATACATAAGGCCTGCGAGTCAGACAGCTACATGGACTGTAATGGGTACATGCTCCTAGATTCCTTAAAAAGATGCTAAATAAATGTTCTACAACTTTAAGCTCCAGCTCTAAGTTAAGTATTGGACTGAATAACACATTACAGACAAAACAGTTTCTGTAAGTGTCTGATGCATCTTCGTACTGGCTGTTTGTGCATCTTCATGTAGTATTATGTATTAATCACTAGTGAAATACTATCTGGTTTTGATCTGTGGAGCCAAATTAAAAACTTGTCTCGGGGAGAGGAACTGAGGCTATGTCTATACTACAGAGCTTACAGCGGTGCAGTTGTACAGATGCAGCTGTGCCACTGTAAGATCTCTCGTGTAGCTGCTCTACGCCAATGGGAGAGAGCTCTCCCATTGACATAACTACCATTGCTTGTTGGGGGTGGATTAATTATGTTGGCAGGAGAAACTCTCCCGCCAACATATCACTGCACACACTAGCACTTATGCCAGCATAATTTATGTCGCGCGGGGGGGGGGGGGGGGGGGGAGGAGAGTGGAATATTCACACCCCTGAGTAACAAATTTTGCCAAGTGGTAGTGTAGACATGGCCTGGGTGTGCATGTGAAGTTGCAAGCATGTTTTAGAGCCAATGTTGCTTCTGCACAGCCAGAAAAGAGTTTGCAAACCCAGGATACAGGAGCTCAGTATTCAAAGGTGCTGACTATTCATTGTATTTGGCATAGCTCAGTAATGGAAGGCATTTGCCTTCTAATTTTCCTGTCAAATACATTGGAACCCAAACCACCAGGTAGACTGGAGGATAGCTCCATCAATGGAGGGAGGGGGAAGGGAGAGAGAGAGAGATAGCTTCATCTATTAGCCCTAGATGATCAGGGACGCAATGCCATGCCCCGGGTGTCCCTAAACCTCCAGTTACCAGAAGCTGGGACTGGAGAACAGGGGATGGATCACTTGAAACTGCCCTGTTCTGTTCATTCCCTCTGAAGCATCTGGCCATGGTCACGGTCAGAGACAGGATACTTGGCTAGACTGACCATTGGTATGACCCAATATGGCTAGTTCTTATGCTAATATGGAAGTTATTCAGACAACAGAAAATTCTTGCACTCAGAATGGATGCTCCTCTCTCTCATCCAAACAATGGCAATGGCAGAATGGAAATAACTAGAAGGAGGATGGAATGAAATACTATGAAACAACGAGGAGGAGGAGGATGGAGTGGGTAATTGAGACAATACATAGTTCTGACCCGATGGAATACACAGAGATCTGCTGGGAAGGAAAGGACAGTGAAAGTGAACTTGAAGTATCCAACTGTCTGAACATTTAGAGAACCAGATGAAGACAACATCTGGATTTCCTGGGTACTGACTGGTAAGGTATACAGTGGGCTATCCTGAGAGAGCGCTTCCACAAAATGAAGTTAGAATTAAACATCCAAAAAAAAGAAATGAGGTGCTGTGTGCCCAGAGCTACCATGTGGATCAATGGAACTGCAGATGCTCAGCTTCTCTGGAAGTAGAGCTACTCAGATTTGAAAAGTTTTGAATAAGCCCCTAGCCTTTATGGCAGCACAGATCATCTTAAAAATGCGAAGAGTTTAAGCCAAAGCACTGAGGTCTGTACAAGCCCGCAGATAGCCTGACAATAGTTCTAAGCGGTGTGAACGGTCCCATTTATTTAAAGGGCATCAACCCTTAAGTTTGAGAACCATTTAAATGGCAACATTCGCTTCAATGTAGATCATTTTAACAAACATTCAAGCAAATGTGTTTGTTGTTTCTGGAGGCCGTGACAAATATTGGGGTGAGAGATGGGGGCGCAGCTAGTTGCTGTTAAGGTTTGCTGAAACAGATGACAAAAAGGGGAATTAAGTTCAAAATCCCCTCTGACCTTCTAAAAGAAACGCATCCCTACTGTAGTACTAAAACCCTTAAACCAAACAAAGCCACTTCCCAGAACTTTCTCTGCACCTAAAAAGTTCAAGTGTTCCCTACCCAGCTAGCAACACCTCCAGCTTTCCCTTTGGAACTGTAAGAATTTAGGCTGTCTACACACCTCCACTTTCAGCGCTAAAACTTTAGTCATTCAGGGATGTGAAACTCCCCGCCCCCCAGTGACAAAAGTTTTAGCATTGAAAAGTGCCAGTATAGAAAGCTACCACCCCGAATGAGGGGTGGTTATTTTTTAAATTGCCAGGAGAGCTCTCCCCCGGCGATAAAGCATGACTACACTGCCCATGTCACAGTACTGCCACAGCCACGTTGTAACATGGGCAGAGTAGACACTCGACAGAGTTATGGTCATTGTCAATGTGCTGCAAACTTCCGTAATTTAAAAAGTGGGATTAATTTTGTTAATTTAATTTATAACACAGAATAGTGTACTAACTGCACTAGAGGGGTGAAGAGGAAGAAGAGAGTCCCACAAGATTTGAGGTCTCTAGTGCTTAAATTAGATCGAATATGCCAAATGGAGCTTTGTAAGACAAGGAATAAGAGCCAGACAAGAGACAGTGGGTCGGGACCCCTTTGAATGGGGTCACCAGGGCTGGCTTAGACTTGCTAGGGCCCGGGGTTGAAGCCTGAGCCCCACTGCCCAGGGCCAAAGCCCAAGGGCTTCAGCTCTGGGTGTTGGGGCTCATGTTGCTGCTCCCCTGCCTGGGGCTAAAGCCCTTGAGCTTCAGCTTTGGTCCCCCTGCCCAGAGTGGTGGTGCTTGGGCTTTGTCCTCCCCCTTGGGGCTCGGGCAGGCTCATGATTCGGTCCCCCCTCCAGGAGTCATGAAGTAATTTTTGTTGTCAAAAGGGAGTCGCAGTGCAATGAAGTTTGAGAACCCCTGGTCTAAGGGCTTGTCTATACAGGAAAATAGACTGGAATAGCTGTTGCAGAATAAATTTCTCCATGGATACTCTGATTCAGGAATCAACTCATCCACATGGGGAGCTATTCCAGAACAACTATTGTGCTTTAAATTCACACCTTATCTTATTCTGGAATAAATTTCCTGTGTACAAAAGCCTGGGGGGAGGGGGGAGGACCAAAAATCAAGGACAGGCAACACCTTTTAACTAACATGTTTTGAAACACTTAGCACCTAGCATAGACATCTTTAAAAAAAACTGGCATTTTGTTTGTCTAGATTAAAAGGTCTGAGTTAGCTGCTAACCCTTTCTCTAGTTGTACACACAGATTAGTATCTTTTACCTCCATTTAACTAGTCAAGGTTAACCCTAGAGGCAAACTTAGGTTGATCACAATTGGAAAACAGGTTTTCAAATATGTTAAATTCTGTCTATACTAGGTGCTAACACATTTTAAGCTCCACTTAATGGGTTA
This sequence comes from Malaclemys terrapin pileata, assembly GCF_027887155.1. Classification (NCBI taxonomy): domain Eukaryota; kingdom Metazoa; phylum Chordata; order Testudines; family Emydidae; genus Malaclemys; species Malaclemys terrapin. Next base: position 167,139,485 of record NC_071505.1, read on the forward strand.
ACTATTGATTTTAAAAATACCTTTTCTCCTAGTCTAGACAAGTTTTTTTTGCTTCATCTCTCGTAAACTATGCCCCTCCCACCACTTCGCTTACCCCAACTCAAACCAACAGCCTCATGCTTCCCGCCTACCTCCTTGCTCAGGGCAGCCCAACATTACTATAAATCTGAAATATTTAATTTTGACTGTAGCTGAAAGGAAAGTTTTATCTTCATTCATCTGTTCTAGGAAGCAGCCAAAAAAAAAAAAAAATCTATTAATGGATAAACTCCATCCAAAGGGAATACAAAGTGATTTTACAAAGTTAAGAAACAGTTCTGAAAACTGCAAGTATGCTCCCTTCCCAATCACTTACAAGTCCTCCAGCTAATACCAGGGCTAAAATTCAAAGCCACCAGAGCTATGAAACCACCTAATCTTCCTTTTCAGAATACTGCATTGTGGCTTTTCATATATGTAGACTGTAAACTCTATGGGCCAGGGACTTTGCCTTCATTCTGCTCTATGAAGTGCGTAGCATGTTTGGCACTATTAACATAAAAGTTTTCAAACAGTACATTTAGAGTGTTCATACAGATCACTCGTTTTGATTAGGATGTCTCATTTCTTCAATCAGCTCCAATCAGACATCTAGTTATGCATTCCAAGGACCTTGTCTACACTACAGGTTACTTCGGTATAACTTGTATCAGTCACGAGTGTGACTAATCCACACCCTTGAGCAACATAAGTTACACCAACCTAAGCACCGGTGTAGACAGCATGATGTCGGTGGGAGGGCTTCTCTTGCTGACATAACTACTGCCTCTCAGAAAGGCAGGAGTTAAGCCAACAGGAGAGCTGTCTCCAAGTGGCTTAGAGCGTCTTCACCAGAAGTGCTACAGCAGCACAGCTGTGCTGCTTTAAGTGCTGTAGTGGAGATGTAGTAAGGATCCCTGAACATTCTTGCCAACTCACACCCATATTATATATAGTGTCCCTCTTTGAGAGGTTTCAAGGCTTTCCACTAGATTTTTCCCATAACTCATGAAGGCACTTTTCATTTTCTGTGGGATGATTGTCTAGGTCAGTATCAGATTCTGCCTTCAATTGTTGAGTGGAACCATAGAGGTTCAAAGCCCCAGGAGGGTGAAATGAACTGTTAGAAGTCCACAAGGCTGAATGAACACACAGGAGCCAAAGGCATCATACTCATAGGCAGACTGTTACTGTTTTGTGCTTCAATTGCATTGACTCACTCTTTCAAAGACAGGCCTATTCACCACTTAGGCTACATCTACGCTGCAGCTGGGAGGCTCAACTCTGGAAGACATATGTGCTAGCTCTGCTTGAGCAGACACACTAAAAAGGCAGTGTGGCTGCAACAGGGTGGGCAGCAGCTCAGGCTAGATGCAAGAGTACAACCCTGTCCAAGATCCTAGGTACTTACTCAAGCAGCTACCCCAAGCCGTTGCCCATGCCGCCGTGGGCTCGTTACTATTTTTAGAGCACTAGCTTAAGCAGAGCTAGCACATATACATCTACCTGAGCTAGGAATCACACCTCCCAGCTACTGTGTAGACACACAGTCTTAGGGTGCATCTGCACTAGGAAAAAGAGGTGTTCTTGCCCCATGAAATAATGTAGTTTTCACATGTAAGAAGATCTTTATTTCAACCTGGGAGCCATGGATTAGCATTCACATCACACTCCCTGTCAGTACCTGGCCCAAGCCAGGGAAGCTAACGATCCAACCAGCAGACCAATCCTGGTGAATCCTGGTCACGTGTCACCTTAGCATACACTAAGATGACGATGACCACCTCAATCTGCTAACAGAAGTGAAGGCAGCAAACTGCCTTGTCTTCACTAGGATTTTACCTCACGTCAGTTACCATGTTAACTAAAGTCTTTTTCCCATAGAGAGCACAAGACCAAAAGTGATGTACATCTCATGGTCAGTTCATTAACTGCTAGGTTGAATCCCTGCTTTTTGGAAAAGCTAAAGCTATGAAGTATTAGTTCACAAACCCCAACTACAGCTTTACACCCAATCCCATACAGAGCAGATCCCTTTTCCTCCCAGCTGCTTGAGTACATGGAACAACACAGCCAGCTAATTCACCTCTCCCACCCCACCCTTCATCCTCTCCACAACATGGAGCCACCTCTCCCACACCCTGGGAGGTCCCTGCATTGGAGAGTACTGAAATTTACCTGGTGCAATCTGGCGGGCACGTGGTTTACCAAACCCTCTGTGTCGGAGGGGGACTTCCGTGGAGCCTGCTTAACTGGTGACATCAAGCTCTCAGAGGTACTGCAGCTGACGAGGTGGCAGAGCAGAATTTGCAGGACAACGTTCAAGAGATACAAACAAAAAACAGGAACAAAAAACAAAAGCGAGTGATGGCAGGATGAAGTGGCAGGCTATGCCAAAGTAAAAGTGATCACAATGGGTATTGAGACCAGCTCACACGTTCTCCCTGCCTACCCAGTCACTCATACACTTGTCCTCATACATATCACAGCTATTCTCCTCTACCCAATAAAGCCAGATTAAGCCATAAGAACCTGGGAATGTGCTTTCTTGTCCTACATATGAAGCATGAGAGAACATCCAGGTGGGAATACAAACTACTTTCTAACTGTGCGCAGGCTAACTAACCCCCTCCTCAGCCCATATCAGTTTGAACTTCACCATTACTACATCTAGCAACAAGAGTGGCAGGAGCCACCAGCTCTTCCATGCTACATAGGTGGCTGCCATCAGTCTTCTGGCTAATTCTTTTGTATTTGGGATTCCAGACTAATTCAATCTCTTGTTCTCTGAATGTCAGTTCCTGTAGTGGCTATCATAGTTGTCACAAGTGACAGACTGGCTGGGTCGTAATTGCAGCCCCTTATACTTCTAACAGGACAGATCAAAGAGATTTCACTTAGCAACTCTGGGAACAGTTTTGGGGAGGAGGCCGACAGCTCTGAAGTTAGTTCAGTAAGGTTTGCTTTTCCACCTCCTCCTTTCAATCTCCATAGAAGAGACCGGGGAGAGAAGGTAGAAGAAAACATTCACATATCTGGGATGGACCTGGGATTAAGGAGACCAAAATGAGCAATAGTCCTTTAAAATTTCATTAGGCCACCCCTGGTCCCAGCAGCAGCCCATTCCTCTGAACACCAGCCTCACCTTTCTCCTCTTACCCAAGGATACGCTACAGAAACATGCCACTTCTTCCTATACACAAAACAAATATAGGAACTCCCTTTAACACCACTCTTCTGCCCACTAATTAACCCCTCTCTCCCCCACAATGCCCCACCTCTTACACATACAACACATGCAGCAAATACAAACACATGAATAATGACAATGACATTGAGCAGAATGCAACTCCTCACAGGCCAACCTTTTTGTTATCCAAAGGGTTAATCAAACCTTTAGAGAGCCAGCATCTCAGACACAGGACAGTAAAAAGGGGAATACTGGAAAAAGGGACCTGGAGACCCAGCAGTGAGGAGCTTCTACTCTGGCTGAAATGGACTGAGAGCAGCCCTTTAAATGGCTAAAATGGGTTACAGTAGATTCCTGGGGTTGACTGTGTATTCCTATAGGTCTGTATTGTACTTAAAGGTCACAATGCAATTTTAAGAAGTTTGTGCACCTACAGATCATGGTGATGGGTACTTTAGAAATCCATCATTATTGTCACAAAGAGGAACAGGCACTGGGAATTTAGAAGTTTTATTCCCACAGGGAAGAACTCTGAACGGTCTATGTTCTAGTCCACTGGTGAGTTCACTACTAGAAGAGACTGAGGTACGCTGTTTGGGATAAGTAGCTTTCCCACCCCAATTAGACAGAAGACAATGAAACCCAAGCTCCCAATGAAATGTGCCATCCGCTTGCCAACAGTCTGTAACAGGACAATCCAGCACAAGTCACAATGGAGTTATGTTAGCACAGAGCTAGCTGGTTAGTCAGCAAGGGAAGAGGAAATGTGTACACATACACACAGGTATTAACAGCAACCACCAATGTGATTAGTTACCATGGTGTCTAGTGGGACTGGAAGAGGAGACCCAGCCCTGTTACATTCCCAATCTGGCGTCTATATCAGGATCTCTGTAAGGAGAGGAAGATAAGCAGGATCCGATCCCAGCACATCAAGGCAAAAGGAAAAAAAACCAAAGTCAGAATAAGAATGGAGGTTTTGGCACTGCCATGCAGGGGTTCTCAACACCACCCAAATGCCCCCTCCCCACTTTAGTTCAAGACAGAACCATTATCCCAATCTGTGCATTACACTTCCACATATTGGGTTAGTTTTGTTTAAAAATTAGTCCATGAACATTTGATAGTGATATTAACAGCAATCACAGCACATCTGGCCCTCCCCTTAACCAACACATGCAGGGCTGATATGGTCAGTGAAAGCAGTATTAAGTTTAAAGATGACTCTGCTGGAAGGTGACCTATAATAGTTAAATCTATTAAAATGTATAGTGCACGAATATTACTGACCCAACCCTGGCACCCACACTGGCATCCTTCACCTGGAAAACACTCAAGTGGAACAACCTGAAGCAAGGCATTTGAATCCTGATACAAGCACCTTTGATGCGTGTCAGTGCATGCTTTCTTTAGTTATGGGGAAAACACATACAGAAAGAAAGCCAGGCTTTCCACACTGAACTCTGAGCACACACAGCTGACTTCACTTCACTCAGTCTTACCATTGGACTCTAATGAACCCATTTTCTCCAAGGTCTCCAGCTGGGAACAGGGTGGGGTGAAGAAGAGCTCTTTAGACACTGTCACCACTCAAATTAATTGCACCTCTGACCCCGATGGTCTCCTTGAGGTCACGCAACTTAGGCAACAGCTACAGGCCTGAGACCTTTCTCAGAGCAGAATCCTACAAGTCTCTCACTACAGACTGGAGTCCTTGGCTGCAGACTCCTACGAGTCACTGTGATCACCTCAGTAGGTCTGACTTCAGTTCAGCACCTGATGTTCTGTTCTCTCAGGGGCAGTGTTAGGGTTATCCAGTGACCAGCCAGCTTTCAGAAAGCAACTTACTATCTATTTAGAACAAAAGTATTTGAGAGAAAACATCTTAAAACAACTCATATATATACACCTAACTTAGTAGGTGGTCACCCATTTTCCACATGGGAGACCAACTCTGGGAGGTCTAATACATTTCAGGTTCTCCTGCAGGGCCTGTTTGTTGGCCACAGTCTCATGCCAGTCAGTTCCCAGATAGGGTCTCTCTCAGTTTCAAGTCCTTTGTCTGCTAAGACCTACGTGCAGTTGTTTCGGGTGTAAACCCATCAGCATGAACACTGTATGCCCCAAACAAGTTAGCTGTGTGACTTCCTCCCTCTGGAGACTCAGCCACAGAGTTAACTCTTAAGGTTGAGATGCAGACAACCTTTCCAGGACTGCACTGGGCCTCTGCAGACAGACTAGGCAATTCCAGAAACATGAGCCAGTTCGTTACTGCTTTTCACCATTCACCCATTGGGACATCTGGTCACCCTACATATGGATGAAAGCTTTAAGGTCTTCCCTGTCAGTAGTGAAGCCAGACACTACCGTATCCTCACACCCACCCTGTTCAATTCACAACTCATTTAAAAATACACCTGTTCCTAAAGCCAGGTAACAATTTGGAGTCTGCGCCTTCAGAGGAACCAGGGATACAGGATCTGTCTCCACCTCCTGGAACAAGCAAAGCTCAGCACTTTCTCTCCCATTCAAGCTCCAGCTGGCTTTCCTTTTTCTTTCCTGCTGCTGCTGCTTTTCCCTCTCTCCTTGCTCACACTGGTGCAGTTTGTCTTTGGACTGGTACTGCTGTCCCCAAGTTTCTGGGTTTCCAAGCGCAGCCTGCCTCTCGCAAGCTGTAGTTTCTCTTCAAATTGCAAGCTGTTCCACATCAACTGCGGAAGTAGTGAATTCAGTCTGGATGAAGCACAGTTGCTGCCTGGGATCCTCCTCTTCTCCACTTCCTGCTCAGAAGCAGTCTCCCAGGTCTCCCTCGACCTCTGCCATCTCCCCCTGAGATCTGGGTACACTTGCGGCCTTGAAATCTCATTTCTGGGCCTCAGAGTATGGCAGTTCAGTCAGCTGTGCCTTTGTCAGCTCTTGAGTTTAGCTGCCTCTGCATCATTCCACCAGTTGATTTTTCCTAGTTGCTCATAACTCATCTTCCTGGTTTTGTCTTTCCCTGAATGACTGACTTTTCTTGGTGCTTCTTCTACAATACTTGTTTTCACTGCTGTTGGTACTGTTGGAAATTTATCACTGCCATAGATCCCACACCTGCTACCACCACATATGTCACAGTTCCAGAGCTAACTGCACCTCTGACCCAATCATGGTCTCTGTGAGGTTCTCCCGCTTAGGTTTCAAGTTTGAGCCTCTTGCGCTCACCTTCCTTGGGGTGGAATCCTGTGATTCTCTCCCTCTAGACTGGGGTCTTTGGCTGCAGACCCCTGAAATTCACTATGATAGTCTCAGCAGGTCTGACTTCGGCACCTGCAGTTCTCTTCTCTCAGGAACAGCAACAGGGTTATTGAGTGACCCAGTCAGCTTTCATAAAGCAAAGTACTATTTATTCAGAGCAAAAGCATTTCAGAGAAAACATAATTAAAAGCTTATACACAAGCCTAGCTTACCAGGTGGTCACCCACCTTCCACATGGAGAACCTGGTTGGTCTAATAGAAACAGATCCTGTGAAACAGAACTTCTAAAAAATGTTTTGGATACTGTGTTTCATTTAATGAGTTCCTCATTTTTATATCCTTACATTTCATGTTAGTACCATATAATATGCACTACTGACATGTCATAATATAACAAATTAAAAATAGAATATTTCAACTATTTTATTTTTAAAAATCACTGAGGGCAGAGGTTATTTAGTACGGACTGAAACAAATCAAAGTGTCTCCTGTTTGCATTGTAATGAAACCACTGGAGGGTTCATTCGTCCTTTAAAGCAGGGGTTCTCAAACTTCATTGCATCGCAACCCCCTTCTGACAACAAAAATTACTACATGACCCCAGGAGCGGGGACCGACGCCTGACCGATGCCCGAGCCCCACCCCTGGGGTGGGGGAGCCAAAGCCCAAGCCTCACCGCCCCGGGTGGGGTGGACCAAAGCCAAAGCCCAAGGGCTTCAGTCCCAGGCAGGGGGCCTGTAACCTGAGCCCCGATGCCCAGGACTTGAAGCCCTCAGGCTTCAGCCCCAGGTGATGGGGCTTGGGCCTCAGCAAGTCTAAGCCAGCCCTGGCGACTGCATTAAAATGGGGTCACGACCCACTTTGGGGTCCCAACCCACAGTTTGAGAACCCCTGCTTTAAAGAAAGATACCAATAAAAATGCATAAGCCTAGAGAGCACTGGGAGGAATGACAGTTCCCCAGCTATCGGACTACAGCTCCTCTTGGTACTACATCCCTTTGGGGAGGTCATGATGGCCAGCTGAAGACAGGACTTGGCTGAAATGACTCCTGCCTCATCTCAACCACTTGTGGTCCTTTCACTCTTCCCTCACTTCCCCCCCCCCCCCCAAACACTGGTAAAAAGGGAGTGATCTCTTACCCAGAGTAATGCTTTTTAGAGTTCTTCTTTCTGACGACACACACGATAATCGCGATGAGCAGCAAGACAACTAGAGTCACACCAATGGCTATCGCTACCACCATGCCAGTGGGGAACGCAGGTAGATTGTCTGGGTGGAAAAAAAGAGATTCAACACTTTGCTTCATTTTCTAGTTAGTAAAAATGTGAGCCACAAAAAGCCTCCTTCCTCCCTTAGATCCTTTCAGAGCAGGAGGAAGTCACAAAGTGTCAAGGGTGAACACGTGCAGCACAAACGGAAGAGCTAGCTGAGGACAAGCAGAGTTCCGTCTGTTCTGAGCAGGCATTCTGAGTACTTGACATAAGAACAAAAGTTTCCATAAACCAAGGATAGAGCCTGCATTTTAACCAGTCAGAAGTCAAGGAGTGCAGAAGTTAAATGTACAACAAGAACCTTGACTCATGTTACACATGACTTTGTTCTCAGGTACATCTGTGCAAATCCCATTGAGGTAAGTTGGAAAAAACAAGCACATCTGAGGGAAGAAAAGTGCATAAATATCATATATTGAGATCTACTGATAAATAATATGTAGCTGTTGTATCACACTTAAGTAGCATGCATACAGCACAACTATAATCCAAGAGTATACCTGTGAGCAAAGAAAGACTACTTCTAGAGTCTTTGCTAGTGCTTCCTCAACCTTAATACATCACTGCACATATCTGTAATGTTTCCTTTTCAAGTTATCAAAGAGTGACAGTATTACTTTGCTCAAATTGTCTCAAACACACACCTTTTGAGTGAGGCCAAGTGAACAGCCAGAAGAGTTAAAAAACAAAATGAGTACAAAGATAGTTTATAATGGAAGTCTGAGTTATTAACTACACCATTGCTGTTTGGAAAAGCTATCATACATAATTGCAAGGTTTTCCACACCCCTCACTTGTTTCAAGGTCTCTAATTAAGGCTATAAGAATTTGAACAAGACAGTCCAGGGTTGCATCTACTTTAGATAAGTGCACCACTGCAGCCTGCCCCAGATACAGTTGAACTAGTCAGGTTTCAAGGGTGCAGAGCATCTGCACTAGGCATTTGTTTCAGCCTACTCATGTACTATGCCCACATAAGGCATTCCCACAGCAAGCATTGTAGGGTATATAGGTTGCTGTACCATAGAATACTGCAAATGCCCAGTACATCTCCCTGTATAAGTGCACTAAGTTTATGGAATATTCACACATTTCGTCTTTCCACATTTTGTTTTGCCCCCTGCATGAGCTGCCCGTTCATCGAAAGGGCTAAGGACTAGGTCATCACTCTAGCGGATGTCATGATGAGGCAGCTGCTTCTTCTACACTTATTACAATGGGCACCCTACTTTTGGGGGGTGGGGATATGATGTGCAGAAACCAGTGATGAGCAGATTTTTATTCCCATCTTTTAGTTTTAATTGTGTTTTTTTTTTTGTTTGTTTTGCAGCTGAACTACTTCCCCTCCGTTTCCTTTTAGGAACTAGAAATGAATGGGAGCCATGTGCCCCGGTCTGGAGGCAGGATATCCCCTCTAGGCCATTCCATGTGATCTACTAAGATCATTCCCCACTTAAGGAAGAGGAGCCCCGGGGGATGCATCACTTCTCACAGACAGAAGGGGAGAGATGCTTGAGCACCATGCAGAGATAAGTGGATTTACTGTGGTGTATATGGGAGCCAATAGTCACTTTATTTTTGTTTTCACATCTGAGAGTGGGAGATGCTGCTGAAGTAGCACCTAGATAGCCCTAGCACCCCCCAGTAAAGCACACAGGTGCAGGAAGACATGCCTCTGCATGTCTGCTAACCCACCACTGATTGTCTTGTGTAATTCAGGATAATCCCAAAGAACCATGTTTTAAAATATTAAAAGTTATTTCTCATTATACTTGTGTACTTTGTGAGAATGGTATCAAAACATTAATTTTTTAATTAATCAGTATTGATATCAAGCTTATCATGATTCTCTGGATTTTTGTTCCTTAGGGTAAAGGCTGGAGCACTATTTTAAGATTTATAGGTTTTATTAGCCAGAACAGAATTTTTAAGAATAGGTTACAGCAAGCAAGATGCTAGATGATAGTTTTTACAAGATCTAAAAGAATTAGATTTTAACATTCATGTTAAAATCTATCAAATGCATCTGACTTATGACAGTCTTCTACAAGTAAGCTACCCTAGTTCTACCATATTTGGGGCATGTGGTTTGAGTACCAACACAGGACTATGAATTCTTATCAACTTGTCAATTAAATAACTTGTTGAACTGCAACATTGGTGGAATTGCCTATAACAGTTTAGTTAATAAAGTCGTCAATTTAGTTCAAATGTTACCCTTCCTAATGATACTCCTAGCTAAGATGCAATTCACTCCCAAATATGCAGGTAACAATAGGGTTACCATATTAAGACATTAAAAACAAAAACAAAAAAAAAAAAAAGACACTCCACAGGGCCCTGCCCCAACTCCGCCCCTTCCCTGGCCCCACCCCAACTCCGCCCCCATCCCAACCCCTTCCCCAAAGTCCCCACCCCAACTCCGCTCCCTTCGCCTCCCTCCCAGCCACGCGAAACAGCTGCCCGAGCACTACCTGCTTCATGGTTTGCCGAGCAGCCCCCAGACCTCCAGACCCTGTGCCCCCGGCTGGGCGCTTCCCCAGTGCAGCCGGAGCCCGGGAGGGGAAGCGCCCAGCTGGGGACGCAGGGTCTGGAGGCTGCCTGGCAAACCATGAAGCCGGTAGCGCTCGGGCAGCTCGGCTCTTCAGCTGCACAGAGCTGAGGTGTCTGGGGGGAGCAGCAGCAGCAGCCGCTGCTGCCGGAGCCACTCTCAGGTAAGCAGGGGACAGGGATGCCGGCAAAGCATATTCCTGGACACGTTTGGCTTTTTGGCAATTCCCCCCAGACGGGGATTTGAGGACCAAAAAGCTGGATATGTCTGGGACAATCCGGACGTATGGTAACCTTAGGTAACAATTGAAAACTATTCCTAATTCATCTGAAATTTACCAGTATTGTAGATTCTTATGCTACAAATAGCCAAATTTTCAAACAAAGGTAAAATTCTTTTACTGACAAGCCAAAAAAGAGTTTCTCCCTCCTAACTGAGGGCTTGAAACCACAAGATGAGTCACTTCCAGATTGTTGCTACTAAGGGTATATCTGTGCCAAGAGCAAGACTTGCCGTGACCAGTTTTCTGTTCCAGAGTGAGTCTAAATATATGCAGCAAGTTCTTTAAACCTTAGCTCTCAGTTACTTATTTAGTATTATTTCTAAACAATTGTTAAACTTTTAACTAAAACAAAACGTATAATGCATACCTGTAAGTCCCGTACAGAACTGACACAGCTACATATTGTATGCAGTGTTGTAGCTGTATTGTCTCAAGATGGTAGAAAGACAAGGTGGGTGAGATAATATATTTTACTGGACCAACTTCTTTTGGTGATAGAGAGGGGTCCTGAGGAAGAGCTCAGTGTAGCTCAAACTTGTCTCTCTCACCAGCAGAAGTTGATCAAAAAGCTTTTGAGCTACACAGAGCTCTTCTTCATGACCTTCCGCCCCCCAAGAAGCTGATCCAATAAAAGATATTTCACCCACTTTGTCTCTCAGATACATGCTTTGAGAAGTACTTAACTTGGTTATATTAAGTTATCACATGGCAAAATATGCATAAAAACCTATTTTTCTGTTGTAATTGATACAAAGGTATCAACATTTGCAAGAACTGATTTCTTAAGATAGAACATTCAGGTACTTAATTTCAACAATGGTGTTCTGACAGCTGTATCTGGTTCTTTTCCCAGATTTCATTGTCTCCCTAGCACTTTAAAAAAAAAACAGTTAATATGGTATGTGTCTTAGGACAAGATAAGGTGTTGGGGGATAGGGGGGACCCTTCAGTAGGCAGCTGGTGGACTGTCTTTTTGTCCAGATACTTCAGCCTCAAGGATCAAATAACTGAACACAAAAAAGGCCTCTTAGCAGTTACCAATCGGCTGTCTAACCTGTTCTTGGTAAACCCCTTTGTGAGCCAATCAAAAAGTTACCTCCTGCTTCTGACAAAGATTTGCAGTGTTCCATTTGGAATACAAGTGTCTTATGTCACCTTCTAACCATCCAGTGAGAAAATGTGTCCCTTGAATTCCTGCAATAGTTTATTGCTGCTTTGTCCATGGAAAATTCCATGATCTTTGAAGTGGCCAAAAATGGCTTCCACAGTTTACAAAATTTTTTGGAGTGATATCTGTTTTAGCTCATCCCAGGTTAGCCTTTGATCATCATTTTGGCATTAGCAGATACTGGGTGTAACTGATCACTTAGGTACTGTTCCCAACCATCCTTGCATGTAGCTGCTTGTCTCGCAAAGCTGCAGTTTCTCTGGTTGGCAGTTGTGGGGCCTCTCTGCCAACATCCATTCTGAAGTTCAAAGAAATATCCAATAAATTCTGCAAATGTCCACTGTCTTGCTCATTATGAAGTGGTATAAAGACTCTTCAACTGTTGCAGGATGAAGTAGTTACTGAAGTAACAGACAAGAGAACTGCACACCTTTGTCTCAGCTCCTGATTATTCTTAATTTCAGGTATAAACTTAAAATTGCTTTTGTACACTAAGTTGTTTGTGTAACTGTTTACCAGCCGATGACTACTCTGTGACCACCTAGGCATTCACTGTTTATAGTGCTTCTTCAAAGGTTTTGCATTATATTCGATGTATCACCCATGCTAATTTCCCCCCACCCCCACTGTTACTCACACCTTCTTGTCAACTGCTGGAAACGGGCCATCCTGATTATCACTACAAAAGTTTTTTTTTCCCTCCTGCTGATAATAGCTAACCTTAACTGATTACTCTCCTTATAGTTGATATGGCAACACCCATTTTTTCATTGCCTCTGTGTATATATATCTTCCTACTGTATTTTCCACTGCATGCATCCGATAAAGTGGGTTTTAGCCCACGAAAGCTAATGCTCAAATAATTTGTTAGTCTCTAACAAATTAAGGTGCCACAAGTACTCATTCTTTTTGCTGATACAGCCTAACACGGCTACCACTCTGAAACAAAAAAAATTGTAATACCTCTGTTAGTGATCAGTTACATATATGTTCTTAGTGAAGACCTTCCTTTTTGTTTAAGGTTGCCATAGCAACAAAGCTTTTTCAGACTTGAAGGAATCCAATTTAGGTAACTTTAGAGCTTTTATTAGATCTTTAATAATTACAATAAACTATCAAACTGATCTATTTTATATCGACTTTGAATTACAGAGTACCTTATAGGAGAGAAAGGAAAGAAAAGCCTTGTCTACATAAGAAGTTGCACTGATTTAAATAAATGTGTTTTTGTAAAAGTGACTTAGTTAAACTGGTATAAACCCAAGTTAATTTACTAAACTAAGCTAAATTGATTTGAGAGGCTTATATCAAGGGCCAACATAGGGGTTTGCACTAATTTAGCTACCCCCAAAAAATGACCCTTAAACCCGTGAATCTTGTGTACAGACATGGTCTATAATCATAGATATGCATATCAATGCCATCATTAATGAATTCCATATTGATCTGTCCTCCCTACACTTGTTGATCTGGGGATACGGCTATCACGAGGGCTGGTGATATCTGTATTGTAGGGATGGGCAAGAGAACACCCAGGCACTGCCTAGGCTGCTATCCAGCTTGCCTAGTATTAGGTGAGGTGTTCAGTGGCCAGGCAGAACCAAGAGCCTCACTACTAGTAGTAGCTGAAGGCCCGTGGACTTGCGCAGGTGTAATTCAAAAGTTGTGCATAAAAAGCCAAAAATGTCTGAATTCCAGTGATGACTGAACCTGGTGATATTCTGAACAAAAAGTGCTCTCTCAAGTCATGCTTGTGGCTATTTCCATCACTTCACACCGATTCAGACATTCTAGGTTTCAGAGTGATGTTTGGGTTTATTGTGTGGTGGTCATATTGGGGGAGGGGAGGTCGCCATGCTGTGCTGGGAAAGTTGTTTACATCTGTGCTGGTGGAGAATGGAGGGGTGTGTGCTGCAGTGAGGGGCTGTGTGTGTTTGCAGCTATTGCATATGATGGTTGTGCTGGAAGATTACCTTGAGGTTTGGCCAGGTAATACACCATTTGTGCAGTCTCCCTAATACAACCAATGAAATTGTTCCATGCAGATTAGCTGTAGACCAAGGGTGGTAATTGGTTGAGTTATCTCTGAAAGCACAATGGTCTAGGACTCTTGGCATGGCATAGACATGTGCCTTACTGTAGCTGTACGCCACAGGGATGTAATTAAACTCAAATGGCTGAGAACTTAAATTGGACAGTAACATACCATAAAACCAAGAGGATTATTCAACCAGGTGATATTCTCAACAAAGATCTCTCACACATTTGTAGCTGTTTCCACTGCTTCACACTGACTCAGACATTTTAGGCTCCAGAGTGACACTCCAGGAATCTTTTTATAAACTGTATTTGTATTACGATAGCACCTAGGTGGCCTTGCTACGGACCCAAACTAAATTTCTAGGCACGATACAAACACAAAACCAAGACAGTCCCTGCCCCAAAGATCTTTATAATCTAAGTACAAGACAAGACCATGCAGACAACTTGACATGACAGGGAAGGAGCTCTCAGCTGTAAAAGTGGCCAGCAAAGGTTGGTCAGGAGCATTGTGGGATGCCGCTGGGAAAACCAAGTAAACCAACACAATTACATAATTTGCACTTGCTGCCTATGCTAGCTCTGCACTGGTCGGGGACATCAGCCTTGCTCAGAGCAAATGTAATTTCAGAAGTGGTCTGAACACCTGTGCACTGGAACTAGCAACGCTGAGGATTGATGTGTGGTGTTACAAGCCTGCCAGGAAATTACAATGGTAATTTTTTTTAGCGTAGGTCCAAGGTGCATTCTCCAACAGGACTGTGCCCAACTCTCCTCCTTATTCCCCAATGATATAGACAGCACTGTCACAGATATGGCAATTTCCTGCAACATCCTGGACAAACTTTACTGAATTCAATCTTTTAGGAGTTCACTGTATTTATCTATTATGGGACTGATGTCTCCAGTGGGGGGAAGACACATGACTAACGTAAACCCTGAGAAGTGTTATGCATTTCAAAGGATAATATGTAGGGCCATACCAAATTTACGGCCATGAAAAAACGCGTCACGAACCGTGTAATCAGGTTTTTTGTGTGCTTTTACCCTATACCAAGGGTAGGCAACCTATGGCACGCGAGCTGATTTTCAGTGGCACTCACACTGACCGGGTCCTGGCCATCAGTCTGGGGCTCCGCATTTTAATTTAAATTTTAAATGAAGCTTCCTAAACATTTTAAAAACCTTATTTACTTTACATACAATAGTTTAGTTATATATTATACACTTATAGAAAGAAACCTTCTAAAAACATTAAAATGTATTACTGGCACACAAAACCTTAAATTAGATTGAATAAATTAAGACTCGGCACACCACTTCTGAAAGGTTGCCGACACTTGCCCTGGCCTATACCATACAGATTTCAAGGGGGAGATGAGCGTTTCTCAATCTGGGAGTCCTGACCCAAAAGGGGTTGCAAGGTTATTTTGGGAGGGGAGCTCTGAAGGCAGCAACACAGAAGTAAGGGTGGCAATACCAAACCATGCCATCCTTACTTCTGCGCTGTTGCTGGCGGCGACTCTGCCTTCAGACCTGGGTGCCTGGCCGGCCAGCAGCCACCCTCTGGCCACCCAGCTCTGAAGGCATCACCACCACCAGCAGCAACACAGAAGTAAGCTTAGCAATACTGTAACCCCTCTACAATAACCTTGAGGTCCCCCCTGCCCTCAACTCCTTTTTGGGTCAGGTCCCCTACAGTTAAAAATACAGTGAAATTTCAGATTTAAATATCTGAAATCATGACATTTATGACTTTTAAAATCCTATGACCATGAAATTGACCAAAATGGACCATGAATTTGGTAGGGCGCTAACTATATGAAACAATGTGCCAGACAAGAATGAACTTTTAAAGATCACTGCATTTCTAGGGGGAGGTATATGTAAATGTACCCCTTCCAGTTAAGCAAGAACTCTGCGTTTTGAAACTTCACTCTGAGGAGGGGACCTTAGTCTGCTCAACACCTGTTACATGAAGACAGGCTGAGAGGCCTAACCTGTATAAAGGAGAGACCCAGATTCGTGTGTGTGCTAGTTCTGAGCTAAGTTATAAACTTAACCACAAATACCCATTGATCGGGTTTGAAAGACTGACTCCTACAGAGCCCTTGTCAGCATTGGGGTGACTTCTGGTAAGCTTATTAGCATACATGGAGGTTTAATAGGTTCGCTCTGTAATGCTTTCACCTTATGAATAAATGAACTTGCTTACAAAAAGCGGTGTCACAGCTTATAACTGAGCACTTAACCTGTTTACAGCCTCTGAGGAGAAAAGCAAAGCAGGCCTGCTGAGGTAGTCTGACCTGCTGGGGAATTCACAGTGTAGGCAGGGAACTGTGCACCACAGAAATACCCCAGTCAGGAAAAAGAAGTGAGATACCGGTCTCCACCCAAGAGAGGTGACAGCTAGGGAGCCAGAAAACCTGAGAGTGGATGTTCTTGGTGGACCATAGGTGGGGGGAAATACAGATGTAGTTGCCTTGAACTATGACAAAACGCTTTGCATTACAAATTATTCTGAATCCCTGAAGTAGTGATGAGCTTTTGGAAAACAAACACCCATCCTACTTCACAATTTGTTCCAATTACTCCCCACAACCAAAGTTTGTCTTATTCCTGTGTCTCAGAGAGGAAAGCAAACTCTTGACTTCTTCCAGCCTTAATTTATTTAATGAAATAAAGGATTTCACTCCATGATTTCATCAGGATGAATTCAATAGTTGCCTCCCACATCAATTTTACATGTCAAAAGTCACAAGCACACATTAGGACGTGGTTGAACCGAAAGAAGAAAGTGGAGTCTTGGCTGCATGGAAGTCTTAGAGTAGCTCAGAGAGATACATAAAATCCCTTTGTGTCACCGGTAATATAACACCCTGCTAAATTGAGAGACTGGATTATATTACTGCATAACGTTTCTCTAAACAGAGATTAGGTCAGTTTGCAATGATTACAAATCATTTTCATCCAAAATGAAACACTAAAGGTGTTAAACCTTTGACAGTTTCTTCTACTAACTATTAAGGAAGTTTTAACAGTTTTTTGAGTTCTACTTTCCTGTGCTCTCAAAGCAGTGATAGCCTTAACATACAGACAATCCACAGGTCTTCATTAGATCCCTCCAAAATCCCTGCATGTTTAGTTCCTGTTAGAAGAGGAGTAACTTCCATCATCTGAAATTTAAACAGCATGGAACCAAGCATCTATTTCACCAACACAAAGACAGACAAAATGTTAGTTTCCCTGCATGTTGTCACCAAGCCCACACCCCACCTCATCCCTTCAGCACCCTGTTGACTATGACGTTCATGCGAGAGAGATGGGATTTGTTTGCAGACTTTAGGACATGCGAAAAGTTAGGATTTGGGACTATTGTGGATTGAGTAAGAAAAACTGGTCAAGACGGTATCTTCAGTGTTTAAAAATTACCTTGGATAACATATCCTGAGAGTGACCCTTGGGGCTTTGGAGACTAGAGATAAAAATCAACAGTCTCTCCCAGGCCCAGAATGGCATCTAAAGAAAAGAAGAGTTAGTGAGGGGAGGTACCTCTCTGCACGACTCTAAGTCGGATTTCTCCTGGCTTGACAACTATGTCAGGTGGGTTCTTGACATCGCAGAAGTAAGTGCCGTTGTCCCGGAACTGCACGTTTGCTATGCTGACAGATGCATCTTTCTTGTTAAGGTCTCCAGCCCAACTGATTCTGTTCTTAAATGGTGTGTCCTTCCCAGGGTATGCGTTCCCTTGAGAGTAATAGAAGAACTGCAGCCAGGGAGGAGAGCATGTAAGAACATCCATGTCAGAACATTGCAAAGCTTACACCCCTCCTTCACTACGATAGTATCTCCAGATCTGCCGGGCCCTTTCCAATACCACATTAGGAGGTAGGAGTAGGAATTCCTCCAGAGGCCAGCTACTTCTAGCTTTGCAGATTGTAGCAAGCATGCTGTCGCTCCACTAATCACACATTCAAGTAGCCACACTATGACTTAGTCTTCAAGCCCACCGCAAAGTCTTTTTTTCAGGCCAAGGAGTCTCAATCTGAGTGTTGCGATGCTAGAGAAGGGTTCACACATAGGTGTCACAGGTCACAACCACTGTGCCCTTCTTGTATTGAAACAAGAGGGGGATTCCACTTCCCAGGTATTTGGGAAATGACCCTGGGGTTTCCTTACTGGAAAAAGTTGTGAACCACTGCCCAAGACAGTCCTTACCATAATAATATGTTCATACATCACCTAGCACAGTGAGGCCACAATTCTGATTGAGGCATCTAGATGCTGCTACAATGCAAGATGAGTATTTAATACTTGCATGTTCAGCTATGTAAAGATTAACATTGTCTATGTGATGGAGGAAGAGGAAGGGAGCTAAGCCTGAAACGGTTTTGGCTGGTGTGTGGTGGTGTAGGGGTTTCCTTCCCTACATTTTGTAAAGAGTGAATTTAAGAATGCAGGTTTTGTTAGTGTAACATGAAATCTGACTATTCAAATATGGAAGACAGATAATTCAGAGATGTTCAAACAGCAACATTAAAATATGATTTAAGTACAAATATGTGCAAAGTAGCCAACTTAATGATACTAAATGTCTAAAAACTAAGAGTTAAGGTTGCCCATGCATTTCCAGAACCTGGAGATTGATTAAATTCTCCGAAAACCAGGAAATAAGTTAAGTAGCACACTGCGCCTGCAATGCAACCTTAGTTCTGTGCCCTGCAGCTAACTGGGAATGGTTCAGTACGGTTGGTGCCATTAGCAGACATGAAGGACTACATAAAGGTGTCATTACTTGTGCTGTATTCAAGATCTGAATCTGCATTTATCTGCCAGCACTCCAGGGACTGTCAGAAATCTGGAAATATGCATGATTATAGTCCCCACGGCCCAGCGAGGGGCAAGTGAAGGCACCATCTCTGAAAAAAATCCTCAGGCCAAAGGGTGGTAGCAAGTCTGGCGTAATCTGTGTAGAATCAGCAAGTCCTGTATGCTATGCCTGCTCTAAATTAGAGGTCTACAGTAGCAAAGAGAAGGTGTTAGACTTAGCCCTGCAGTGATCATGTATTCTATAGCATCTGTTAGGCCCGGTACAGGGCTAGTCTGTGTTTTCAGGCATCACTCAAGGAGATTAGAGTTCAGACTACACTGCGGGGATGGTATACACCTAACTCTTCATTTCTTGGTTTTCAGAAGTTTTAATTTAGCCATGCTCCACATTCTGGAAGGGCACAACACATCACGGGAAACTTTAACTGTGTTAGTCAAGTTGGGGGAATTTTTTTTAATAAATAATTTTTCAACATTCCCATCTAGCATAGCTCAGCATCCCCCTTCCACTGCTTCTGGTCCTGGGCAAGATTATCACAAAATGCACTGGCTGCATGCATGTCATTTCACTGCCCCGGCATCATCTCCAGTTCTGCTTCTACAGCACAGGCCACCTTACCATGAAGTGGCACGTGTCAGCATAGCAAGACCTGGAAAGAAGAGGCAGGAACAGTGGAGGAACTAGCATGGAGTCTAGTGGGGGAAGGCAGGAAAGCATGTATATAGGGTATTTGGGGAGGCAGGTGAAGCTGACCAACATCCCCCACTTTACAGCTCTGACCCCTCCTTTCCCTGTACTGCTCCAACACCCCTCACATTGCCCCCCTCCTCCCACCACTGCTCTGACACTGCTCCAACTCTTCCAACATTCCCTCCATCACATCCATTGCCGACTACCCCCACAAACCCTAGGCTCCAAGCCCCCTAGGCACTCCCACATACACTGCTTCAATGGCATACACACCCCCAAGCTGATTCACCAGCACCCTTGCACTCCACACCCCTGGTAAGCTCGCAGAGGCCATGAGGAGGAGGGGAGATGGTGAGGCTGTGAAAAGTGCACGTACCAGATGGAGGCAGGAGAGTGATGATGTAGTCCCTACCCACATGCACTGCACATGCTCATTCCCTGTTCCCCATCCCAGACCACGTCTATCCCTTATTTGTTGAGGGATGATCAAATGCCTCTTTAGGAAAACCAGTTCTTCAAAGCTCTAGTCAAACTGGGTTTTCATGTTTTGTGCCTGAATTCTTTACATCAATAAGGTTTGCTGTCCAGGATGTGCTGGCCCAGTGCATAGCTCCAAGGGGCAAAAGATGACACAGAGGGTGGGTATGGCCCTCACTTTGTACCCTTCCAAAGCCAGTGCACTCCTCCACACTGCTCCAGCGCTTCCTCCCTGCTCTGACTTTCCTTGTTACCTAACTGTGCACCTTTTTAAGGTTTAGAATGTATGTATACACTACAAGCACTACAGCAGCACACTACAGCGAGGCCACTGTAGCACAGGCACTTGCTACAATGACTGAAGAGGTTTTTCTGTCACTGTAGTAAATCCACCCCCTCAGTAGGCAGTACACTAACTCCTCACTTAAAGTCGTCTCGGTTAACATTGTTTCGTTGTTACGTTGCTGATCAATTTGGGAACATGCTTATTTAAAGTTGCACAATGCTCCCTTATAACGGCGTTTGGCAGCCACTTGGTTTGTCCACTGCTTACAGAAAGAGCAGCCTGTTGGAGCTAGCGGTGGCGGCTTGGAACCCCCATCAGCTCCCTGCTTCCCTAAATTCCCTGAGCAGCAGCCACCCAGCAGAGCTCTTCCTTAATAATATCCAAGACTTCCCCCTCCCAGCCCTGCCCCAAACAGCAGGATCAACCCAGACAAAGGGCTCTTACTGATATAGGAGTTGTTGCTCCCTCTGGTTGGAAGCTCCAGGAGATGGACGCTGCGCTGCTGATCACATCTCGGGATGAAAATGTGCATGGAAGTCTTGCTTCTGTCCCATTCTCCACAAAGAGCTCCTCTGGTGTCTTCACATCAAGTGCTGATACTCTGACTGTTTGGGGGTGGGGAAGAGGAAAAGAAAAAATGAAAGAGTCAAGAGCTGTCTTCAAGGACAAGCAAAGAACAAGCTACATGGGATAAACTGGTATCACCTCAAGAATTACACAAGAGCTCCAAGAAGGCATCACTACCCCTATGGCGATGGGTTGTGCAGATATCACATCAAGTTTATAGCATGGACACATTGGCTGGATCCTGCTTCCCCTTTCTTGTGGTGTTTGCTATGGGGTGTTCCATGCCAACAGCTGCTTCCTGTTGTGCAGCTGGTGGGAGACAATGTTATAGTACGAAACTCCCTCATATTTATTGCTCCAACTTCCACTGGCAGTTTTTGAGAAGTTAACCTTGAGAAAGGTTTTGGGCCTGCTGCTAATCCATTTCCTGCTTCATTCACATCTCTCTCCTCCCCATAACACTCTGAATCTCTGCTGCAACTGGAACAAAACACCAAATTCAACTCCACTCCTGATGAAGTGGGGGGGGGGGGGCGGAAGAGAGGGGGGAAACTAACCTTTTGACTTAAGTGCACCACCTAATTCTATAAAGGCGTAATGTTACCATTCCCTGGCTCACTTCAGCAGCAGCCCTAAATAAATCAAAGAAATACATATGAATTGTTTGACTTACAACATTACCAAAGCTTTTAACTCCTACAGCATTTCAGGTGAAGGATCTGTTTAACAAGATTTCTCGTTACTGAGCCAGTGATAGATGTGCACAGTCATACAGACTAGAATCTGTCACCCCATCCTTCTCCTCACTTCCAAAAGAGTAAGCTTCAGAGTATTTTACAAACGGAGAAGTTGGTAACAGCGACTCTGGTGTGTGTTATTGCCATTAGATCTGAATTTAATCTGAGAGGAAGTTGGATCACCTCACACAACAGGCTTGGAAAACAGCCTATAAATATCAGTTCTATTAAAGATAGATTATAATATTTTAAACTGAGGCAGCCTCCAGACACTTAGCTACCATGGTGATGAGTTGTGGTTTAAATATGGATTGCCAAAACATGAGGCGGTAAGTCTGCAGCGGGTCTGAAAGCGAGCCCTGAAGATTGCATATGGCTCATTAGAGTAAGTTCATCTTCTGTAGAAGTTAGTCTGTAGAGTGCTCTGGAAGTGCTAGTTATTTATTCTCCTACAGAACAACCTTGTTTAAGAGGCCAGGGGAGGCTGGGTATTACTGACTGCCTTGTCATCACAGCCATTGTATCAAACAAACAGAACAGCACAGAAACAGCGCTCTAAGGGAGGTGGATTTTCAACAAGAGGTTGCATCAGAGCTTCCCTTCTCCCCCACATATAATCTAACTACAGGCCAAGAAATACTCCTTTCCTTGGGTCCCTGCTACCAAATGTTTATTCTGAACACACAAGAGGTCTTCTGGAAATTCAGTGAAGTGAATACATAGCTGCAGTGCTGGAAGTAGATTTTTCTGCTAATGGAGTGGCTATTATGATAATGGAAAACAATCCATTGTTTCAAGACCAAACCACAGAACAAATCTCCCTTTCAGGTAAAAAGCAAGCAAGATGCCCTTAACATTAGTGTAGGAAGTAAAATCAGCACTGAGACATTGCTTGCCTGTATAGGGGACAGAGGATTCATTGCTACCAACAGGAAGGAGTAAGCACTGACCTGTTTATTCCAAGAAGCCACTGTTGTACATAAATAGCCCTTGGAAGTGTGGTGAAGAAAAGCCTCATCTCCTTCTTTCAGCCCACACTTACTAAGCAGCAGGGATTTGGAGCAATCAAATATGTGAATTGCTCCACTCCAGCTCCGGGCATAAAACCTACTGGTCTGTGCTCCAGCCCCGGGCTCCACTCCCAAGCCCTGCTAAGCAGGAGTTTTACTATTGGAGGATCTGTTGTACACCTGAATATTAATAATCTTTCACTCCTGGAACAGAAGCCAGGTTTCCCATTTAGTTCATAAGTAGGCTGTGTCTCTTCAGGTCCAGACTAAGATTCCCAGTTGACTACATCACAAAGCCACCCCACAATGGATAGTTTATTCTCACTAGCCACAGACCCTGATGCTTTAATAGAAATGTGTTAGGGTCAGGAGGAGGTAGTAACCCCCTGAATTACATAAACAGCCATCCGGCACCAGAGCATACAATACAGCATAGTCTCCAAAGTTGTAACCTCACTAAAGATCAGATCTTACAGACTTGAACCCTGTAGCAACATAACTGCATTCATCTCAGGAACAAAGACAGCTCCCGGTTATAGTCTCCAGCCAACTCTGATACCAGCATCATTGAATCTATGACCATATCCTCAAATTCCAAACAGACATCAGAGGACTGTGATACAGAATACCATCCTTCAGCTTTCCCTTCCCATCTCTCCCTGCAACAGTCAGGAGTCATATTAGCCTGAAAGAGCTCAGGGTCACCTCATGCCGTGCCTCTGACACAGCTGCAGAACATTCTGGAATAGGAGTGTCCCCATAGGAAGCTATACAATTCTATTGGTTTAACTATACACCTCTACCCAGATATAACGCTGTCCTTGAGAGCCAAAAAAATCTTACTGCGTTATAGGTGAAACCGCATTATATCAAACTTGCTTTGATCTGCTGGAGTGCGCAGCCCCGCGCCCCCGGAGCACTGGTTTGCCATGTTATATCCGAATTCATGTTATATAGGGTCGTGTTATATCGGGGTAGAGGTGTACCAGTAAAACACGTCCCAAGAATGCATCAGATCTATAAACGGAAGTTGTAAAATCCAACAAGGAACGCAGCAACTTCGGCACAAAGATAAAGAACTTGAAGCGCTGCTGCTGAAGCTAGAACTTGGCACCAGTATCTGGTATTGTCATAGGCTATGCTCTACCAAACAGGCTGGCCTCTAAACCACACATCCTGGGAGATTATGCTCACTCGCAGGCAGAACACTATGGTACAGCTCCCCCATAACCCTAGTCTACAAGCAATTATATCAAAGTTCTTCAGGGAAGCTAGATTTTCCAGAAATCTTGCTTTTTTTTACTTCCACGGCAACCTATAGAGATAAGAGGCCAGTAAAACGCATTAGGTCCCAACTATGTAGTTATCTAATCATTCAGATTAGTACTTAGTCCAAATTTGCCCTCCCTTAAGTCATTGCACCTACAAAAGTAGGTAAAAATCAATGAGTCTCTTCCGGTCTTCCCTTCTCCATAAGGAAATAGTTGGCTGAAGAACAGGTTCCCATTCTATCCAAAATTGTGGTTTGAAAGTGCCTTACTCAGTTTCCTGATCTTTGCTTAAATACAGAGGCTAGCAGTTGAGGTAGCTCCGAGTGCAGTTTTTTTCCAAATAGCACCCACAACCCCAACCATCTAGTGCAGCGATTCTCATATGCAGCTACCGAGGGCTTTTCTTGTGCCCACAGCCTCAGGGGCTTTGATTGCGGGGAGGGGGAAGGGGAGCAGTGGCCCCTCCCTGTTGCTCCTGAATGCACAGCCTTGATGTTGGTTTCTGGGGCTTCCAGCAGATGTTGGGCCCTGCCCCCCTCTAGAGTCACCTGGGGCACAACACTAGAGGGGCAGGCAGCCGGTGAGTTCCCCATTTACACAGGGGCGGCGGGGCTCAAGCTTTGGGCTTCGACCTTGGAGTAGCAGGGTTGCAGGCTCCGGCCACAAGGTTTCAGGCTCCATCCCCCCGCTGCCTCCCCCAGCCCCTGCTGCCTCCCCCGATCCTCCATCCAGGGCTTAATTTGTCCCTAAACTTGCCGGGGCTGAGTAAGTCTGCTGTGACAAATGATACTAGTATGTTTGTTGATATCACTTGTCACAGCAGACTTACTAGCTAGCACTAAATAAATTACTATGATTTGTACAATATGTACATATTTGTTTTTCCTAAAGCTAATTAAGTGTTTTAGGAAAAAGTGTGAGCAGCCACCAGCAAGAGTTGGTGGCTGCACTCTGAGGCCACCAAATAATTTGTCCTGAGAACCCTAGTGTCTACAATGGTAGGTTTGGAGATCAAGAAACTATGTTTAAGCTCTTCTCCACATGGGAAAATTGACCCAAATAGCTATTGAAGAATAAGTTTCTCTCCATTTGGTGTAATCAAGCCAAGTAAGAGTAAAATAAAAGCAGAACCATAAACAGATAAACCCAAGGAGGAAGTTGAAATACCAAATACAGAACCGCATACTCTGCTATGTGGCATTAAACAAGACGAGAATAACCAGTAAAGTTAATTGCACTTGAACATCTCTTGTGGAAGTGTAAATCTTAGGTATAATTATGAAGAGGCAGACACCACTGTGTGCAGGTCCACTTTTTCTCAGCTAGAAACAGTCTTTGGGTAGGCTAATAACACCTACTTACCAGAGTGCATTGGCAAAGTACAAGCAGCAGTGGCACAAAGCCTCTCTGGAGATGGTCATCACTGACCCTATTATCAGCAATTTAGCAGACTGACTATATCAGTTACTAGGCCTTCCCGCCTCTCAGAGGCAGGCTCTACAGCAATCATCCTGTATTAAGGAAAGAATGGAAAGTTATTCAGCGTAACCGTAAAGTTGCTTTACAGAACAGATGTTCATGACCAAAATTGTTTCCAAGCTAAATTACTCATTTTGACACCTAAAACTTATTATTAGTCTTCACCCAAGTAGACCAAATGGTCTTGTGGCAGAACAAGCTCGTAATTTGCTTAGAAACCAGTCCTATATATTTTTCCATCTCTTATTTCTCATGAAGTTGTTATCCACTGGGTGACACTCAGTTTAAGAGGAGGTTGAAGTGACAGGAGTGGGAAAGCCTAAGTGTCACTGCTATCTGCTACCTAGCCCTGCTCTTTACATCCCTCCACTGGCTCTCCCTTCTCTATCACATCAAACACAAACTACTTACCTTCACTTTCAATGCCCTTCACAGGCTAATCTCGCCCTACCTATCATCTCACATTTGCTATCAAGCTCTCAACTCCCATCTCCACTTGGCCCAAGAAGCCAGCCTCCACCACTCACTTGTCAAACTTTCAAACAAGCATCTTTGTGTCCCCTGCATACCTCATCACTCCTCACACTTAGGAGCTCCCTGTAAACATCTGCAATCCTACTTCATTACCTTCCTTCAAATCCCTCTTCAACTCCTTTGCCATAATGGCTACCAAAAAAAACAGCAATTAGACCATTGCTGTGTTGAGAGCACTGCTTATCATGCTGACCAATATTGTTTCCTTGTACTCCCCCATTTGTCTCTTCTTATACACAGACTATGTCTATACATACAGCGCTGCAGCTCTCCATTGGCATAAAAAAAACCTCCTCCGCAAGCAGTATAAACTAGGACGGTGGGAGAAGCTCTTCCACAGACAGTGCTGTGCACCTGAATGCTTATGTTGGTGTAATTGATGTCACTCGGAATAGTCACACATACGTTTTGCCAACATGGGCTGTAGTGTAGACGTAGTTTCAGAGTGTAAACTTTTGAGGCAGGGATTGTCTTTGTTCTGTGTTCAGCGCCTAGCACAATGGGTCCTGGTCTATGACTAGGGCTCCTAGGTGCTACGATGAGAGAGAGAGAACTTTCACTTAATTTTCACACTTATGCTGTGTGAAATAAGATTAAGGTTAAAATGAAAGTCAGAAGACTTAAGTAAATAGGATATTAATAAGGAAATTAAATAAAGCAAGATGAAAGGACAAGTAAAGGTATGGAACTGAGGTGTTGAAGTGATATCACAAGGTTGGCATCTGTCCCAGAGTAAGTCCTGCTGACAGTTGTAGGTTTAAGTAGCAGTGTGGTAATTAGTGTGAAATTCTGCAGGGGCCAGTAATGACACCACCCACTTAGGCTTTGTCTTCGAGAGGGAGAGAGGAGTTCTTAACAGCTCAAATCAACACACCTTCCTCTCCCACCCCAGTGAAGACAAGGCAGGTTTGTATTTTCACAAGATTTAGTAGTTAGTGTTAAAGACTAGATTTCCTCCAGTTTTAATTCAAACTGCCAATTTGCAGGTTGGAGTTTTAATTCAACCTTCTAATTAGTGTGAAAACTGAGGGAAATCAAGTCTAACACAACCTGCTAATTCTTGTGAAGACTCCAGCCTGTCTTGTCTTCATTAGATACCAAGTGAGTTAGCTAACTCGACTTAACACCCTTTTTCCTAGCGAAGGCAGCTGAATAGGAAAAAAATGACAGATGACTAAGGCTATGTCTACACTGGCAACTGAAGGACAAAACTTGTCTTTCAGAGGTATTTAGAGAAGGGGGTGGGGGGACCTGAAAGACAAGTTTTGACGGTGACAAGCACCAATGTGAACAGCGCTTTGTCAGCAGCAGCGATCTCCTGCCAACAATGCAAACACTGCTTGTTGGGAACGGAAGTTGTGTCGGCAGGAGAGCTGACAAACAGCAGCTACATTGCACCGCTTTTAGCGGCCTGGCTGTAATGACACAGCCATGTCACTAAAAGCTGTGTAGTGTAGACATAGCCTAAATTTTGAGTGCTTAAAACCCCACCACAATCTCCATCCTGACCCTGCAATACCAGGGCATCACGTCATCCAGACAGCCAACAGAATCTCTATAAGGTTTGCTAGTTAGCAACAAACGACTCATTTTGACTGCCTTCACGACCATTCCTACCAATACATATTCATAAAGTTTCACAACTGAAGATTTTTTATTTCCAAGAGAAATTAGGGGATGGCACCAATCTAAATGAGGGAGACATCTTTCTTGCATTGACAATAGCTATTGTTGGATCATAAAGGAAGAGAGAAGAGACTGATGATAAACAATGAGTAGAAAGAGGAACAGAGAGAAAATCCATAAGATGGACTTAGGGCATGCAAAACAATTCTATAGAAGGCAGTTTTTAATCATAAAAATGGTGAGTCATTGGAGTTGTTGGGTTTTTACACCCTCTCATATGTAATTGAGGAGTCATTGCTAAGGCAGAACAGGAAAGGAAACAGTTACCACACTTGGATTTTCCATGTTTTATATAAACCAAGAACTTTGTTCCTCTTTTGCTTAAGACTGTAAGTGCGAGTTGAAAAACCCAACCAGTCCACCTCTGATAAGCTGTATAATCAAACTATGATTACCACATATACAATTCTTTTCCCCTGGGGGACACTCCCCATACCACCACAATTAAGCACCAATATGGCTTGAGATATGTACAGTTAAAAAAAAGTATGTCAAAGAATGGCATTATGGCATACTGCCATTGTAAAACCAGAAGGGTGAAAATATACCCAGTTGGTACAGCTTTGGGCATTTTACAAGTGTCCTGAAGTCCCACCTTTATCTCTACGCTGCTGAGACAACACTTACTGGCAAGGATCCTTGTTCTAAGAAGCCTCTTACTCCGTTCTGCTTCACTGCCCAATCTTTGCCCCAGTAAGATCTCGAGAGCTGGAAAGGGACCAAAGAGCTGCATCAAGTTTACATGAGATGGAGCACACACTGCAGCCATCCTCATCCTTAATATACCAGGGAAGCCTGTGAAGACTAAATGCCACAGTAACAAATTATTCTGATCAAGATGGAGCATTGCATACTGGACCCTGTAGTATATAGGGGCTGCACACACATCTTAAGGATTAAATCCCACAGGCCAGTGTAACAAAGCATGCACATTGCATTTGATCTGTGCTAGAAAAGTACCACGGGGAGAAGGGGGGAATGGGGAGGAGAAGGGGGAGAGAGGTTTCAAGTTTTTTTTTTTTTTTTTTAAATAATGGACATCAGCTAAAGGAAAAAATACCTGGACAGTACCTTTCATACACTGTACAAGTTTTTTTTTTTCCCCTGTAGTTCAAACTGGGAGAAGACAGTTGCATCAGTAATAGGGGGCACAGGGGCAACTTCCCTTCCACAGCCTTTAAGTGCATGTGTGGCACATTTTCAAATCTATTGTGCAATTGAAAAATGGAGGCATGCAACATTAATTTCACAGAGAGGCAGATTTCCAGGAAAACTGCCACAGCCCTGACCTGTGGCTCTTAATGGGTGCATGTATTTATTTAATAATAAATTACATTTTCCATGCTTATCTAGACTTGAGGAATGGCATCTTGTAAGCTTGTAGACTTTAGTCTCTTGTATACACTAGATATAAGACAATAGATAGTGGAATTTTTTAGGCTTTTATTGCCTTGTTTAAGGAAACCTGAAAACATTCCAACTTTGCTAATTCTACTTCTGAACTGGAGTTAGCAACATCTGGGACCTTAGTGTACACACCCCACTGGCTGCTGGTACAGTCTTCAGCACAGGATTATCTAAGCCTGCTCACAGCAAGTTTTGTCAACATGATGCTGCAAACTGTCAGCAGCTGCTGCATTGCCTACCCTAGGGTTCCCAACATTGCTAACATCAGTTCAGTTGAACGTGTGTTGGCAACAGATGCTCAACTGGATGAGGGTTTTTCTCCCAGCCAGCGGTAGAGACCTCCAAACATCTGCAGTCTTAAATTCCCTGCAAACCCAGCCTGGGTCCTTGAAACATCTGGCTACTAAGCACATGCTCAAACAAACTTCTATAGATTCAGTTTTTAGGAACTTGATTATCCAAAAATCGATTCCAATATATCTAGAAAATGTTTTTCTTTAATAGATCTGCCAAATGTTGGTATTTGTAGGCATACTCCCTCACTCTGAGTTAATTTTAAGTAGTTTACATTTCTCCCTCATGAGGAAGGATTTTGCTGTGTTTCAAGGAGAGACTTTAAGAACCTTTCTTGTATTGTCCTGTTTTGGACTACTATTTAAAAAAAAAAATCAAGATTGATAAAGAGAGGCAAAGTGGATGAGGTAATATCTTCTATTGGACCAACTTTTGTTGGTGAAAGACGAGCTTTGGAGCTACAAGAGCTCTTCAGGCCTTCTTGACTTTTTTTTTTTTAAATCAGCTTTCCTCCCTAGTGCACTGCAGCTTTTAAAACAATTGTTGCAGTCAGTTATTTCTGCTGCTCCTTGCACTTTGACTTGTACTTTATTTACAGCTCTTGGTTTGCAATATTCACTTTGGTCCTAATGTGTTAAAGAACTTGGCGTGACTAGGTGGAGAATACTCTCCAGTCCTAGTGCACATTTTCTCAAGTTCTCAAACAAACAAACAACAAACATTCTCAAGACTCTGCTCCACCCTTTTTCCAGATGGGCAAGCTTGGTACATAGTCTGAGGCCTGGTCTCAAGTTGAATATGAGGCTGACATAGCTACGTTGGTCAGGAGTGTGGATTTTTCCACACCCATGACCAACATAGCTAGGTCAGCCTCTTATTTAAGTGGTGACCAGGCTCAGGCTGACAAAATGGCTAGCGCAGTGACACATTCCCCTGGTGTTACCTGGACCGGTGATCTGCTAGGTCGCTCCAATCCTCGACTCTGTGAGCCAGTCTTACCCTGCTCTGCTGTGAGAACCCCCACTCCCAGGCTGTTCACACACAGCCTCTAGCATGTAAGCTGCTCCCAGTTACATGACTGAGCACTTTTGGCCAGCCGCTGCTTGGACTGTGCACCCAATGACACTAGCCAATATCTCCGGTCCCAGACACAACCCTGGGAATCTCCATCTTGCAGTGTCCAGTTATGCACGCTAGACGCTGCAAGCTTATATGAGTTAATCAATTTAACAAAAAAATTGATATGTACCAGGCTTGTTATCCCAAGGGGAGTCTCTGGCACGCTTCAAACCAAACGCACTGCTTCACATAGAATAAACAAATTTATTAACTAAAAAATATAGATTTTAAGTGATTATAAGTCAAAGCACAAGTCAGATTTGGTCAAATGAAATAAAAGCAAAACACATTCTAAGCTGATCTTAACCCTTTCAGTGACCTTACAACTTAGATGCTTCTCACCACAGGCTGGCTGGCTGCCCTTCAGCCAGGCTCTCCCTTTCGATCAACACTTCAGTCGCTTGCTGGTGGTGTCTGTAGATGGAGGTGGAAGAGAGGGGAAGAGCATGGAAAACGTCTCTCCCTTTTATTATGTTCTTTCTTCCCTGTCTTGGCTTTGCCCCCACCCCCACCGCTTCAGGGTCAGGTGAGCATTACCTTATCCTAGTCCCAAACTGTCCAAGGGAAGGGGGGTGACTCACTCCAGAATCCAACAGATCCTTTGTTGCTGCCTAGGCCAGTGTCTTTGTTCCTGTGAGGCTGGGCTGGGCTTGTCACATACATGCCCTGATGAGGCATGAACTGCCCCTCTGTTCCTGGAGAGTTTTGCCTGGGCTTGTTTTAAGCCAGTGGTTCTCAAACTTTTGTACTGGTGACCCCTTTCACACAGCAAGCCTCTGAGTGCGACCCACCCTAATATATTAAAAACACTTTTTTATATATTTAACACCATTATAAATGTTGGAGGCAAAGCAGGGTTAAGGGGTGGAGGCTGACAGCTCACGACCCCCCCCAGGTAATAACCTCACAACCCCCTAAGGGCTCCCAACCCCCAGTTTGAGAACCCCTGTTTTAAGCCATGAGGACACATTTTCAGCCTCAGAACTATATACATTAAATTACAACTTATAACATTAATGCTCAATGCATCATGAGCCTTCCAAAGACACTCAACATGACAAACTTTGCACTGGATACCACACAATCATATTATAAAGATGAACATGGGGGTGCAGGGTGTTTCCCCGAGATACAGAGTGTCACAACCAGGCTTTCAGTCCCTTCTTACCTATTGCTGACCTGGGGAGTAAGTTCCAGCATGGAATTTCTCACTCTCTGTGTACAGGATAATGGGCGTAGTTTACTTCCAATATGAGGAAGCTATTTTGGGAATTATGTAGCATGAGAGCATAAGGCCACCTAAAGGCAATACCCTAAGTTCAAAGACAGTAATTTAAGAATCCTCTCCTTTGAACTCTGTCTCAAGACAAACATTCTGAAGTCTGACAGGGGACCCACTGACCTTCCAAAGTGAGATGAATTCTTCTATGGATTGCATTTATCCAATAGGCACGTAGGCCAGCAACACAACTAGCTCTGTATAGTGTATATAAAGCCTTGTAATTATGCTGTGGGGCAGAATCTAAGCCAGTCACAAGAAGAATAGGAAAACAACATTTTGCAGACTTATTTTCTCTACATTAAAATAGGTAATTCAGTGGTGTATTCAGGGTTTTCAACCTGAGGGTTATTGGTGGTGCCACTTTCGATTATACCTCTTCCCCTCCCCTACTATGACCAAGATGAGCAGGGCTGGGCCCCCGTTGTGTCCTTGCTCCTACTCCACAGACTTGTCAGCACAGCTCTGTGGTCTAGGAGGGTGTGAATCAGGAAGCATGCTAATGTGCTGTGCACTAACCTTGCTGGCGCAATATAAAAGTACCTCGATCGCCTTAAGGTTGTACTACAACTACGTGAACTTGGACCCTTCCAGTTCACGCCAACAGTGCTTACAAAGTGCAGTTAGAGTGCTCATCTATCTATAAGACGGAGAGTCTTTGTAACACCCCATGTCAGCTACTCTGCCAGTCAGCACTCCTGCCCAATATCATGCCTAACAAGACAAGTCTGCCTTTCCAAATTTTTTAGTACATGGATTTTTTTTCAGGGGGGACTGGTATTGGCTATTTTGCATTCCCTTACAGCCACTACCACCACCCATAATTAGCGTCACTTCTGCAGTGAAAGAAAGTGAAGCACCTGATAGCTACCTCCTCCTCCACATGAGTCATCTCACAACAAAGAGAAAACTGCTTAACAGAAACTACTGTATTGCAGAGTGAGATTTAGTAGCCAGGGGGAATCTTGTTCTCCAGGGATGGTCTAACCTGTTTTGCATAAACTCCATGCCATGCGTGAATTCCAGTGTTTTGGCTTCATACAAAAACAGGTAGCAGTCGGCCAATCATACAGGTTTCTTCTTCTGCATTGGCTAATTCATCCACTCACAGGACACATGTCCAATTTGTTCCCTACTTGCAGTTAGCACCTTTCTGAAATTTCTGATATCTACCACCACACTTAAACACTTCACTTCCCAATACCCAAACTGAACTTGAGGGTTAACACTGCAATGTAAGTGTTGGCTGAATGCCTCAGGGCAAGGACTCTCAAAGTTTTCCCCATTGTGTGAAGGACATCTCAGAGCAATTGTGTGTATAGTCTCCTTTTCTATTCATAAAAAGAAGAACAGGAGTACTTGTGGCACCTTAGAGACTAACAAATTTATTAGAGCATAAGCTTTCGTGGACTACAGCCCACTTCTTCGGATGCATATGCATATGCTGTGGCACCACGAAAGGTGCCACAAGTACTCCTGTTCTTCTTTTTGCGGATACAGACTAACACGGCTGCTACTCTGAAACTTTTCTATTCATGATTTCCTAACATCTGAAAGCTACAGCAATTCCTTACATGAAAGTAATATCAGCAGAATAGTTGTGTATTTTAAGTGGTCAATTAAGGGCTTGTCTACACTGGCAATTAACAGCCCTGCAACTTTCTCACTCAGGGGTGTGAAAAAACACATCCCTGAGCGCAGCAAGTTGCAGCATTGTAAAGCGCCAGTGTAAACAGTGCCCCAGCACTGGGAGCTATGCCCCTCGTTGAGATAGGTGGTTTTTTTGTTTTGTTTTTATTTTTTTAAAAAGAGGGCTGGGAGAGCTGCGCTGCGCTGCAACCACACAAGGCATGTTAAAGCGCTGCCACAGCAGTGCTTTAGCTTTGACAGTGTACACTAGCCCTAATGTTAGCAGGTGAAAGAGAGGAGATCCAGCCCCATTGACTAAGCAGCTCTCCCAAGTCCACCAGGAAGTGTTCCCCAGATCACCATTTGGGAATTTTTGCCTTTGAGATTGACAGTGCTCTATGGATAGAGGACAACACTGTCAAAAGTGAGCAGTCCAGCACTTTTCACTATCAAAATACATTTTCAAGAAAGGTAATCTGTACAGCTTTTGCCCTTCTGGACAGAGTTTACCCAAGACCACATGTGATTTTCTCTTTGCCATGTAAGACAGAGTTTTGTTTCTTTTCCCCCTATCTGGATAGAACACAGGCTGATAATATCCTGCAAGTATACGCTACTATTAAAGGCCATGTGGATAGAGACTCCTAATTCCACAGATGAACCATCTTTCCACTGTCCAGAGCATTCTTCACCCAGATGCAGTAGAATGACAGAACAAGGTCAGATTATTCAGCTATATTTTCATTTTGTTTGGAAGAAAAAAGTTGTGGTTTTCCCACTGTAGGTCATCTTTCCTTTTGCAATGATAATTAAAAACCCACTTATAATGTTCATATGATGTGACATGTCATCAAGGCTTTTTAGTCACTCCCGCTGGTTATCCTACTGGGTTATTTTGTTAATCTTTATTTGTTGGCTAAAGTTTATTACATGAATTTCCACAGAGGTGAAGGCACTGGACTAGGACTCAGAAATCCAGGTTCCGTTTCCAGATTTGCACCTCCTACACCTAAATGTTTCTGTGCCTTTGTTATTCTCCTGCAAAGTAGGCATAAAAGTAGTTCTCTGCCTCACAGGAGTTTTAGGAGACTAAATCCATTAATGTTTTGAAGTGCTCAGATACTATAGAGATGCACAGTACAGAAAAGGAACAACTTTTAAGTTGGCTGTCACCCTAATATCTCTGTTTGAGAGCTGGTGACATGAAGTTAAACTTTAATTTTTGCTGATTGAGTTGCCACTTATTTCAGGTGGATTACTTTGTCATCCAAACCAATCACATAGCTACAATTAACCAAGAGATATTCCACCTCTTGTCTGCAGCTGAGGCCTTATCTCTGATAAGCATTTTCAGAAGTTCTCCCACCATGGGGCTGCAGCAGTGCTAGGTCAATGATGGGAGAATTTAGGTGTACACTGAAGATACTCAGTCTGTAAGACAAGCATGAGACCTACTTTGGCATGTGCCATAACCTGCAGATGGTAAGGAAAAGTCATCTTACTTCATAACCACCACAACCTTAGGACAGACCAGAAAGCAAAAACCTGCATCTGACACTATAATTTTCTCAAGTACCACTCCTAATGACCACCCCCATCACTGACTGCACCATAAATTCTCAGCATTCTACAAAAAATGCCTGCCACACAGAATCTGTCCTGGGGCACACCTGTAAATGAAAGTTCCAACCCTATTCATATAGTAAAAGGTACCCCTGTTGCCTATCCTCTGTGCTGGCTGGCACAATTCATTTTGAAAGGTTTGTTAAAATGAATGAATTAAAGAAATAAAGATTTGTTAAGAGCTAGCTTAACCAGACCTAACATGACTAAGCAGTGATTGTGTGACGCTTACAGACACACACACACAAATTTTGGTTTATATTTAAAAGCATTCCTACCAACCTGGGAATAGCACCATTCCAGAACCAGGAAGAAAGTATTTAAGAAAGGGGAAAACCAAACCAGTCAGATTCAATACAGGGCCTAACTGAAAACACAAAAGATGACAGGATACTGGGCTGACTGGACACTTGGAAATGCCTATGAAACAGCTACACGTATGGAGGGGGATTGGCAGGATAGCCTAAAAGCAGTAGCTTCCTTCCGGACCAGTTTAGGTTGCTATCCTTACAGTTGCCCCTCTACTCTGTGCCCACTGGTGTATATCAATTCAGACCCCTGGATTAGGTGCCCCATTTCCAAAGCAGCTGCCTCAACACAGAATTTAGTTCTTGGTAGAACCCCCAATGCTTTACCCACTTCTTCCAGCTGGAAGTCACCAGTCCAGTCCCTACATGTAAAGGGGAAATCCTCAAGGCCCCCAGTCAGACAGCACAGAAGGGCTCAAAACACAGAAGGCAAATACCACCCTTAAAAAGTAATGAGATTGTTAAAATAAATTTGATGTCAGCCTCAGGCTTTTGGGGAACTCACTCATGGGCCCCAGCGCCCACCCACCCCACTATGTACCAGTCAGACAGCACAGCCTGGGGGGGACCAGGCTCCTCAAGGACTTGCCGCTGCCGCCCTCGGGTCCAGGGGTGGGATATCGTCCAAAGCCGCAAGCGACACGTACGTTTTAAAACAGCTCCTCCTTGGAGAGCGTTTAAACCTGGGCACTGCAGCCACCCACCCCCCGGCAGCCGGGGGCAAGGGTGGGGCGGGCGGCGGAGCCTGTTTGCCCCATAGCTGCTCTCGCCCAGCCGCACCAGCGCCGCCCCCGAGAGCGGAGCTCTGAGGGGCTTCAGCCTCCAGCCCAGGCGCCGCCCCGCCCAGGGCTCCCCGGTCACCGCGCCCCCTCCAGGGGAGCCCCCCGCCCCTCGCGCCAGGCCGCCCCCGCGGGCCCCTGCACTCACGGAAGCCCAGAGCGGCTGCGGCCGCCGCCAGCATCAGCGCCGGGGCCCGGCCCGGAGCCACCCGCCACCCCGCGCTGCCGCCCGCTGCCATTTTCCTGCTGCCGCCTCCCCGTGCCCCCATTGTCCCGGCCCCGGCGCAGCCCCGCCCCTTAGGGCCGGGCGGTGGGCGGGGAAAGGGGCTCCCCGGCAGCTGATGGGACGGAGGAGCCGTCAATCGCGCACACCTCCCGCGTCCCGCTCTCCGTCCCCGTCTGGTTCCGCCCCGGGTGTCCGGTGTGGCTACGTGATTGGCGAGTTGGTTTGTCAGTCACTAGAAGAGCGCCCTACCAGAAAGCGTAAGAGAATTGCCTTGGCCCCGCCCCTGCCCGGAACACGTGACACTGAGGGGGGGCGGGGGTCCGAGGGAGGATGCCGGGCTAATTTGCTATAAGCCTCTCAAATCCAGGGCCCACAGAGGGGTTTGCACTAATTTAGCTACCCCCAAAAAATGACCCTTAAACCCGTGAATCTTGTGTACAGACATGGTCTGTAATCATAGATATGCATATCAATGCCATCATTAATGAATTCCATATTCATCTGTCCTCACTACACTTGTTGATCAGGGGATACGGCTATCACGAGGGCTGGTGATATCTGTATTGTAGGGATGGGCAAGAGAACACCCAGGCACTGCCTAGGCTGCTATCCAGCTTGCCTAGTATTAGGTGAGGTGTTCAGTGGCCAGGCAGAACCAAGAGCATCACTACTAGTAGTAGCTGAAGGCCCGTGGACTTGCACAGGTGTAATTCATAAAGTTGTGCATAAAAAGCCAAAAATGTCTCAATTCCAGCCATGACTAAACCTGGTGATATTCTGAACAAAAAGTGCTCTCTCAAGTCATGCTTTGCTTATAGCTGTTTCCATTACTTCACCCTGATTCATACATTCTAGGTTTCAGAGTGATGTTTGGGTTTATTGTGTGGTGATCATATTGGGAGGGGTGGGGGGATGCATTGGTTGTCATGCTGTGCTGGGGAAGTTGTGTGGATTTGTGCTGGTGGAAAATGAGGGTTGTGTGTGTTTGCAGTGAGGGGTTGTGTGTGTATGTGCAGCTATTGCATATGATGGTTGTGCTGGAAGATTACCTTGAGGTTTGGCCAGGTAATACACCATTTGTGCAGTCTCCCTCATACAACCAATGAAATTGTTCCATGTAGATTAACTGTAGACCAAGGGTGGTAATTAGTTATCTCTGAAATCACAATGGTCTAGGTCTCTTGGCATGGCATAGACACTTGCCTTACTGCTGTACACCACACGGATGTAATTAAAGTAAAAAAGGCTGAGAACTTAAATTGGACAGTAACATAACTATAAACCCCAGTGGATTATACTGCTCTACAGCCAAAATGCTTCTGAAATAAATGTAGTCAAACTTTACTAATTCTGGGTCACTGAGAACGAAAATGATGCTTAAAATTGTTGATTGGCTCTAGTTTTCAAGATATGCTATTGGGTCAGTATATACGACCCTTGACTTGGGAATGGCGGAGGATAAGTGAGTTATAAAGGGAAGGGATCTCAATTTAAACCAGAAATGGCTAAAATACATCTTTGACTGGATCTATGAATAAATCTATGACTGGGTTTGGACAGTACTTGCTTTTTAGGCAAAACAATGAATGATGCAATCTGAAGCTGGTATTGCATCATACATGATATTAATTGCATCATGTTCTTCCTAGAAGTCATGGATGATGCAATCATAACGAAGCTTACATCACTCTGCTGAACAAATTGCCCTATATCAGCTCTAGAAATCATACAGTGTCATGCTCTCTTATTTGTCAGTGTTTGATTTTGCAAAGGGACACATTTCTGTTTAGCCAAAGTGAGCAGAGATGCCTCGTACATGTGTGAACAGTGCAGATAACTTCTGCTATGTTTATGGTGAAGTGACTTTTGCATCACAAAAGCGCAGTATAACCACTATGGTTAAGAAAGCCTATCACCTTTATTTTGGCTGCAAAATTGGAGATCAGGACAAGAGGTGGGCCCCACACATATGCTGCAACACTTGTGCAACAATTCTTCGCCAGTGGTTGAACAGGAAAAGGAAAGCTATGCCTTTTGCAGTGCCAATGATTTGGAGAGAGCCAACGGAGCATACTAGCAATTGTTACTTCTGCATGGTACCTCCAGTTGGGAAGGGTGTGTCAAAGAAGAAGAAGTGGACTGTGCATTATCCAAACATTCCATCACCTATACGCCCAGTCCCCCACGGAGAAGGACTGCTGGTTCCTGAGGCACCAGAATCATTCTCACTTGAGTCAGACGAGGAAGAGGATGAAACTTCTGGTCCTGAACCATCAATGTCACAGGACCCACATTTTCTCCCATCCTCCTCCTCTGAACCACACCTCATAACACAAGGTGAACTGAATGACCTTGTCAGGGATTTGGAACTACCCAAGAGTAAGGCAGAGCTGTTGGGCTCCAGACTACAGCAGTGGAATCTCCTGGCAGGTGATGTTAGGGTTTCCATGTTCCGTGACCGTCCAAAGGATCTTGTCCCATTCTTCTTCATGGAAGGTGATCTTGTAGCCTGCAACAACATCGATGGTGTGATGGCAGCCCTCAACATCGTTCACGATCCAGATGAGTGATTCATTGATTCATCGAAGACGAGTCTTAAAGCTGTTTTACTGCATAATGGCAATGTTTTGCCATCAATTCCAGTTGGTCATGTAGTCCATATGAAGGAAACCTATGACAACACGAAACAACTTTTGAGGTGCATAACTATGACCAACATCAGTGGCAGCTTTGTGGCGATTTTGAAGGTTGTTGCTCTCTTGCTTGGTCTGCAGACTGGATACACAAAGTACTGCTGTTTTCTCTGCGAATGGGATAGTCGTGCAAGAGATTCCCACTACATCAAGAAAGATTGGCCACTCTGACAGTCATTGGAGCCTGGGAGGAAAAATGTTCAGCGTCCACCACTTGTTGAATCGAGGAAGATTTTGTTACCACCCTTACACATCAAGCTGGGTCTGATGAAGAACTTTGTCAAGGCCATTGACAAAACACAAGCAGCTTTCAAGTACCTCCGTGGAAAATTTCCAAGATTAAGTGAAGCTAAGATAAAGGAAGGTGTCTTTGTTGGTCCTCAGATTTGTGAACTTCTTCGAGATGATGCATTTGACCATGCACTGCGTGGCAAGGAAAAGACGGAATGGAAAGCCTTCCAGTTAGTGGCAATAAATTTTCTCGGAAACAACAAGGCAGACAACTACAGGTTGTTGGTGGAAAACCTCCTTAAGGCATACAAAAGCCTTGGTTGCAACGTGTCACTAAAGATATATTTTTGGCACTTTCATCTAGATTTTTTTTCCACCGAACTGCGGAGCAGTGAGCAACGAGCACGGCGAGCGATTTCACCAGGACATTGCAACAATGGAGAAACGCTACCAGGGCAAATGGAGCCCATCAATGCTTGCAGACTATTGCTGGACAGTGACAAGAGATGCTCCATTTAATGAATACAAGAGACAAGCCAAGAAGCGCCGAGTAGACACTCAATAGGACTAAACTATGTACATAATAGTTTTTTGCCTTTTGTTTCATAATAAATTTTATTGATATAACCCTTTTGCTTATTTTTAAAGTATTACATAAACAGGACAGGTGAAATATTATCATGTAAAGCAACCATAAACACATAAAAAGACCTAGGTTTACAATTTATGATTAAAACTCTACTATCTACACAATATACATAGACATAAAATGTAAAAACTTAAATATCTTAGAAACAGTAGCCAATCAGTTGTTTTAATTGTCATATTTGAATTCAGCACATCAAAATACATAATAGCACATTTTATCTCTGAAGCAGACGACTTCTCAAAAATTGTAGACCAGTGTTATTCAACCAGGTGATATTCTGAACAAAGAGAGCTCTCATCCATATTTGTAGCTGTTTCCACTGCTTCACACTGACTCAGACATTTTAGGCTCCAGAGTGATACTCCAGGACTCTTTTTATAAATGGTATTTGTATTACGATAGCACCTAGGTGGCCTTGCTACGGACCCGAACTCTATTTCTAGGTACAATACAAACACAAAACCAAGACAGTCCCTGCCCCAAAGATTTTTATAATCTAAGTACAAGACAAGACCATGCAGCCAACTTAACATGTCAGGGAAGGTGCTCTCAGCTGTAAAAGTCACCAGCAAAGGTTGGTCAGGAGCATTGTGGGATACCGCTGGGAAAACCAAGTAAACCAACACAGCTACATAATTCACTCTTGCTGCCTATGCTAGCTCTGCACTGGTCGTGGACATCAGCCTTGCTCAGAGCAAATGTAATTTCAGAAGTAGTGTGAACACCTGTGCACTGGAGCTAGCAAGGCTGAAGATTAATGTGTTGTGCTACAAGGCTGCCAGGAAATTACAATGGCAATTTTTTAGTGTATGTCCAGGGTCCATGCTCCAACAGGAGTGTACCCAACTCTCCTCCTTATTCCCCAATGATATAGACAGCGCTGTGACAGATATGGCAATTTCCTGCAATATCTTGGACAAACTTCACTGTATTCAATCTTTTAGGAGTTCACTGTATTCAAAATGCAAATATTTATCTATTATGGGACTGTGATGTTTCAGGGGGTAGGAAGGGGGACATGACTAATGTAAACCCTAAGAAGTTTTATGCATTTTAAAGGACTATATGTAGGGTCATACCAAATTCACGACCATGAAAAATGCGTCACGGATGATGAAATCTGGTCCCCCCTGTGAAATCTGGTCTTTTGTGCGCTTTTACCCTACATTATACAAATTTCAAGGAGGACACCAGTGTTTCTCAAACTGGGAGTCATGACCCAAAAGGGGGTGCAAGTTTGTTTTTTGGGGGGGGAAGAGGGTTGTCACGGTATTGCCACCCTTACTACCCACCCTTACTTCTGCACTGCCTTCAGAGCTCGGCGGCCAGAGAGTAGTTGCTGTTGGCCAGGCGTCCAGCTCTGAAGGCAGCACCCCACCAGCAGCAACACAGAAGTAAGCTTAACAATACTGTAACCCCTCTACAATAACCTTGAGGTCCCCCCTTCCCCCAACTCCTTTTT
This sequence comes from Malaclemys terrapin pileata, assembly GCF_027887155.1. Classification (NCBI taxonomy): domain Eukaryota; kingdom Metazoa; phylum Chordata; order Testudines; family Emydidae; genus Malaclemys; species Malaclemys terrapin. The sequence continues at coordinate 167,180,511 of NC_071505.1, forward strand.
GGGTCAGGACCCCTACAGTTAAAAATATAGTGAAACAATAGATTTAAATATCTGAAATCATGACATTTATGATTTTTAAAATCCTGTGACCGTGAAATTGACCAAAATGGACCGTGAATTTGGTAGGGCGCTAATATATGAAACAATGTGCCAGACAAGAATGAACTTTTAAAGTTCACTGCATTTCTAGGGGGAGGTATATGTAAATATACCCCTTCCAGTTATGCAAGAACTCAGCTTTTTGAAACTTCACCTTGAGGAGGGGACCTTAGCCTGCTCAATACCTGTTACATGAAGACAGGCTGAGAGGCCTAACCTGTATAAAGGAGAGACTCAGGTTCACGTGTGTGGTAGTTCTGAGCTAAGTTATAAACTTAACCATAAAAACCCGTTGATGGGGTTTGAAAAACTGACTCCTACAGAGCCCTTGTCTGCATTGGGGTGATTTCTGGTAAGCTTGTAACGTTTTCACCTTATGAATAAATGAGCTTGCTTACCAAAAGGTGTGTCACAGCTTATAACTGTGGACACTTAAGCTGTTTACACTCTTTGAAGAGAAAAGCAAAGCAGGCCTGCTGAGGCAGTCTGACTTGCTGGGGAATTCACAGTGTAGGCAGGGAACTGTGAACCACAGAAATACCCCAGTCAGCAAGAAGTGAGATGCCTGTCTCCACTCAAGAGAGGTGACAGCTAGGGAGCCAGAAAACCTGAGAGTGGATGTTCTTGGTGGACCATATGGGGGAAATACAGGTGTAGTTGCCTTGAACTATGACAAAACGCTTTGTATTACAAATTATTCTGAATCCCTGAAGTAGTGATGAGCTTTTGGAAAACAAACACCCATCCTAGAGTGATGAGGACATGGACATAGAATTCTCTCAAACCGTGGGCCCCGGCGCATTGGAGATCATGGTGTTAATGGGGCAGGTTCTAGCCATGGAATGCTGATTCTGGGGCCGGGAAACAAGCCCAGACTGGTGGGACCGCATAGTGTTGCGGGTCTGGGACGATTCACAGTGGCTGCATAACTTTCGCATGCATAAGGGCACTTTCATGGAACTTTGTGACTTGCTTTCCCCTGCCCTGAAGCACCAGAATACCAAGATGAGAGCAGCCCTCACAGTTGAGAAGCGAGTGGGGATAGCCCTGTGGAAGCTTGCAACGCCAGACAGCTACCAGTCAGTTAGGAATCAATTTGGAGTGGCCAAATCTACTGTGGAGGCTGCTGTGATGCAAGTAGCAAAAGCAATCACTGAGCTGCTGCTACCAAAGACAGTGACTTTGGGAAATGTGCAGGTCATAGTAGATGGCTTTGCTGCAGTGGGATTTCCTAACTGTGGTGGGGCAATAGCTGGAACCCATATCCCTATCTTGGCACCATGGCAGCCAGGTCATAAACCTCAAGGGGTACTTTTCAATGGTGCTGCAAGCACTGGTGGATCACAAGGGACGTTTCACCACCATCAACGTGCGATGGCCAGGAAGGGTTCATGACGCTCGCATCTTCAGGAACAATAATCTGTTTAAACGGCTGCAGCAAGGGATTTACTTCCCAGACCAGAAAATGACTGTTGGGGATGTTGACATGCCTATAGTTATCCTTGGGGACCCAGCCTACCCCTTAATGCCATGGCTCATGAAGCCATATACAGGCATCCTGGACAGTAGTCAGGAGCTGCTCAACTACAGGCTGAGCAAGTGCAGAATGGTGGTAGAATGTGCATTTGGACGTTTAAAGGGTCGCTGGCGCACTTTACTGACTCGCTCAGACCTCAGCCAAACCAATATGCCAATTGTTATTGCTGCTTGCTGTGTGCTCCACAATCTCTGAGAGAGTAAGGGGGAGACTCATAGACTCATAGACATTAAGGTCAGAAGGGACCATTATGATCATCTGGTCTGACCCCCTGCATGCTGCAGGCCGCAAGACCCTTCCCTGGGCTCTACCGTTGAAGTCCCCAATCCTGTGTTTTAGTGACTTCAATCGGCTGAGACCCTCCTGCTAGTGATCCCTGCCCCATGCTGCGGAGGAAGGCGAAAAACCTCCAGAGGCTCAGCCAATCTACCCTGGAGGAAAATTCCTTCCCGACCCCAAATATGGCGATCAGTAATAGAGACCTTTATGGTGGGGTGGGAGGTTGAGGCAAATCACCTGGCCGCTGATTACGCGCAGCCAGACACCAGGGCGATTAGAAGAGCACACCAGGAAGCGCTGTGCATCAGAGAAGCTCTGAAAACCAGTTTCATGACTGGCCAGGCTATGGTGTGAAAGTTCTGTTTGTTTCTCCTTGATGAAAACCCGCCCCCTTGATTGACTCATTCCCTGTAAGCAACCCACCCTCCCCCCTTCAATCACAGCTTGCTTTCAAAGGAAATAAAGTCACTATCATTTAAAAATCATGTATTCTTTATTAATTGATTGTAAACATAGGGAGAGAACTGACAAGGTAGCCCGGGTGGGGTTTGGGAGGAGGGAAGGAAAAAGCCACTTCAAAAGTTCAAAATAATGACAGTCTTTTGCTTGGGCTGTCCACTGGGGTGGAGTGGCAGGGTGCATGGAGCCTCCCCGCCCCCCCCCCCCCCCACACACACACACACACGTTCTTGGGCATCTGGGTGAGGAGGCTATGGAACTTGGGGAAGGCAGTTATACAGGGGCTGCAGCGGCACTCTGTGACCCTGCTGCAGTTCCTGAAGCTCCACCAGACGCCGGAGTATATCCATTTGATCACGCAGCAGCCCCAGCGTTGCATCCTGCCTCCTCTGATCTTCCTGCCGCCACCTCTCATCTCAAGCGTCCCTCCTCTCTTCATGTTCATTGGCAGCTTTCTGTACTTTGATACCGTGTCCTTCCACTCATTCAGATGAGCTCTTTCATCGCGGGTCAACTGCATGATCTCTGAGAACATTTAGTCTCGCATGCGTTTTTTTCGCTGCCTTATCTGAGATAGCCTTCGGGATGGAGGAGGGAGGCTTGAAAAATTTGCAGTTGCAGGAGGGAAAAAAGGGAGAGAAGTATTTAAAAAGATACATTTTAAATAAGAATGCTTATACTATTTCACGGTGAACAACACTATTCACATTACATAGCACATGTGATTTCGGTACAAGGTTGCATTTTGCATCTTAATATTGAGTGCCTGCGGCTTTGGTGTTAGAGATCACAGACACAGGGCCGCGCAACAGAATTCGGCTTGCATGCGGCCATGGTAAGCCATTGTCTTTTGGCTTCTGCAACCTTCATAAAAGCAGCGTCCTCCTTTCCCATACCAAGCAAAGCCCATTGAGTGCTGCGGTTTTCGTGTTAACGTGCAGCAGCAGAAACCAAACTAACCCCTCTCCCCCATCCAATTCTCTGGGATGATTGCTTTACCCCTCCCACATCGCGTGGCTGGTATCAGGGAAGATCCCTGCTAGCCAAACGCAAAAACCTCAGCGCCAATGCTCCCCCCCGCCCGCCGCTTGGCTAACTGCAGGGAAGGATTTCTTTTCAGCCACAGGCAAACAGCCCAGTAGGAACGGCCACCTCTGTCACCTTAATTCAATTCCTGTATTTCAACCAGGTTACCATGAACGATATCACTCTCCTAAAGATAATACAGCGAGATAAATAACGGATGTTGCTTGAATGCCAGCAAACACCGGGACCATACGCTGCCAGGCTTTGTCATGCAATGTACCAGATTACTTGCTACTAGCATGGCGTGGTAAAGTGTCCTACCATGGAGGACGGAATAAGGCTGCACTGCCCAGAAACCTTCTGCAAAGGCTTTTGGAGTACCTCCAGGAGAGCTTCATGGAGATATCCCTGGAGGATTTCCGCTCCATCCCCAGACATGTTAACAGACTTTTCCAGTAGCTGTACTGGCCGAGAATGCATCCCAAGTCCTCAGGGCAAATTAATCATTAAAAAACGCTTGCTTTTAAACCATGTTTTATATTTACAAAGGTACACTCACCAGAAGTCCCTTCCACGGCTTCATTGTCTGGGATACCGCCTTGGGAGGGTACTTACGTCAGGCTGAGAAAAAGATCCTGGCTGTTGGGGAGAACAGAGTGCTGTGTGCTCTCCACAAGCTTGTCCTCCTCCTGCTCCTCATCTTTCTCGTCCGTAAAATCCTCAGGCATTGCTGAGAGTACCCCCTCCTCGGAATCCACGATCAGGGCTGGAGTAATGGTGGCGGCCCCCCCCTACCGTAGAATTGCATGCAACTCAGCGTAGAAGCGGCATGTCTGTAGAAGCGGCATGTAGAAGCGGCTCTGCCCCAGACCTTCCGTTTGCTTCTTTGGTTTTCTGGTACACTTGTCTGAGCTCCTTAACTTTCACGCGGCACTGATACGAGTCCCTATTATGGCCTCTCTCCATCATGCCCTTGGAGATTTTTTCAAATGTTTTGGCATTTCGTCTTTTGGAACGTAGTTCTGCTAGCACGGAATCCTATCCCCATACAGAGATCAGATCCAGTACCTCCCTTACGGTCCATGCTGGTGCTCTTTTTCGATTCTCAGACTGCATGGTTACCTGTGCTAATGAGCTCTGTGTGGTCACCCTTGCTCTCCACGCTGGGTAAACAGGAAATGAAATTCAAAAGTTCGCGGGGATTTTCCTGTCTACCTGGCCAGTGTATCCGAGTTCAGATTGCTGTCCAGAGCGGTCACAATGGTGCACTGTGGGATAGCTCCCAGAGGCCAATACAGTCGAATTGCGTCCACACTAACCCTAATACGAACCGGCAATGTCTATTTCGGCGCTACTCCACTCGTTGGGGAGGAGTACAGAAATCAATTTTAAGAGCCCTCTATGTTGAAGTAAATGGCTTCGTTGTGTGGACGGGGGCAGGGTTAATTTGATTTAACGCTGCTAAATTCGACCTAAACTCGTAGCGTAGACCAGGCCTTAGAGTAGCTCAGAGAGTTACATAAAACCCCTTTTTGTCACTTGTAATATAACACCCTGCTAAATTGAGAGATTTCATTATATTACTTCATAATGTTTCTCTAAACAGAGATTAGCTCAGTTTAGAATGATTAGTGTTTCATTTTGGATGAAAATGATTAGTAAACCTGTTAAATTCTTGACACAGTTTCTTCTAATAACTATTTAGGAAGTTTTAACAGTTGGAAAGTTCTACTTTCCTGTGCTCTCAGAGCGGTAATAGCTTTAACATACAGACAATCCACAAGTCTTCACTAGACCCCTTCAAAATCCATGCATGTTTAGTTCCTGTTAGAAGAGGAGTGACTTCCATCATCTGAAATTTAAACGGCATGGAACCAAGCATCTATTTCACCAACACGAAGACAGACAAAATGTTAGCTTCCCTGCATGATGTCACCCAGCCCACATCCCAACTCATCCCTTCAGCAGCCTGTTGACTATGACGGTCATGCAAGAGAGATGGGATTTGTTTGCAGACTTTAGGGCATGCGAAAAATTAGGATTTGGGAATACTGTGTGTGATGGGTTGGATCATAGAAACCCCCTTGAGGACTGCTACCTCATCTATTGAGACTACCTCTGAGCCCGCTTTCCCTGTCAGTTTGGGACTTCAGTGCCCTGCCTGGTTTGAGCCAGACATGCTAGCCTGCTGCAAACCCAGACCAAGGTCTGATCCACAGCCCCTAAACACTGCAGGCTTAACTGAAAACAGCTTCGGAAGTGTTCCTGTCTCCAACACTCGGATGCCTAACTCCCAATGGGGTCCAAACCCCAAATAAATCCGTTTTACCCTGTATAAAGCTTATACAGGGTAAATTCATAAATTGTTTGCCCTCTATAACACAGAGAGAGATATGCACAGCTAGGGTTACCATCTTTTAGTTTTTAAAAAGGAGGACACTCAATGGGGACCCGGCCCCGCCCCAACTCTGCCCGCTCCCCTGAACGCTTCACCCCCTGTTCCTCCCCCTCCCCTGCTTCCCGCGAATCAAATGTTCGCGGGAAGCCTGAAACAGGGAGGCAGCAGGTAGGCTGGGGCGGGGTGTGGTGCAGCGCGGCCTAATCCAGCCCCCCTGGCTGAGCGGCTCCCTCTGGCGGCCGGCCGGCCTAGGCCAAGAGGCTCTGGCCCCGGCGTCTCCCGCCCGGCTTGGCTCGGGCCCTGGGGCACTGGCTCCCAGCCCAGCACCGTGCCCCCGGCCCCGCGCCCCCGGCTCCTGGCCCGGCCCCGCGACCCCAGCGCCTGGCCCCACGACCCCGGCTCCCAGCCCGGCGATCCCGGCTCCGTGCCCGGCCCCGTGCCTGGCCCGGCCCCACGACCCCGGACCCCGGCCCGGCACCGTGCCTGGCCCGGCACTGCGACCCCGGCTTCTGGCCCGGCCTAGCCCCCGGCCCGGCACCGCGCCCCTGGCTCCCGGCCCGGCACCACGCCGGGCCCACACCCCTGGCTCCTGCCGAGCACCGCCGGCCCCGGCCCAGCGCCGCACCGCCGGCCCCAGCCCCAGAGGCCCCTGCCGAGCACTGCCCAGCCATCCCTCCCTCCCTCCCTATTTTCCCGGACATGTCCGGCTTTTTGGGATTTCCCCCCGGGTGGGGATTAGAGCCCCAAAAAGCCGGACATGTCCGGGAAAATCCGGACGTATGGTAACCCTATGCACAGCTGTTTGCCCGCCACAGGTATTAATACATACTCTGGGTTAATTAATAATTAAAAAGTGATTTTATTAAATATAAAAAGTAGGATTTAAGTGGTTCCAAGTAATAACAGACAGAACAAAGTGAAGTACCAAGCAAAATAAAATAAAACACGCAACTCTATGCCTAATACAGAAAGAAAACTGAATATAGATAAAATCTCACCCCCAGAGATGTTTCAATAAGCTTCTATCACAGACTGCACGCCTTCCTAGTCTGGGCACAATCCTTTCCCCTGGTACAGCCCTTGTTCCAGCTTAGGTGGTAGCTAGGGGATTTTTCATGATTGCAGCCCCCTTTGTTCTGTTCCGCCGCCTTATATAGCTTTGGCACAAGGCGGGAATCTTTTGTCTCTCTGGGTCCCCCTTCTAAATGGAAAAGCACCAGGTTTAAGATGGATTTCAGTACAAGGTGACATGATCACATGTGCTGTGAGACCCCAAGCCTTCATTTCTACCAGTCTGACTCACAGGAAGGCCTGCAAGCAAACAGAGCCATCCACAGTCAGTTGTCCTGGTTGATGGGAGCCATCAAGTTTCCAAACTGCCATTAATGGCCCACACTTTGCATAATTACAATAGGCCCTCAGAGTTATATTTCATATTTCTAGTTTCAGACACGAGTGATACATTTATACAAACAAGATGTCAGTAGATTATAAGCTTTGTGATAATACCTTACAAGAGACCTTTTGTATGAAGCATATTCCAGGTACATTATATTGACACTCATAAGCATATTTTTATAAAATCCTATAGAGTGCAACGTCACAGTGTTGATGGAGTAAGAAAAACTGGTTAAGACTGGTATCTTCAGAGTTTAAAAATTAACTTTGATAACAAATCCTGCGAGTGGCCTTTGGGGCTTTGGAGACTATAGATAAAATCAAGTCTCTACCAGGCCCAGAATGGCATCTAAAAAAAGGAAGAGTTAGTGAGGGGAGGTACCTCTCTGCACGACTCTAAGTCGGATTTCTCCTGGCTTGACAACTATGTCAGGTGGGTTCTTGACATCGCAGAAGTAAGTGCCGTTGTCCCGGAACTGCACGTTTGCTATGCTGACAGATGCATCTTTCTTGTTAAGGTCTCCAGCCCAACTGATTCTGTTCTTAAATGGTGTGTCCTTCCCAGGGTATGCGTTCCCTTGAGAGTAATAGAAGAACTGCAGCCAGGGAGGAGAGCATGTAAGAACATCCACGTCAGAACATTGCAAAGCTTACACCCCTCCTTCACTACGATAGTATCTCCAGATCTGCCGGGCCCTTTCCAATACCACATTAGGAGGTAGGAGTAGGAATTCCTCCAGAGGCCAGCTACTTCTAGCTTTGCAGATTGTAGCAAGCATGCTGTCGCTCCACTAATCACACATTCAAGTAGCCACGCTATGACTTAGCCTTCAAGCCCACCGCAAAGTTTTTTTTTTTTAGGCCAAGGAGTCTCAATCTGGGTGTTGCGATGCTACAGAAGGGTTCATACATAGGTGTCACAGGTCACAACCACTGTGCCCTTCTTGTATTAAAACAAGAGGGGGATTCCACTTCCCAGGTAGTTGGGAAATGACCCTGGGGTTCCTTATCAGAAAAAGTTGTGAACCACTGCCTAAGAAAGTCCTTACCATAATAACGTGTTCATACATCACCTAGCACAGTGAGGCCACAATTCTGATTGAGGCATCTAGATGCTGCTACAATGCAAGATGAGTATTTAATACTTGCATGTTCAGCTATGTAAAGATTAACATTGTCTATGTGATGGAGGAAGAGGAAGGGAGCTAAGCCTGAAATGGTATTGGCTGGTGTGTGGTGGTGAAGGGGTTTCCTTCCCTACATTTTTTAAAGAGTTAATTTAAGATGGCAGGTTTTGTTAATGTAACATGAAATCTGACTATTCATGTATGGAAGACAGATAATTCAGAGATGTTAAATGATATTTTAATATTGCTGTTTGAAGTACAAATATGTGCAAAGTAGCCAACTTAATGATACTAAATGTCTAAAAACTAAGAGTTAAAGTTGGCCATGCATTTCCAGAACCTGGAGATTGATTAAATTCTCCGAAAACCAGGAAATAAGTTAAGTAGCACACTGCGCCTGCAATGCAACCTTAGTTCTGTGCCCTGCAGCTAATAGCCACTAGGAATGGTTCAGTACGGTTGGTGCCATTAGCAGACATGAAGGACTACATAAAGGTGTCATTACTTGTGCTGTACTCAAGATTTGAATCTGCACTTATCTGCCAGCACTCCAGCTGCATTCACTGTGTTAGGTGTAGCCTAGCAGGTGGAAGACATCTATCTTCTGAGATCAGGCATACCTCATTTCAGCATTCAGTTCTGTAGTTTGTGCCAGCAGAGGTGCATGGGGGTCTTACCATGGGGACTGTCAGAACTCTGGAAATATGCATGATTATAGTCCCCAAGGCCTGGTGAGAGGTATGTAAAGGCACCATCTCTGAAAAAATCCTTAGGCCAAAGGGTGGTAGCAAGTCTGCACAAAACATTCTGAACAAATAAATTTGTTAGTCTCTAAGGTGCCACAAGGACTCCTCGTTGTTTTAGCTGATACAGACTAACACGGCGAACACTCTGAAACCTGTCACCATGCAAGTGGGGATTAAGTTGACCTAACTCTGTCACACAGGGAGTGAAATTTTTCACAGCACCAAGTTACGTATCTAGGTCAATCAAGTTTTCAGGTGTAGACCAAGCCTAAGTGTATGTCTACACTGCAGCTGGGAGCAAGCCCTCTAGCCCAGGTAGACACAGACTCTCAGTTCCAGGGCTCAAGCTAGTGTGCTAGAAATAGCTGTGTGGATGTTGCGGCTCACCCACTCAAGCCCATCTGACCGCTTAGGCTTCAGTTCAGGCGGCTCGCCCAAGTCTCTGCCAGAGCCACAACGTTCATAAAGCTACTTTTAGTATGCTAGATCATGCCCCGCTAGCACAAGTCTACCAAGGCTGGGAGGCTCATTCCCAGCTGCAGTATAAACATACCTTAACCCGTCTGCAGAAGATATCACCACCTGGGCCTTTTCCAAACCAAGCTACATGGCGGCAAGAAGATAACCAATGTTAAACACAGGATGGACACTTAGTATAAGCATTTGGTGACATTTCATGCTAAGTTAAAAACAAAAGCTTATGTGAAGGATGGGTGAAGGAGCAGCAACATGGAGTGGGACCTGCCCTACAATCATACCTGAAAAAAACAAAACTTACCACGTGTTCTTCCTTAAACATACCCAAGATTTCCCTCTCCCAGCCCTGCCTCAAACAGCAGGATCAACCCAGACAAAGGGCTCTTACTGGTATTGGGGTCATTGCTCCCTCTGGTTGGAAGCTCCAGGAGACGGACGTTGCGCTGCTGATCACCTCGGAGGATGAAAATGGGCATGGAAGTCTTGCTTCTGTCCCATTCTCCACAAAGAGCTCCTCTGGTGTCTTCACCTCAACTGCTGATACTCTGACTGTTTGGGGGTGGGGAAAAGGAAAAATGGCAGTTTTTGATAAGTTAACCTTGAGAAAGGTTTTGGCCCTGCTGCTAATCAGTTTCCTGCTTGGTTCACATCTCTCTCCTCCCCACCGCACTCTGAATCTCCGCTGAAACTGGAACACCACACCAAATTCAGCTTCACTCATGATGAAGCTGGGAAAAACAAACAAAACAAACAAAAAACCACTAACCTTTTGGCTAAGTGCACCACCTAATTCAGGGGTGGGCAAACTTTCTGGCCTGAGGGCCACATCGGGGTTCCAAAACTGTATGGAGGGCGGGGTAGGGAAGGCTGTGCCTCCCCAAACAGCCTGGCCCCTGCCCCCTATCTGTCCCCTGACTTCCCCTCTCAGAACCCCTGAACGATCCAACCCCCCCTGCTCCTTGTTCCCTGACCTCCCACCCCTAGGATCCCCCACCCCTAATCACCCCCGCAGGACCCTAACCCCTATCAAACATCCCTGCTCCCTGTCCCCTCACCCCTTTCTACACCCTGCCCCCTGACAGGCCCCCCTGGGACTTCCGTGCCTATCCAACCGCCCCTGCTTCCCATCCCCTGATCGCCCCCACCCCTGAACCTCCGCCCCATCCAACCACCCCCTGCGTCTTGTCCCCTAAACTGCCCCCCGGACCCCTGTCCCTTATCCAACCCCGCCACTCCCTTTCCATACTGCTCAGAGCAGCATGTCTGGCAGCCAGACGGAGCCAGCCAGGCAACTGTGATGCCCGGCAGGAGCTCAGAGCCCCACCGCACAGAGAGCTGGCGGCACAGCGAGCTGAGGCTGCAGGGGAGGAGGGCACCAGGGGAGGGGCCGGGGGCTAGCCTCCCCTGCTGGGAGCTCAAGAGCCAGGCAGGATGGTCCCGCGGGCCACAGCTTGCCCACCTCTGACCTAATTCTATAAGGCATAATGTTACCATTCCCTGGTTCACTTCAGCAGGAGTCCTAAATAAATACGTATGAATTGTTTGACTTACAACATTACCAAAGCTTTTAACTCCTACAGCATTTCAGGTGAAGGATCTGTTTAACAAGATTTCTTTTTACTGAGCCAGTGATAGATGTGCACAGCCAGTCATACAGACTGGAATCTTTGTCGCCCCATCCTTCTCCTCACTTCCAAAAGAGTAAGCTTCAGAGTATTTTACAAACGGAGAAGTTGGTAACAGCGACTCTGGTGTGTGTTATTGCCATTAGATCCGAATTTAATCTGAGAGGAAGTTGGATCACCTCACACAGCAGGGTTGGAAAACAGCCTATAAATGTCAGTTCTATTAAAGACAGAATATAATATTTTAAACTGAGGCAGCCTCCAGACACTTAGCTATCATGGCGATGAGTTGTGGTTTAAATACGGATAGTCAAAACAATGTGGGGCGGTAAGTCTGCTGCATGTATTCAGAGTGAAAGCGAGCCCTGAAGACTGCATATGGCTCAGAGTAAGTTCATCTTCTGAAGAAGTCTATAGTCTGCTCTGGAAGTGCTAGTTATTTATTCTCCTACAGAACAACCTTGTTTAAGAGGCCAGGGAAGGCTGGGCATTACTGACTGCCTTGTCATCACAACCCTTGTATCAAACAAACAGAACAGCACAGAAACAGTGCTTTAAGGGAGGTGGATTTTCAACAAGAGGTTATGTCAGAACTTCCCTTCTCCCCTACATATAATCTAACTACAGGCCAAGAAATACTCCTTTCCTTGGGTCCCTGCTACCAAATGTTTATTCTGAACACACAAGAGATCGTCTGGCAATTCAGTGAAGTGAATACATAGCTGCAGTGCTGTATGTAGATTTTTCCACTAATGGAGTGGAGTTTTTTTTTCAGGGGGGACTGGTATTGGGTATTTTGCTTTCCCTTACAGACACTATCACCACCCATGATTAGTGTCACTTCTGCAGTGAAAGAAAGCTAAGCATCAGATAGCTACCTCGTCCTGCACATGAGTCATCTCACAATAAAGAGAAAACTGCTTAACAGAAACTACTGTATTGTAGAATGAGATTTAGTAGCCAGAGGGAATCTTGTTCTCCAGGGATGGTCTAACCTGTTTTGCATAAACTCCATGCCATGCATGAATTCCAGTGTTTCAGCTCCAAACAAAACAGGTAGCAGTTGGCCAATCATACAGGTTTCTTCTTCTGCACTGGCTAATTCATCCACTCACAGGACACATGTCCAATTTGTTCCCTACTTGCAGTTATCAGAAATTTCAGAAAGGTGCTATCTACCACCACACTTAAACACTTCACTTCCCAAAACCCAAACTAAACTTGAGGGTTAACACTGCAATGGAAGTGTTGGCTGAATGCCTCAGGGCAAGGACTCTCAAAGTTTTCCCCATTGTGTGAAGGACATCTCAGAGCAATTGTGTGTATTGTCTCCCCTCCTATTCATGATTTCCTAACATCTGACAGCTACAGCAATTCCTTACATGAAAGTAATATTAGCAGAAAAGTTGTGTATTTTAAGCTGTCAATTTGTTTAGCAGATGGAAAAGAGGAGATCCAGCCCCATGTGACTAGGGGTACGTCCAGACTACCCACCCACCGTATTGGCGGGTAGCGATCGATTTATCGTGGATCGATCTATCGCGTCTCGTTAAGACGCGATAGATCAATCCCCGAACGCACTCCCCATAGACTCCGGAACTCCACTGGAGCGAGCGGTGGTAGCAGAGTCGACGGGGGAGCCGCGGCCATCGATCCCGTGCCGTGAGGACCCAAAGTAAATCGATCTAAGATACTTCGACTTCAGCTACGCTATTCACGTAGCTGAAGTTGCGTATCTTAGATTGATCCCCCCCAGCGTAGACCAGCACTAAGCAGCACTCCCAAGTCCACCAGCAAGTGCTCACTAGACCACCATTTGGGAATCTCTGCCTTTGAGATGGACAGTGCTCTGTGTACAGAGAACAACACTGTCAAGAGTGAGCAGCCAAGCATTTTTCACTATCAAAATAAATTTTCAAGAAAGTTAATCTGTACAGCTTTTGCCCTTCTGGACAGAGTTCACCCAAGACCACATGTGACTTTTCTCTTTGCCATGTAAGACAGAGTTTTGTTTCTTTTCCCCCTATCTGGATAGAACACAGGCTGATAATATCCTGTAAGTATACGCTACTATTAAAGGCCATGTGGATAGAGACTCCTAATTCCACAGATGAACCATCTTTCCACTGTCCAGAGCATTCTTCATCCAGATGCAGCAGAATGACAGAACAAGGTCAGATTATTCAGATAACTTTTTCCTTCCAAACAAAATGAAAATGTGTGGTTTTCCCACTGTAGGACAGCTTTCCTTTTGCAATGACAATTAAAAAGACACTTATAATGTTCATATGATGTGACATGTCATCAAGGTTTTTTAGTCACTCCTGCTGGTTATCCCACTGGGTTATTTTGTTAATCTTTATTGGTCGGCTAAAGTTTGTTTATTACATGAATTTCCACAGAGGTGAAGGCACTGGACTAGGACTCAGAAATCCAGGTTCCGCTTCCAGATTTGCACCTCCTACACCTAAATGTTTCTGTGCCTTCGTTATTCTCCTGCAAAGTAAGCATAAAAGTAGTTCTGTGCCCCACAGGAGTTTTAGGAGACTAAATCTATTAATGATTTGAAGTGCTCAGATATTACAGAGATACACATGCGTCTGACGAAGTGAGTATTCACCCACAAAAGCTCATGCTCCAATACTTCTCTTAGCCTATAAGGTGCCACAGGACTCTTTATCGTTTTAAAACAGCTCCTCCTTGGAGAGCGTTTAAACCTGGGCACTGCAGCCACCCACCCCCCGGCAGCCGGGGGCAAGGGTGGGGCGGGCGGCGGAGCCTGTTTGCCCCATAGCTGCTCTCGCCCAGCCGCACCAGCGCCGCCCCCGAGAGCGGAGCTCTGAGGGGCTTCAGCCTCCAGCCCAGGCGCCGCCCCGCCCAGGGCTCCCCGGTCACCGCGCCCCCTCCAGGGGAGCCCCCCGCCCCTCGCGCCAGGCCGCCCCCGCGGGCCCCTGCACTCACGGAAGCCCAGAGCGGCTGCGGCCGCCGCCAGCATCAGCGCCGGGGCCCGGCCCGGAGCCACCCGCCACCCCGCGCTGCCGCCCGCTGCCATTTTCCTGCTGCCGCCTCCCCGTGCCCCCATTGTCCCGGCCCCGGCGCAGCCCCGCCCCTTAGGGCCGGGCGGTGGGCGGGGAAAGGGGCTCCCCGGCAGCTGATGGGACGGAGGAGCCGTCAATCGCGCACACCTCCCGCGTCCCGCTCTCCGTCCCCGTCTGGTTCCGCCCCGGGTGTCCGGTGTGGCTACGTGATTGGCGAGTTCGTTTGTCAGTCACTACATGAGCGCCCTACCAGAAAGCGTAAGAAAATTGCCTTGGCCCCGCCCCTGCCCGGAACACGTGACACTGAGGGGGGGCGGGGGTCCGAGGGAGGATGCCGGGGATGCTGGGCCCGTTCCTGGCGGGCTGTGGCTTATGTAGCCCGGGCCGGTACCGGTGTGATGGGCTGCACGGCCCCAGTGCCACCTCTGCGCGCCCACCCCTCGGCTTCCCGGACCAAGTCACCAGCGCTGCCCACTCTTAACGGGTTTGGTGCTTAAAGCCCCAATTTCTGGAGTCATGTGATTATATAAGTATCTGAGCTCTTTATTTATTTTTAATGCTTTTAGCCGTCACTGTTGCGGAGAAGAGTTTATGGGCTCAAAACACAGAAGACAAATACCATTCTTCAAATTTATTTTAACAATCTAATTACTTTTTATGTCAGCCTCAGGCTTTTGGGGAATTCAGTCATGGGCTGAGCAATACTGCCCCAGTGCCCACCCACCCCACTATGTACCAGTCTCTGCCATTTCCACGCACCCTGCTGCACTCCAGCCTGCACCACACTGACCACCTGCCTTCAGGTTTTAGTGCTATTCATTATTTAGGTCTTAAAACAGTAACAAATTAGTAGCAGGTTATGAACTGTCAGGATGAAGGAATACTAGCTCTTCATACACATTTGTACTCTCCCTAGCCAATCTGACACTAGGAAACTACAGAGCAGCCATAGTGTTACCTCAGCAACATGGCTTGTTTTCACAGATAGTTGCTCTCTCCAGTGAAGAAGCTGTTATCAGACCATATAGTTTTCCTGAAGACCACACAAATGAGAGTTCTGTTTGGGTTGGGTGAAATCTGGACCTGGTTTAGGTGTAGATTGATAGGATACAGGAGTATAACATCTTGCTCAATTTCATGAGGCAAGAGCCTGACAGGTGTTGAGGAGAGGATAGAATTATGTTTTCAGATGGGATTAGTTTTTGATTATTGGCATCTCTACAGGGCAGAATCAAGGTTATTTGGATGCTTTAACTGTGCATTTCCAAAACTTTGTTTACATTTCTTTTAAGTTTAACCTTAGTTCTAGGATTTATAATGCATATTTTAAGGATAGATATCTTTGTAATGTTTTTCACCCTAAATTACTTAGTATACTCTCAAATTTATCTCAGTGTTAATGTAATTTTTATCTGGGAATACTGTTTAGAAGGAAAGTGTCCCACTGCTGCTCTGTAGTCACAATTCAGTTAGTTTTTATGCTTGCATAATATCTGCTTGCAGAACTGAAGGTGTTTTGTTCCAGCAGGTGTGGCAGCTGGGAAGGTTAGGCCCCAGTCTTCACTCCCATCTAGTAACATGGGTTGGATTATGCTTTCAGATAATACCAGTAGTAGGATTGGTGGATTAGGAAAATAGAAGCTCTCTGAGGCTGAAGGAACAAAATGGACACTGTGTAGAATCAAGCACGTGGGTTTTACTTTGCTTATTATGCTCAGAGACACAGCCAAGCAATTGATTACAATAGATCAGGGGTCATAAGAACGGCCGTACCGGGTCTGACCAAAGGTCCATCTAGCCCATTATCCTGTCTACCAACAGTGGCCAATGCCAAGTGCCCCAGAGGGAGTGGACCAACAGGCAATGATCAAGTGATCTCTCTCCTGCCATCCATCTCCATCCTCTGACAAACAGAAGCTAGGGACAATATTCCTTACCCATCCTGGCTAATAGCCATTAATGGACTTAACCTCCATGAATTTATCCAGTTCTCTTTTAAATGCTGTTATAGTCCTAGCCTTCACAACCTCCTCAGGTAAGGAGTTCCACAAGTTGACTATGTGCTGCGTGAAGAAGAACTTCTTTGTATTTGTTTTAAACCTGATGCCTATTAATTTCATTTGGTGACCCCTAGTTCTTGTATTATGGAAATAAGTAAATAACTTTTCCTTATCCACTTTCTCCACATCACTCATGATTTTATATACCTCTATCATATCCCCCCTTAGTCTCCTTGTCGGAGACCTTTCAGAAGTGGTGGGCCGAGTCTTCATTTATTCACTCTAATTTAAGGTTTCGCGTGCCAGTAATACATTTTAACGTTTTTAGGTCTCTTTCTATAAGTCTATAATATATAACTAAACTATTGTTGTATGTAAAGTAAATAAGGTTTTTAAAATATTTAAGAAGCTTCATTTAAAATTAAATTAAAATGCAGAGCCCCCTGGACCAGTGGCCAGGACCCAGACAGTGTGAGTGCCACTGAAAATCAGCTCGTGTGCTGCCTTCGGCACACATGCCATAGGTTGCCTACCCCTGCAATAGATTATATAGGATTTTCATGGGCGGAGGGAAGCGATGGGGTGGGAGGTTCCGAGCCCCTGGATAGGTCTAGCAGCAAGACAAGATAAGCACAGTAAGCCAGTAGTCTAAAAGATTACATAATGGCTCCGACCAAGGTTTCAAGTTAACATATAACATACTATTAGTACACATTAGTATACATTAGTGTTTTCCATTAAACAACGTATAAAGTGTATAATTAAAAATATATATATGTTGAATTCTGATTTGGGGTCCATAGGAATGAGGTAGCTCTTCTGGTTGTCCAACAGGTATATTCCTGGGGGTTAAAGCAAAAAGACATCGAAAAGTACATGGCAATAGAAATTGTTTTTCAGGTTGCCCCACTGTGTTTCTAAAGGCTAACACTGGCATCTGGGAGGGAGGGGGTGCACCAATTAGAAGGGAGGATGTCATATCTCATACTGACATGCTTGAGCCTCTCCATGAACTCAAGTTTGGTATGTGGGGAGGGTATTGGTTATCTTTTCCTGCAGAAGGAGTGGACATAGAGGCCACTTTCAATACTTTGGTATGTCTGTAGATTCTGATAAAGACATCAATTACCGCTCCCCATCTGGAGTTTTGCTGACCATGCTTATCTCAGTAAAAAGCAAGGTTGTCTCTTGTTTGTTCAGCTTCTCGTAGCTAATATTGTTCTCGGTGGGCTAGGCCCCCCGCTCAAACCAAGCTTTGGGTCTCTGTAAAAAGTTGCTGACAGGGTCTGTAATCAGGGTTTTACAAACACAGCAATTGGATTTTGGCCCTTCAGAGGCTTTTTCTCATAATGCTTCCATTTCCTAGTTTGATTTTCCCCTATGTATTTGGGTATGGGTAGTTCAGTGTGTTTTCCCATTTCTTTCAACAAAGTTGAATTATTTTGGTTGTTGTAGCTTTTTCTCCTAAAGATCACTGTCTTTGCCTAATTGACCTGCACAGCCTATGTTTTGAAGCAGGTTTATAGTAAATATTGGTTCTTTTGCAGACTTGAGGATAGTTTCATGGAAGACTTAGGTTAGGGGATTACTGCAGTCAAGGCACTAGGCTGCTGTTATATACACTGAAGAGGAAAGAGACATGGTTACATCCCACTTTTATTCCCATCTCTTTCTTGAAAATCCGATGGGGGGGTACATTCTATTTAATATTTAAATAGCTGATGCGCAAATTTAACCATGTTGTATGTTGTTCCACTCTGTAGCAGTTTTAAAATTCATTGCTGAGTGCATCTTGCATCAAACGTGTTTTTAAAGTTTATCAGACAGGAAATTGACCTCCCCTGTCTTCTAGGGAGGCCCTGGATTCCCACAAAGTTGAGGGAGCAGTTGAGGATAAGACTACTGCAGAGGCTTACCTAGTCTGATTTCCAGTTAGTATTATACACCTCAGTTTTCCTTCTCAGATGATTTTCAAGCCCCCAGTACAGTTAGATCACTCCAGCTAAGTCACAAAAGTCTACCCCTTTCAGAATTAGAGTCCAAACAGAAACATAAACAACAAAAACATTTATCCCATCCTCTTGCCATACATAATCATTGCTCAAAGGATTTGTCCTGTTCCCAAACAGCCATTCAGTTGGGTCCAACATCCAGCCCTCTTGGTCCTTAGTGAGTCCCTTCTCCTCCCTGTTGACAGGAGCAGCTATCTGTACCTCTGCACAAGGAAGATCATAGGGGAACCCACACCTATCCTTTACCACAAGTTCCCATCCTGGGATGCTAAACAATTATATCTGCCCCATAACATAAACTGTCCCATCTTTACTTCCTAGAGCTTCTGCCAATATGCTCAGCCTTGCCTCGTCACCAGCCCCTTTTTTAGCTAGTAGCCTCCCTCTTAACAGAGCACTCCCATCTAATCTTCCTCCTAAATAGCCTGCCTCTTTTTTATCCCAGCAAGCCTGGTTTAGGTACGTTTTCCCTTGTCATGTGACTCCTATGCTCATTCCTTTCACTTGGGGAAGTGGGCTAAGCCTCACACAGGAGCAGCTGAGCCCCAAACCACTTAAAGTGTCAGCTCACCCTGTGAGTTGTTACTGCATCACTCTTCAAGTATATTTGGATGAGGCCTACTCTGGACCTATTCTTTTCAGGTAATAAAGATGAGGTACTCACAAAAGACTGAAGTGTCAAAAGAGGAGGTGCTGGAACAAACTTCTTAGATTGTCCTGCAGAGCATGCTGGTGGTTTGGTTTTGTGCACATCGTGTCCATATGCAGAACCTACAAGTCCTAGTGTACAATTTCCCATCTTGATCTGAGCTTCCATGATTGCTCAAATGGGCAGCAGGATGCAGCATTCAGTGCTGCAAAAGGCCTATTTTGATCCAAACAGAGCTGCCTGAGAAGTCTACAGGTCCCAGCACGGAATTGCTCAGTCTCAGTCCAAGCAATATAGTTCATATATTGCATGGTCCACATACATTACACCAGTTCACTGCCTTCGAGTGGTCCTTTCCAGAGAAACTACAGGTCCAAGAATGGTGTTCCAGTTCAATTAAAACATCCTCTGTATTAAAATGAGCGCAGCAGCAGCCTACATTGTAGAAAAACATAGCGCTTCCCTTAGATCATTCCTAGCATAAGCCAAGGCTCAGAGATCATAGTAAGTAATAGACTATCGTAGGTGAAACTGAGATCAGAATGTACCCTAGTCTGACCACCTTTAGAGCTCACTAAAAAGCCTAATCCCATAATAACAATGCTAAGATAATTTTCTCATAAGACATTAGAAGCAGAGCCCATTTTTGTTCTGAGTCCTAACTCTCTTATATAACTGTACTTCAGCGCCTGGATGTTATGGTGATATATTCTTTGTAAATATAACAGGCAGATAGGTGTATAGTGCCCAACAGATCTTTGAATGAAAGCAAACACCTATGCCCATGCAGCATCCCACTGGAGTCAGTGAGGATCCTCACCGTTGGAGGGATCCATCTGTGTGGCTGGGCTTGCAGGGTTGGGACCATAGTTATTAAATTAAATATTTGTCTATCATAAAACAAGGAATGGTGACTTTGCTGCTTGACATTGGCATAACAGCCTGTTTTCTGTGGGCTTTTATTCCTTCTTAATTTTGAGGTCTTAAATGGTCCATAGATCTTGTACTGGGTCACTGCACAAGGAGAAGGCAGCTCTTACAGATGTGAAGGATGAAAAGGGATCACCCACTGGCACTCTGGCTTGCTGAAAGAGTCTTTGTGGGTATATGTAGATTATTAGCTCTACTACAAATAACAATATTGTTTGTATAATTAATTAATTAGACTCAAATAAAAAAACCTAATAAGAAAAGAAGGGGTAAAGAACGATCCTTGGTGGAAGAAGCCACATAGGGGGCAGAATAGAGCTAGCTAAACAACTGTCTGAATCAGAAACAGCTACGTGGCTAGGACTGAACCAACGTTAGCTTCATTCACAGTAGCTAGAAAGTAGCTCATATGGCGGCTCGTTGGTCTAGGGGTATGATTCTCGCTTAGGGTGCGAGAGGTCCCGGGTTCAAATCCCGGACGAGCCCTATTTTTCCTTCCCAATGCTTGAACAGTTCTATGATCATTTTACATTGTTTTTATTGAAGGTACATTTATACGTTACAATAAAAGAAATGGGGAAGCATTTGCAACTAAAAATATGACCTTCTTGCTCTCTGTATTAACAGTGCATGAATTTGAATAAAACTCCGGCGAGGGAACAGTTTAGTTCATGAGTCCCCTCTCCTCCTCCACACGGACTATGATTAGCCCCACAAGTACCCCCATACATCCCCCTCTTCTTCGTCCTCTAATAATATTGCTCAATCCTTTAATGATACGAGCATTACAGGGCGGGGGACTAAGTGGGGAGTCCAAGGGGGAGCGGGAAGGAGGCAGGAAGAAGGGAAAATACACCTTGGGGTGCGGTGTGTATTTCACTGCTCCTCCTGTGCCCCCCACTTATTCTCCATAGAACCCCGTTCTCCCCATGTTCCTGTTTGTCTTGGTACTTCCGTGCGCTCCCATCCCCGCTCCTTGTAGCAGCTGGACACCTCCCAAGTAGTTACAAATGGAAACAACAGAAGTCTCCCCTTTTCTTCCTCCCCAGCTTGAAAACCAGCTGGATCACATTGTTTATTTTTTGTATCTCCGCTTGCACGAGCCCCTACTTTCCCCACCCCCAGTTCGCACGGCCAATTACTGCCCCTGTCCACCCCTTCCCCCTGTGCAATTCCCACCCACTCGTTACCCCTCCCTTCTCCCACCCACTTTACCGTGGGCTCCCCCAGTTACTGCCCTGGGGCCCCGCTGTGCATGTAATGCAATAAAATGAATTGCGGGATCAAACCCACAAAATGGAAAGGCTCGCGCCCCCCTCCGTAGCGGGCTCGTCCGGGATTTGAACCCGGGACCTCTCGCACCCGAAGCGAGAATCATACCCCTAGACCAACGAGCCGCTGCTTGCTTCTCTTCCCCTAGCCAGACTCTTCACTGTTATCCCGCCTCCTCGCTGCAACGCGCCAGCCACTGACAGTATGGCCTGTTTCCCTCCCCTGCTGGGCTACCGGATGGTTCCGCCCACAGCCTGTCCCGGCTGGAAGATACCATTCCGCTCCCCACTAGGATCCACCCGCCTGATGGTATCGCCTTGCCTCCACCCAGTCAGCCCGCTCAGCCGGCCCCAGGTGGGGGGAGGGCGCCTGATGGTAGGGCTGTGGGGACTCTCACTCTGCGCTTTCCCATGAGGACGCCTCAGCCCCGCAACCTCGAGGTAACAGATTGTTCCCCAACGGTGGCTGGATTCAGAGCCGGGCGAGCTCATCCCCAGAGGGGGAGGGGGGCTCTTTCCCGCTTCAGCCCCCACACACAGGCTGCGGTCCGGACATTCGGTCCTCCCCCCTGTCCCCATAGCGGGGCCATGGTTTAGTCCGTCCCGCCCTTCTCCCACTGGGCTTCAGAAGAAGGTCCCTGGAGTTACCCGGATATTGCTCCCTTCCACACACCCCCTTTCCCTCAACAGCTGCCCCCTCCCGCCCTGACTGTGCGACAGGCAGGCAGAGCCCCGGGGGCGGGGCCCGCTGAGCGCTGCGCGGCGCTCTCGGGCCGGGCTCGGGGGCGGGGCTCCCCGGGCTGGGGCGTGGCCAGGCTCAATGAGCCGCCCAGGCGCCTCTGCGCGTGGCAGGCTGCCCCTGTCCCCAGGACGTGGGCCGGCGCGGTGCGATGGGCGGTGGAAGGGGCCCTGGAAGAGCATCAGGGGTGTGATCCCCGCCCAGCCCGAAGAGCCTCCTCTACCTCCACATCAGAGCCACGCTGCGCCTCATTTCCAAGCCCTGTTTACTTCCTGGCCTCGCACTTCACCCCTTTTTGTGCTACAGGCTGCTAACTCCATCCACTCTCCACCGCCTCGCCCTCACGTGGCCCTGCTGCCTGTGCACTTACCAAGTCACCTAGGGACTTGGGGGACCTGAGTTGAAGCCCCTGCTCCATCACAGACTTTCTATGTGACCTAGATTGTTCACTTAGCCTCCCTCTGTGCTCCAGTTTCCCTTGTGTGAAACAGGGATAATATGTTAAAAGATTGTGAAGTGCATGTGTTGACGTCACTAGGCCTCACCCTAGGTAACTCGGGAGGGTGGAAAGCCACAAAGTGTCAATGAAGTCTTCCTGCAGTAGGCCTAAGTGAACCAAACTCTATCCTTCCATGTTTAAACTCTAATCAACCTCAAAAGCCAGGTGCAATTGGAATATGTAAGCAACCAGTTATCTGTGTGCAACCCCCTGCTCAAGCAGTAATAATGAGGCCTGCATGTTTCTGGCTGAAGGGAAAAAGGACAAGATAACGGTTTAAAGAAGTTACTAACAAGCTAGGCTTATAGCTGCCAAGAATGACTTAACTATTACCAGGGATGGGAGGGGTAGAGGGAGGAAGGGGGGGAGAAAGGGAGGGCTAGAGGAGAAAGGGGGGGGGGGTGAGGCTTAACTGCAAAATGTATAAAAGAAGAAAAACTGTTCCTGTTAATGTGCTTGATTTGAGACTTGCCAGTCTCCTTGCACCGCTTTGGGATCCCAAATAAACTTTGTTTGCTTCTCCACCTGGTGTGTTTATTTACGCGAAGCACACCGGGCAACGAACCCGCTGTTGCTTTGCCTCGGGCACTCTGTGCTGGCAACAGTTTTGGCGCCCAACGTGGGGCTCGAGGCTGAAATTTAGCCTTGCCCGGACCCCTCTCGGAGGTCGACAGATTGCGGCGACGACCGACGCCCAGCGCGCACCGGTGACTTTACCGGAGGCCTCGGCGGAAACGTGGTTTGGTCGACCCCAGAGGGCACAACGGTGCAACGCGCTCGAGTAGTGGAGAAGCAGTTGCGGGCGACGGTGGGGAACCGGTCCCATGGATAGGGCGACGGTGCAGAACCGGACCCTTGGATAAGGTAGGAACAGTCCAGTGGGGACTTTATCTGTCTTGACCTGGGGACGCCCAGTGTCTACCTGTTATGACCTGGGGACGCCCAGTGTCTCCCTATGGGGCAGGGACAGAGTATGGCAGGCAGGGTAAGGTGTACACCCTTGGAATGCATTCTGGTGAACTGGAAAGTGTTTGGATCGGATCCGTTGGTTAAAAGTAAACTGAAAAGGTTCTGTACAGTAGACTGGCCTCAATATCAGCTAGAGGACCAGGAAAGGTGGCCACCAGAAGGATCACTTAATTATAACACGATCCTTCAATTACTTCTGTTTTGTCAGCAAACGGGTAAATGGAATGAACATATGTATGTACAGTTGTTTATGTTGCTAAGAGATAGGTTAGATATTTTGCAAAAGTGTGATTTGACTCCGACAGGTTCGGTAGTAGCTACTGTTAGTCCCCAGAACCCCCCCCCCCCACAGCTGTAATGGCAGGTCCGGTGTCCCCTTCGGCTATCACACCCCCACCATATAAAGACAGGGTGTCTCAGCTCCCAGAGATTGCCCCCTCGGTGGAATTTTATCCGTTGATCACTGAGACCGTGGTGTCCAGACATGGCTCAGATAGGAATCAGGCCACTACTATGCAGGTTTACACCCATGTGCCTTTTAACCCGGTGGACCTAGCAGCCTTTAAGGCACAGGTAGGGGAATTCTCTACGAACCCAAGCAAGTTTATCTCGGTCTTTGAAGGGTGCCTGGCTAGCTATAAGCCTGACTGGGATGACTGTAATGTCCTTATGCGGACCCTGCTGTCTGAGATGGAGCGTAATCAGGTTGTGTCTTAAGAAAAGGAAAAGAGGCAAGCGAAAATGATGGTCGCAGCAGCACAGGCCAGTGGCAGGGGAAAATTCCAGGAAGGTGGAAGGGGCCGGAGAATGAGAGGACGTGGGCGCCCTGGCTCACAGGAAAGGCGTCTGGGTCGCAACCAGTGTGCCAGATGCCGAAAGGAGGGACATTGGAAAAATGAGTGCCCCAAAAGAGAAGCTACCCCTATGATGGCAGCGAAGGATCAAGAATAGGAGTGTCAGGGGAGACGGACTATCCTGCCCCCGGAACCCTGAGTAAAAATGCGGGTGGGAGATTCGGACATAGACTTTTTAATAGACTCTGGAGCTGCACGAACCGCCGTAAACCAACCCCTGCAGCTGCCTGTGTCAGAGTCCCTCACTGTGGTGGGTGCCACAGGGAAAGGAACCAAGTGCCCAGTATATGCCCCAGCGGAATGTGCTTTGGGAAACAGAACTCTATCTCACAAACTGGTTTACCTCCCTGATTGTCCAACGCCTCTTTTGGGACGGGACCTGCTTTGTCGCTTAGGAGCCACCCTGCATTTCACCCAAGATGAAATAACCCTCACCTTACCTCCAGAGAATGCCTGGATAATGACCCTTGCAATTGAGCCCTCAGCCATGCAAGCCACAGAGTGGAGCCAGTGGGAGGACAAAAGGAGGGTTAAAAAGCAGCTTTGCTGGACAGTGCTGGCCCAGGGATTTAAAAATTCCCACACTCTATTTGGCCAGTTCCTGGCCAGAGACTTGGAGGAGTGGGACAATGAGGACAGGGTCCTCCTCCTGCAATATGTGGATGACTTGTTAATTGCTGCTGTGGGTCTCACCCCTTGCCTTAAAGCCACTGTGAGCCTCCTGAACTTTGATGGATTCCTCAAAAGTGGGTGTGCTCGTCCTGGTTTGTTGCTCCAAAGCTCTGTATAGAAGTTATTTTGCTGGATAATGGCAATGTGTATGTGTTCATTGTTGGGAAAAGGTGTATGAGTGAAGAGTGGAAGTTTCCTTTGTAAGTTAAAAGAAACCTAAGACCCTAGCAGCCCTGCCATTCATTGAAACAAGGAGACTGAGTCTACATAAAGTCCATCAACGAAAAACTGCTTTGGCTCCACACTGGAAAGGCCCTTTCCAAGTCCTGTTAACCACCAACACCGCTGTGAAGTACCAAGGACTGCCCACCTGGACCCAGGCTTCTTACTGTAAAAAGACCCCTCCACCTCGGGAGGACTCTCCGACTGATGATAAGCCTATTTAAAGTCAGGGTGATGTGCTAGTAACCTCTCCCCTGTATGATGCTGAACCACACTGTTTCAGGAAAAGAGAAGAAGGAACACTTGCTTCATTGAAACCACAAAGTCCAGGAATTCCTGACTACAAAAGACATTAAGAACTGACCCTGGTGAAGAAACAAAGAATTATACGCTGGCAGGGAGGCTCTTAGACCCCTGGCCTCCCAGGTACAGGCTGAATGTCTAGTCTGCCAAAAGAACAACCCTCGAGCTGTGGCAGCAGTGCCATCAGCCACTCTGGAACCTACCCCAGGCCCGGGGCTGGTTTGGCAAATAGACTTTACTGAGTTCCCCCGGACCCAAGGATTCAAATACCTTTTCGTTTTGGTGGATTGATTCAGCGGATGGCCTGATGCCTTACCCCTTGTTTTGCTCCGCATGCGCGCTCTCCCAAAGGGCAGGTTAGGGCTCAGTCCCTTTGAGATTATGTTTGGAAGGGCATGGCCTATGAACGGTACACCGGTTCTGGCAGGGGAGTGGGAAATGGGGTGTGGCTTCTTATCTCAGTATATGTGCTCTCTGTCTGCTGTTCTTTGTTCTCTCCACAGGTATACCAGAGATTTGCAGCCTCTCCCGCTGGATGCCCCTGTCCACTCCTTGCAGCCAGGCGATTCCGTTCTCGTTCGGACCTGGAAGGACTAGCCTCTCCAAGAGAAGTGGAAGGGACCCCACACCGTCCTGCTGGTCTCCCACACGGCAGCAAAGGTCAAGGGACACAAGAACTGGATTCATCACTCCTGTCTGAAGGCAGTGCCCGCTCCTGAACGGTGGACCGTCCAGCCTACGGAAAAGGACTACCAGCGATGACCTGGGACTTAAACTGTTATTCAAAAGACAATAAGGCCTGCTGGGAATGCCCTGTGGTCTCTTTGGACAGTCGCAGCGCACTCCCCATGAAAACTCTAAGCGTTGGTTGTGTTTACTCTCACAGGGCCGGCCTAATCTGGTGGCCTGGTCCTTTTGTTTTTAATCTGCCTACTATTGGTAATTGATATTTTGTGGGTATTTGGGGAATTGTAATTATTAGGCCCTAGGGTCACCTGCCCAGCATGAGTTCAGGTCCAGGGTCTGCCACAGTGGTACTCTTTGCCATAGGGACACTCCTTTCATTACCTCCCGTTCGCCCCAGGCACATGTGGGATGGAAAGGGATCCCTACTAACTTGGAAACAAACACATATGAGTCCTTGAAGGTTTGCTTTGCCCAAGAGTTTAACCTCTGTAACTGCTGAGTATGCTCCCAAATCCCGCACCACGCAGCAGGGTTACCCTGGAGGGTGGTCCCCCAAAATTGGTCAAATATCTGCTGGGGATGGTTCAGTAGGGGAAGAAATACCTCGGGTACCCCCTTGTCACAAAACTGTACCATTGAATCCCAGTATGCATTAAGGGACAACCCCTGGCGGCCACAGGCAGCGTAAATCTTTGTATGCCACCTCAGAGCCCATTAAGGAAGGAGACAGGTTGGGTATGATCCTCCTCCCATCCTATGGGGTGGGACGGCTAACCCAATTTTATCGCAGGCTCTCTGTGTTTCTCACCACATTCGCCAATGAAGCCTTGGCCATAGAGAAGAGCCTTAACTCAGAGCTATACCAGCTCCGGTTGCTGTCCCTGAAAAACAGACAGGCCTTAAATTATGTTTTAGCCTCCCAGGGCGTGGTGTGTGCCCTTATTGGGAATTAATGTTGTACTTATGTCCCGGAAAACTCACAGGACATTAACAAGCACGTCCTGTCGGCCAAACAGGCTTTCAAGCAGTAGAAGGCCCAGGAAAGGAAACCCACAGTTTTCAATTCCCTTTGAAGTTGGTTGCCCAACCTAGGAGGACTGGGGGGTGGCCTTGTGCGTCTCCTCCTCACCGGTGTGGTATTGTGCCTGGTCACCCTCCTCCTAATTGCTTGTTTTAAAATGCTCCTCCATAAGCTTTGTGCCCCCCGCTCCTCAAAAATCCCGGCATACCCTCTCATTGAAAACCCCAGCTTCATAGCACTTAATCATATCTTGTCCACAGAATATGAGAAAACTCAGCCAAAAGCTTGTTGAGTATTCTCAAAGGAGGGAGTTGTTGACGTCACTAGGCCTCACCCTAGGTAACTCGGGAGGGTGGAAAGCCACAAAGTGTCAATGAAGTCTTCCTGCAGTAGGCCTAAGTGAACCAAACTCTATCCTTCCATGTTTAAACTCTAATCAACCTCAAAAGCCAGGTGCAATTGGAATATGTAAGCAACCAGTTATCTGTGTGCAACCCCCTGCTCAAGCAGTAATAATGAGGCCTGCATGTTTCTGGCTGAAGGGAAAAAGGACAAGATAACGGTTTAAAGAAGTTACTAACAAGCTAGGCTTATAGCTGCCAAGAATGACTTAACTATTACCAGGGATGGGAGGGGTAGAGGGAGGAAGGGGGGGAGAAAGGGAGGGCTAGAGGAGAAAGGGGGGGGGGTGAGGCTTAACTGCAAAATGTATAAAAGAAGAAAAACTGTTCCTGTTAATGTGCTTGATTTGAGACTTGCCAGTCTCCTTGCACCGCTTTGGGATCCCAAATAAACTTTGTTTGCTTCTCCACCTGGTGTGTTTATTGACGCGAAGCACACCGGGCAACGAACCCGCTGTTGCTTTGCCTCGGGCACTCTGTGCTGGCAACACATGGCAATCTGTTGATAGAAGCACTGTGTAAGAACTACGTGTTATTACTGCTGCCAATGCCCTTCCAAAAATCACTCTTCCGCCAATAGCTACCCTCCTTCCTCACCTCCTGGGCCTTTCATCTGGCTCCTATTTCAGTTTAAACAAGTAAAACCGGAAGACAACCACAGAACTAACAAGACCTCAGCTGAACACAACTGCCCAAACTCTTAGCTTTTATGTTGCATTCCTTTCCCCTCTCTGTTGTGTTTTGTTTCTCTAAATTTAAAGTTCTTCTGGACAGGAAACTTGTATTGTTACACTACTTATCTATAAAGCATCAGGCATGCCAAAGGTGCTATATAAATAATAACAGAATTTCCTTACTTAGTGTTTTCCTGTCCAATTACTAAGAGTTTTAGGATCTGATCCTGTACTCTTCTATCCAGAGAATTTGAGATGCTACTGTGGCCACCCTTGGTCTGAATGCATGATCTAGGGCCCCTGGTGCTTTTATATAAAATAGTTTTTAATGTAGGTTGTGTGTGAGTAGTAATTATTATTTATATCCTCCAGCAGCTCCACACAGGAGGTATGTGGAGGTCTGCAGCTCAGCCCTGCTCAGCTCATCCAGAAAAGACGGGGAGATTGCCTATTTTAACACATATCTTTTCTTCACCCCCTCCTCACACACAGAGCCCCAATTTGATCTAAGACGGGTCAGCAAACTATGGCCCGTGGGCTGCGTCCAGCCTGTCAGACCTTTTAATCCAGCCCTCAAGCTCCTGCCAGGGAACAGGGTCGTGGGCTTGCCCCACTCTACACATGGCGTGGCTCTACGCGGTTCCCGGAAGCAGTGGCATGTGCCCCCTCCAGCTCCTATGCGTAGGGGCAGCCAGGGGGCTCCGGACGCTCCCCCCGCCCCAAGCACTGGCTTTGCAGCTCCCATTAGCTAGGGAGACCTTTTAATCCGGCCCTCAAGCTCCCTCCAGGGAGCAGGGTCGGGGACTTGCTGGGAACCATGGCTAATGAGAGCTACAGGGGTGGCGCCTGCGGATGGGGCAGCGCACAATGCTGCCTGGCCGCACCTCCGCGTAGGAGCTGGAGGGTGAACATGCTGCTGCTTCTGGGAGTTGCTTGAGGTAAGCGCCTCCCGGAGCCTGCACCCCTGACCTTCTTCTGTGCCCCAACCCCCTGCTGCAGCGTTGATCCCTCTCCCGCCCTCCGAAGCATCCTTTTGCCCCCCAACCCTCTCATGCCCAGCCCCACCCCTGAGCCTGCACCCCCAGTCGGAGCCCTCACATACACCCCGCATCCCAACCCTCTTTCCGGAGCCCCCTCCCACACCCTGAGCTCCTCATTTCTGGCCCCTCCCCAGAACCCACACCCGGAGCCCTCACCCCCTCCCACACCCTGACCCTGACCCCAGGGCCCTCAGGCCAAAAAGTTTGCCCACCCCGATCTAAGATGTCCTCCATGGAGTAAATTCTCTTCACCCACTCAGCAAGGCTACACTCCCTCAAGCCAATACTGAACAGCTTCCCATCTCTCCTTCTAGGACTCTGTCTGTTACCATAGACTAACAATATACCTATAGACAGACAACAGAAGAAAGAGCCCCTTTAAGTAGTGTCTGCCACATGGAAGCAGAGAGTGACGTCATACCTATGTAATGTATGCTACACCCTTGTGTGTGTGGAGGGGCAATTTTGTCTGAAGGAAAACCTCTGTTCTTACCATGGAATCTTTAATGGCTACACAGATGGGATTTGTGTTTTTAAGGTCTCATCCTGAAGACCCTCACATAGTGAACTTTAAAGGGATGAATAGTTGAGTCAGAGATATCAGTACTGGGACCTGGCTCCAGGGAGTCCACAAATTTCAAACCTGATGGTTTAACACTACACTATCCCCTAGTCGTAATCCCGCCCTCATTCTGTCTGCTGCCACCAGCTCTACTCATCCTGGTTTGGGCTTCTGCAGCTCCCCAGGAAGAAACACACAGTTTTCTTTTCAACTCCACTATTTTATTTCCTCTGTTTTCCCATTATATTTTCAAGGTGAGGGAGGACAAATTCCACCCCCTAGGCCAGCACACACATTCTCTAAACATGCACACTCATATATACAGAAATGCACAATCACATACGTCCAGATACATCAGCTGAGAAAAAAAATGTTACAGTGATGACTGCAGCCTGACCTGGGATACAAGCTCAAGCAAACAGATTAAAATGTATTTCAAAGATGACACTTGCTGACATGACTCAGAGAGGGTGTGGGGGTTGCATATGCTGAGAAACCTCTTCTAGGTACAAATGGCAATACCAGTCACTTTTCACTGGTTTTGAATGAACAATATCTTAGTGCTTTCATCTGGGAGGATGGAAGGCAGGAGACATTAACTAGAACATAAATCCATTTGTCTTTTTGTGAATTTAATACAGGTAAAAGGTGACACATAGGATATTATTTATTTGTATAGCTGTAGTGCCTAGGACCCCCAATCATGGATTTAGGACCCCATTGTGCTAGGCTCTGTACAAACACAGAACAGAATGACCCTCTGCCTCATAGATCTCCATCCACAGAGCAGGTGCAGCACAGGCAGCAGCAGAACCAGGTTCTATCACTCTCTGCCTTGCCAGTGTGTCTAACCCCTGTCCTGGGTCAGCTGCTGCAAAGATGAAAGGGAGTTCAGTCTCCATGGCCCTTTCAGTCTTTGGCCTCTTCAATGATACTGTCGGGTCGGGGACGTTGTCGGGTGTCAGAGAATGTGTTGGTGGTTTTAGTGATGTGGACACCTGTCCATCAGGAATAGGATTGTGATACTCCCCCAAACTCATTTAATGTAGACTAATCAATAGCTAATGCAATCTGGACGCGAATAGCTCCATAGCCCATCCACAACTAGTCCTCTGAGCCAGCTAGTCCTTTGAAAGTTCTAACAGAACCCTAAATGCCAGCTCCAAGCACTTATATGGTCTCATCACCATAGTATCTGAGTACTTCTCCTGTTATCCAGTCCTTTCAAACACTCCCTCTAAATGCTCAAAGGCATTGGTTTTCAAACTTTTTGTATTGGTGACCCCCTTCACACAGCAAGCCTCTAAGTGGGACCCTCCTTATAAATTAAAAAAAAACACGATTTTATATTTAACACTCTTTTAAATGCTGGAGCGGGGTTGGGGATGGAGTTGGGCTGGCAGGGCTTGGGCTGTCAACCCTGCACATGGCTGACAGCTCATGACCCCCTCGTAATAACCTCCCGACCCTCTGAGGGGGTCACAACCCCCAGTCTGAGAACCCCCACTCTAAGGAGAGAACCTGGCTCTTTAAAATAAATTTTTCATGGGATGGTAGTTCACCAATTCGAATTCAGCCTAGGCCGTAGGTGAGCCATGGCCACTGGGAGCTGTGGGCCACTGTGCAAATGTAAACAAACAGTCTGGCAGCCCACCAGCGGATTACCCTAACGGGCCACGTGTGGCCTGTTGGCCGCAGGTTGCCCACCACTCCATAGTAAGTGAAACTCAATCATACACAGGTTGTTCACTGGCTTACATGAAATGAATAGGTTATTTCAGTCCAGTTTGCAGTAAACAAGTGTCTATATCACAAAAAATTAAAAGTGGTTCTAACTGGCCACTTGTTGGTAGTCTCAGTAGAGTCCAAAGACGTCATGACAACTGACTTACACTTGATTCTTCCAAGTAACAGTTGAATACAGTGGTGGAGTAGTGTGAGGAAAGCTTGCAGTATTACTTCAGATGCTGTAAGTGTTCTGTGGATATGGTACTTCAGTTGCTACTTCTCACCAACACGAAAAAAACACACAAAAAAATCTTACAGAAAAATAATCTTTAGCTTGTACGTGTTTCAAATACATATTTGCCAGCCCAACACTAGTCCAAGTAGATATTCATCAAAGATGTCGTATAAACCATTTAAAAATGATCTTCTCCAGATTTAGGATTCACATTGTCTGCCATAAAGCATATATATATTTGGAGAGAAAATTATTTCCCCGTACTTCTAAAAACTTAATTTACTTGCATTTGAAAACTGAAAATATTTCAAAAGGAAGCTATTTAAAAAGGCACAACTTATATATGTCCAAAACTGATAAATTGCATCAAAGTCCAACATGGGGGAGCAAACAAAATTTGGAACTTCGCTGTAATGGTGAACATTGGGCCCAAAAACGGTGGTGATTGTCATGCCCAAGCTACTGTGCATCAGGTCTCTAGACATGGCCATGAAGTTGCTCAATATACCCCAAGAAGAGTCAGCCAGTACATCCATTTTGAACCCTGCAGCAAAAAAAAAAAAAAAAAGAAAAAAAGAGGTCTTAATTCCAGTCTCTCCTTCCCACTGCTACAGAATGTTATGGGTAAGAGCAGTGAACATCTTTGATGTTATTAATATTCTGCTGATCTGTTGCAAGGGAGAGTCCTCCAGTAGCTGCACCTTAATTGGACTGTTTGGCTTCTCTTCACATTAAAGTCTCCTGTGTCCTGATTGGGTTCATCCTTTTGAGAGAGAAAGAATGATAGAAGAGAGAAAGGAAAATTATAAAAATAAACATATGTTACAATTTTACATTGATAGGAGTCTCTAGGAAAGTCTGGAATCTGGGTGTCCTTTTGGCCATCTTTTATAATTGGGTTATGGTTTTCCTGCTATAAATTTGAAGGACAGCTGCAGCCAGACCACTCCGATTGATTTCCTCTGTTCTCACCAGCTAAGCTGGGTCAGTACTTGGATTGAAAACAGGGAATCATTTTTTTTCAGTTTTTAACTTTCCTATCCAAATTCATTTTGGATCTTTTCTCCCCACAACATGCCTTTTAAGACACAGATTTGAGCCCTCCAAACTCAGATAGTTCAGTAGAAAAACAGGACAGGTGGAAACCTAAGGGGGAATGCAGAGAGTCCCATGTTGCTGGGGTGACTTTTCATCAATATAACTCTGCTCTGTAATAGCTAGTGTGCAGGTGGCACCACTGCCCTGTTGGGTGGAATGGAGACCTGCTTAGGTGTGTGGGATTATGTTGGCCACCGATGGTTAAAGGCCAGGTACAATGAGTGTAAGCCCTAATATAGCTAGTGGAAATTCTCCTTTACCTCAAGGGGTAGAGGCCTGTGTTTTCTGAATTAGAAGGAACTAGTTTGTGTGGTTCAGTGGGTGACCACGAAATTGGTATGTGTGCACCACAATTAGGGCTGACAGTCCTAACAAGAGGTTTGGAAATGTCCCTTTTAATCAGACAGTTTAATCTAATGGTCTCAGGGTGAAAAATGCTTTTTGCCACATGTACTTTCAAAATACCGGGCACCTGAGCGAAGTGTCAAGGGTCAGCATTTCTTTCTCTTCTTTCACCTACACCCCTTTCACTGTCATGCCAGCCTGGGGAGCCAAGCCTTTTAATTGTCTGTATTAGATGCTCTGATATTGAAGTTGATTTGTACTGGGATTTAACAAGCACCAGAGGGAAATGCCTTTTTATTTTTAAGGCAAAACACTTGTGAGAGCCTCTGGTATTTCATGAACAATTACCATGGTGGCCTATCTCACCTCTGCTTCACACTTACCCTGTGCCCGGTTCTTGCATTGGCATTACACTATGATGCTCACTGGCAGTTCCTGTGTCTGCTGCCGGCTGCGGCATCCCCGTCTCCAGGGACTTTTCCTGGGTGTCTGATGTTTCCTGTGTGTCTTTGCCCTCACTGTTTTCTTCCTTCTTCACCTCTTTATTTTCTTTGTTCCTTTTTTCCTGTTCAGAGGCACTGCCATCCTCCCTTTCCCCCAGGGTGTTCCCTTCCTTATCCCCTGGGGTGTTCTGGCACAGCTTCTTATCCTTATCTCCCATGGTACTTGGGCATGGCTTCTCCTCTGGGGTGCTCTGGGATGACTTCCTCTCTTCCTCCCCTGGAGTGCTTGCGCAGGGCTTCTCCTTATCTCCTGTGCTGCTCTTGCATGGTTTCACTGCCTCTGTTTCTTTTTCTCTCTCCTCTTTGTTTTCTGTGCTGCTGGACCCTCTCCCTGAGGGTGGCTTTTCATTGGATCCTATCCGTTTCTGCATCAGTTTACTGCCTGTTCCATACACAGGTGACTGCAACTCCTCTTTCTGACTCTTAGGCATGAATACCTCATCACCATCCTCTTCCTTGGCCCCATTTTCTTGAGATGATCCAGTTACCCTTAAATCTTCACCATCTCCGGAGTCGGACTGAGACTTTCGGAATTTCCTGGAGGGGGGTCTGCGCTTCAGTGACCCCCGTGTCCGCACCTGAGAACAGGTAAAGTTGAGATTGAAGAATTTAAATAAACCACACCAGTGTGCAGCGTCAGCCCAGAAAGCTAGGGTGAATGACTTGGATGCTCAGCTGGTGACTCAAGACACCGGTTCACCTTCTCATTGACACTTTGCCTCTCTGAATAAGTAGTGAGAGATCATTACCCCAATTTAAACTGTGGCTCTCTCTCCAATTTACATGATCAAACCTGAAAACATTAAGTTTGACTACAAGGACACAAGACTCGATATATAGTTACTTATGAGCAAGGAATTACTTTGGAAACCTCTGCCATTTTATTTTGGGCACTGGGGTGATGGGAAAGGATAAAGGAGTTTCACATCTCAGTAATCTGAGGACCAATGGTGAAATCAAGCAGTCCAGATTCTCTCCCCGTTGTCGCCAATTCATCTGAGTCCTAATCTGCAGAAGCCCCTGCTATTCTGGTATGTCTTGGGCCTTCCAACTTCTCCCAGTTGAAGGCTGTATTGGCAGCTAGCCTGCAAACTAAGAACTGCACATAAATTGCATAAACTGGAGAAGTTAACCAGCTGCCTTTTTCTTTAATACAGAGTTGTGGTTTACAGAGACTACAGTTCCCAGTATTCAATGCAGCCTGTCCTGCTCAGACAGATTAAGTGTTGAATGATTGGCCCTTCATGGGCTATGCCTCTATATTAAAGGAGTGGGCATGGAACACACTGCAGAATTTCAAGGTTTATTTGACTTGCACTAACCCACTGCACTACTAAGTGTTGGTCATTAATTTTGACATGATGTTGTCTGAAAAGCTGTGATCAGTCCAGCCCATGTTGAGTTGAAGCAGGTGAGTCATGCCACTTCATCGCCTGCTGGAATCTGATGGACTATGGAACTCTATTTGCAGGCAGGCAAAAGAGGGAGTCCAGTGGATCACAGTGAGAGAGAATTTCAAAACTGATGCAGCGATCTCCTCGTTTGGCTGCAAACACACTCTGTGAAGACTGAATTGGAAGGTAAGACCTACTGTTGCAGTTCCACTTCAAGCAGTAAACTGGCTTTGGCTTCCTGTGTTGGAGAAGTCCTGGAAGACACTGTACCTTGTTATAAAACTTCAGGTGAGTGCCCTCTGGTGGTTGATCAAAACTGACTGGTGTCTCATCCGATTCACTGGAACGGGACTGGATGCCGGGGCTGCTGGGAGTTGAAGGGGGAGTGCTAAAGGGAGATGGTATGACTTTCAGACCTGGGCTTTTTGGAGATGTTCCTGGCACCAGGGCAGCTGGAGCAAATGCCAGATTGGCCTGCAAAAAAAAATCATCATTATAATAAACCTCCCCTCGGATTTAATATCATGATTTTTGGTGTTATTCTACCTGCCACCCAAATTCCCCGTCAGAGATGAAGTGGACCACATGGGGGAGCCCTTGCCCTTAACACACATGATAGCCTCTCAACTGACAAGAGAGATAGCTCCTGGTTTTATGTTTCTCCTGGTGATATTGTCAACAAACAATCCCATGTGGAGACGTTCTGGATGGACAATTGCCCTTCCCGAACAGCTGGATCTCAGAACCAATCTTGTGTCATCTGAAGTATTAGGGATTTTCCAGTGTCCCAGCCAAGCGAATATGTCTCCCATAGTTTTGCACAGCAGAGGCTGTGAACAGAGCAGTCAATAATAACAAGGAACTTTAAATCATTCTGTATTTGCCCAGATAGCACCTGAAGTTTGCAGCTGTGGGCACTCTCAGGCCCTTCAAATGATCATTATATTTAATATAAAAGAAAAGTGAGAAGCGTTTAGGGTATGTCTACACTTCAGCTGGGAGGATGTTTCGGGTAGACAGATGCGCTTGCTCTGCTTGACCTAGTGTACTAAAAATAGCAGCATGGTCACGCTGGCATGGGAGGTGGCTTGGGGTAGCTGCCCAAATACAATCCCACCCAACCCCCTGGGTGCATACTCGGGTGGCTAGCTCAAGCCGCAGCCTGTGTCACTGTGGCCACACTGCTATTTTTAGCTTTCTAGCTCAAGCAGAGCTAGTACTTGTCTTTCTACCCATCCTGGTACCTTCCCAGCTGCTGTGTAGACATATCCTCAGGGATACAAATATAGGAGCCTTGTTAAAGGCTAATCAATTTAATTCCCTGAGAGATACAACAGCCGTGTTGACAGCATCCAGCACCTACCTGCAGTTTTTCAATCAGGGGAGAGCTTTTCACCTTGACCCTGGGAAGGGGACAAGCATTTGGAGACGGCTTCTGTAAATAAACAGAAAAAGACCAAAATAAACTAGATGAAGAAAGGAAAAGTTCTGAAGCCTGAACCGGTCCAGATTGGTCCTGGGAAGTGAGAGAGGGAAGAAGAGGAAGGAAAGTGAAGAATGTGTCACTGAAGCCTATGGAGGGATCTTTACAAAGGAGTCTGTTGTTCCCTTTCCCACTACTCCCACCTCGTCTGCTGTCCAGCCATTAAGTCTATGATAAAGAGGAATTAGATCACACAGGACTGAGGAAGCGGAGAGCACTGTACAGAGTAATATCATTCCGCTCTGAGAAAGATTATCAAAAGAAGGTAGCCAAGCCCTCTACATTATCCTCCTGTTACCGAAATATCAGGTTTACCTAGCTGAGAGCCAATAACAGCCAGACAGGAATAAGGAAGAGTAGCTTTATTTTGCAGAAAAAAGGAGAGCTTTGCACCTTGGTACAAAAACTTTGTTTTATACACATTTTACAGATTTTTTTATACACATTTAGACAAAGGTCCTTGCAGTGTTAACACTTGATTGGTGGTGGTCAGACCCATGCTTTTGCTATCTGGTCAGTGAAAACTGGCTTGGGACCAGCTCCAACTACCTTAAGGCCTTGAAGGGAAAACAGTTGAAAAGTTTAGGCTACTGTGTACTTGAAGTGTTTGCTTCCCCCTAATGGCCGCTGGTTGACATAAAGGCTGCTCTGTTAAGGGGGGGTCACTAGTAACTTTTACACTCCCTTTCCCCTCCCACCACTCAAACAGTGCCCTCTTTTGAGAGAAAATCGGATTCTGTCCTTTCTGATTAGTATATCCATATTAGGGATTGTGTAATGGTTAGTCCCAGAAGACTAAGGTCAGTACTTCAGGGTGCTAGTCTTGGCTGTGCCACTGCATGGCATTGGGCAAGATATTTAACCTCTCTGTGGTGCAGTTTCCTCATCAGTAAAATGGAGATAAAACTGACCTTCCTCACAGAGGGTTGCAAGGCTTTAATGTTTGTAAAGTGTTTTATGAACTATTCCTCTAGCGTATCTGAAGAGAAATGTTTGGCCCTGGAAGAATTACACACTCATTCACCCTTTCAAACTGTGAATCTAGAAGGAGGGAAGACTCCAAGAGCAAATGATTACTTAATATTTATGTTGCAGTAGTGCCTAAAGGCCACAACCAGGTTGGACTACATTTTGGTGTATAAACAACGTATGACAGTCCCTTCCCTAAAGAGCTTAAGATGTGAGGATGGAGCTGGTATGGGAGAATCAGGCGGATCCTACGGAGATGTGGTGTCACAGAGGGAGAAACTCACAAGCAGAACTGGAACATGTACGTGTGTCTACAACAGTAAGGAGACAGCAAGGAGCAGAGTATGTGTCGCGTATTGCTGTGGATGGATAGGGGAAGTGTTCTCTGCTTTAGAGCTTATGGTTTATGTTTCACTATTGGTGGTCCCTCTGGTAAACCCACATTCACATGCCTTTTAGGAATCAGTGAGAATAAGACCCAACAAAAAGGAAGGTCTTTCCTTATTGCATTGGTACTCACCGTCTCCCCATTGTGGCCCAGCTCCACCTTTTGGGTGTGTAGGGGAAGGGAGCAAGGTGGTTTCCTCCGGGTTGGTTTATTGGCTGGTACCTGAAGATAAAGACAGCCATTTGAGTGACAAAGGAAGAGCAAGGAGGTTACACTCAAGCACCAGAAGGCAGCCTCTAGTGTTGTGTGTCTGCAAAAGGCCCAAGAGAAAGCAGTTGGGGGGGGTGGAGATGTCTCCAAGAGCAGCCACATAGAATATAGGGTTGGAAGGGACCTCAGGAGGTCATCTAGTCCAATCCCCTGCTCAAAGCAGGACCAATCCCCAACTAAATCATCCCAGCCAGGGATTTGTCAAGCCTGACCTTAAAAACCTCTAAGGAAATTCCACCACCTCCCTAGGTAACCTATTCCAGTGCTTCACCACCCTCCTAGTGAAAAAGTTTTTCCTAATGTCCAACCTAAACCTCCCCCACTGCAAACTTGAGGCCGTTACTCCTTGTTCTGTCATCTGGTACCACTGAGAACAGTCTAGATCCAACCTCTTTGGAACCCCCTTTCAGGTAGTTGAAAGCAGCTATCAAATCCCCCCTCATTCTTCTCTTCTGCAGACTAAATAATCCCAGTTCTCTCAGCCTCTCCTCATAAGTCATGTGCTCCAGCCCCCTAATCATTTTTGTTGCCCTCTGCTGGACTCCTTCCAATTTTTCCACATCCTTCTTGTAGTATGGGGCCCAAAACTGGACACAGTACTCCAGATAAGGCCTCACCAATGCCGAATAGAGGGGAATGATCACATCTCTCGATCTCCTGGCAACGCTCCTACTTATACAGCCCAAAATTCCGTTAGCCATCTTGGCAACAAGGGCACACTGTTGACTCATATCCAGCTTCTTGTCCACTGTAACCCCTAGGTCCTTTTCTGCAGAACTGCTGCCTAG
Organism: Malaclemys terrapin pileata; assembly: GCF_027887155.1. Classification (NCBI taxonomy): domain Eukaryota; kingdom Metazoa; phylum Chordata; order Testudines; family Emydidae; genus Malaclemys; species Malaclemys terrapin. The sequence continues at coordinate 167,219,426 of NC_071505.1, forward strand.
CCACTCGGTCCCTTGTCTGTAGCAGTGCATGAGATTCTTCCGTCCTAAATGCAAGACTCTGCACTTTTCCTTGTTGACCCTCATCAGATTTTTTTTGGCTCAATCCCCTAATTTGTCTAGGTACCTCTGTATCCTATCCCTACCCTCCAGTCTATTTACCACTCCTCCCAGTTTAGTGTCATCTGCAAACTTGCTGAGAATAAAGGTTGTGTGAGGAGGGGGATTTGAATCCACACCTGCACAGGGAGACCACAACAGCTGATTGTGGGAAAGAGAGCCTTGAATGTGGCACCTTAGACCGCTCGGCCATCCTGACACTTAGAGATGCTCTAACAAGTATCCCATTGGAAACCCCACAGTAGAATGGCTTGTAATTTTTCTGTTTTCTTTCCTGTTTCTGGTAATCACTAAGCTTTCATCTTTTGAAGGGGCCTCAACTTCCTGCTTCATTCATTCACTGAGCTCACTATCCTAGGTGTGGTACCAGGGGCTGAAGGGCAGCTCAGAGTTCTGAACACAGCCCACAGCCTCGCTAATCTTTCAAAGGGAGATGCAGCTCACAGAGACCACAGGGCCCAAGTTGCAATGTTTAACAAGTGACTTAGGAAGCAGGTTTGTCCAGAGAGAAGGGACAGCACTTTTTTATCAACTGCACAAACACTCCTCTCAGTCTGAACCTGCACAGGCTCCTGGGAAGATCTAGCTTACTCCGGGCATGAGGAGAGGCTTAGCACAGACGTCAGCGCAATCTCTCAAAAAATCTATCATCTCATTTGCACAGTTATGCCCATGCAAGTAACCTGAAACCTATACTTACACCAGCATGGAAAGCTCCAACTTGATTTGAATTGCATGTGTCTCTATGTCGGAGATGAGAGCAGCTGAAATTTCCTCTATTTTTTATGCCAATTTCCGTGACCTTCTAGCAAGTTACCAATGTGCTCTGTGGTGCAATATTTGGTGACTTTTGTCATAATTTGTACCCACTTAATGTCCAGGGATCTGGGAAGTTACAAACATCAGATTGTGGCAACTTCATCTTTGAAGAGTTGGCCACTTTAGAGAGTTTGTCTTGAGTGACAAAGTCAGGCACCATGGCTTTATGAGGTTTACACTGTTAACTGGTGATGTTGTGTCAGCAAATTGCGATGCAATATAATTGCGTGAAGCAATGTAATCAAGCTGTGACTGTGTCCTCCCATAACAACATAATATCGTCCTGACACATCACAATCCTGGCATGCAGTATCATCCTATTCTGTTGAAACATCATCATATCACAACATTATGATACCACATTGCGAGGCAGTGACATTTCGTGGGCATCCATTAATGTCCTATATATGCTAAGTTCGCAGGACATAGATCACCATGCTGACATCAGGATGACCACAGATATAGTGAGGTCGGGCAACCATGATTATTACATCACCCCCCAGGACTGTGATACACTGAAATGATTTTTGTTTTTAACATGTGTGTTTGTGATGGTAGTAGGGGACTCTCTGTGTCACAGAAAGTGGATCAGCGGCCATGAGTCCTTTGACTTTCCCTGCCTCCTCATTGGATTAAATCCATTTGGGGCCTTGACTCATCTCAGTTTTGGGCAACCTTTGCTGCTTAAGTTCTTTCTACCACCCCTAACCAGGTTTCCTAGACTTCTCTTCCAGTCTCCCTTACCAAGAGAGGTTTTTCCTTCCTGCTTCCCAGCAGACTCTGTTTCTCACTGACTCACTGGTGCATCTAGGCCTCAGTGAAGCAGGCCTGGATCACAAGGATTCAGTTATTCTACCTTAATCTGCCCTATGCCTTGTAGAAGAGGAAGGAAAGACAAGGCTGCTCTGATTGAGATGCTTTCTGGTGATAAATGACAGCACATTGGGGCTAGTCAAATGTCCAGTGTCCTCAATTACATTGAGTCAATCCAGCTCCTAGCAGGACATGAGTCCTGTCCAATGTGATATTCCAACAACCTGCAAGACTGCACCAGTTTTCCTGCAGTGCCAATCCATGCTGTCTAACCCATCAATAAACCATTGCTTGAACTCTAATGGGTCCTATTTATTTCTCCTGAGTTCAGTCATACTGTAGCCCACGTAAACGAAATTAAAACTGCATAATCTTTGTGATAGCTGTATCAACTATCTGCAGCCAAACAGAAGACTATCTTCATTTGTTTAAATCCCACTGAATGTCAACTTCTTGCTTTTAGGGGAGAAGGGGAATCCTGATAGCAGTATGTGCTGGTCCTCACTGGAGACGTTTGTGAGATGCATGCCTTGCATATAATAGTTTTGTTTGTTTTTATCCAGCAGTTACTGGGTTAATTAGGTCTCAGTGTGTATACACATGGGCTAAATTGGAGTGTATGTGTCTGCTGTGCTGTGACAAAGCTCTGTCCTTGACTCCATAGGTCCTGCATTTCCTGGCAGATTTTTGCTAGCCTCAGAGGCTCACTGTGACCCTCCACATAGCCCTTCTCTCTCTAGAAACAAGGGTCACAGCTTACTGAGCCATTTTCATCATAAGCCAACAAGGGAGGTGAGGAGAAGCAACCCTCCCTCACAGTGTCTCTGTTGTCTCCCAGTTTCGGTAATTAATCAGGGAGGGGAGGGGAGGGGGGATCCCAGGCCCACCCTCTACTCCAGGCTCCAGCCCAGGGACCCTAAAATTAGCAGCTATGGTAGCTGACTTTTTGGAAATAGACATGTACAATTCCCTGGGCCACTTCCCCACAGCAGCCCCCCACTCAATATCTCCTTCACCATTACCTCAGGGCCTCCTTCCTTGCACCTGATTGATATAGATTTGTACTACTTCATTCCTCCCACAGCTAACTCCTGACACCCACACCTCACTGACTAACTGGGAGGCTTTTAACTAGTTCCAGACAGCCCTTGATTGGCTTCAGGTGTCCCAATCAACCTAGCTATCTCCACTGCCTTCTAGAAGGATCTTAATTGGCCCCAGGTGTCTTGATTAACCATGGTAACCACATGGTTACCATGGTACCAGGGATTTGTTTAGCCTGGGGCTAACATACCTGTTCCTCACTACTTTACTGTAGCCATCTGGCCTTGCCCCATCACACTGGATAGAAGTGCTTAGGATCAAATAAAGAGGGACAAAACTTTGTTCACTATTTCTGAGCCCTGGACAGCTGATTCAGAGCTTTACAGAAGATTGCTAAGGAACTATCACTATTATTAATGATCATTATTATTATTGCTGGAGAGCTGCTAGTGCGATGCATGCTGGCTTCTAAGCTGCTCAGTTTGCTGTTCAGCCGCTCACTATTTGGAGTCTCATTTCTGTTTCATAAATATCAAACATTTGATTAAGGAAAGCTAGTTGGGTGCTTTCTAATTAATCAGTAGCCAAAAAGGCCCGGTGCTGAGCCGTACATGTGCACCTTGCTTTGATGCCAACTACCACTGGGGAACTCATGGATGTCTTAGCAGGCTTTTCAGTGTCCCCAAAGCACAAACATCCTGCCACTGGCTAACAACAAACTTCTTTTAGTGGGCAGCTGGAATAGGTATGCAAGAATGTCTACATGTAACTTAGGAATGTATAGAGTATACTGTACATGAGATTGTTGTGTGTTATACTACAGTTTGTGAAGCACTATGGGATCATTTGGGATAAAAGTTGCTATCCAAAAATCAAGCCATTATTTTAATGTTTGGATCACCCAGTCTCCCCACCTTCATTGGCCAGGGATGAGTCTCCAATTTCTAGGGTTACCATATTTAAACGTTAAAAAAAGAGGACACTCCACGGGGCCCTGGCCCCGCACCTTCCCAACTCCACCCCTTCCTTAAAGTCCCCGCCCCAACTCTGCCCCTTCCCCTGAGCACCCCGCATTCCCCCTCCTCCTTCCTCCCAGCCACGCGAAACACCTGCCCGAGCGCTACCGGCTTTACGGTTTGCCGGGCAGCCCCCAGACCTCCAGACCCTGTGCCCCCAGCCGGGCGCTTCCCCTCCCGGGCTCCGGCTGCGCTGGGGAAGTGCCCGGCTAGAGGTGCAGGGTCTAGAGGACGGGGGCAGTCCGGCAAACCATGAAGCCAGTAGCACTCGGGCAGCTCGGCTCTTCAGCTGCACAAAGCTGAGGTGTCTGGGGGGAGCAGCCGCAGCCACAGCCGCCGCCGTGGGGGAATCCGCCTGCAGCTCGCAGCCTGCCGGAGCCGCTCTAAGGTAAGCAGGGGACTGGGGCAGGGATGCCGGCAAAACAAAGCTGGGAGTATTTTTCCCGGACATGTTCGGCTTTTTGGCAATTCCCCCCAGATGGGGATTTGAGGACCAAAAAACCGGACATGTCCGGGAAAATCCGGACGTATGGTAACCCTACCCATTTTCCACATCTGTGGCTGAATTGTTCCTTACCTCCTTTCCAGAAACGCTGGCTGCTTGCTCCTTGAACTTTCCTGCCAGCTGAGCCACAGATAGGGATGCTGACTTCTCCACCTCTGGCTTGGTCTCTGCTGGTCTGCCCTGACAAATCAGAAACAAGATAGTATGTGCCCATGTCTCACAGGTATGGAAAGTTGGAAGGTTGAGATGCAGACAGGTTATTTATTACTGAGTTCAAGAGTAACTGAAGGCTCAGAGCACTGCTGCCGGATGTCAGGTACCTGGTCTGGGAAGAAACCATCCCTGAAAATAGGACCAATTAGTATCTTAAAGTATCCAACGTTATTAGTAAGGTCTGAATGGCTCAGGGATTTGATAGTGTAACAGGGAACCTTTCATCTCTAACTGAAGACCCTGTCTTCAGTTCTCCACTTCAGTGGAAATAAAATGAAATATTTCTACCCACATCGTCCCTGTCACCATCTGTCTCCAGCAGCGAGTAGAACTTGGCGATAGCAGACATCTTCTCCAACGACTTTTCTGTGGTGTGGTGGTGATGGGGAAATCTGGTTGTGAGAGGCCTTCCCTTTCCAATGACTCTTCTGCAAGGAGACTGGGCTTTGAGAAGCCCTCCTTCACAAAGCCTCTGTTCTGCTTGGGGAATGTATAAGTGTGACTGGGTGTTACTCTCTATCCTTTCCCAGTATCTCACCTCTGCAAAGAGATATCAAGCTGTAGGAGCTTAGGTAAAGATGCTCCCCCCCATACCTATTCTGTACTTTGCTGGGAACTGGGGAATTGGATCATGTGATTCTACCTACCCCCAGGCAGTGTTCCCTCTTCCACAACCCGATGGCCCATGTCACCTCATATATTGTGGTTTTCTTTGTTATTTTTATTGTGACACAGGTGAAAAGCCTTGAAATAAGGTGTCCATGGAAACCAAACCTGCTGAGCGCCATTGGTTAGCACTGATAAAAAAAAAAAAAACTGGGGAAATTGCGAATACTGAACTGACTTGCTTGTCTTGAGCCTTTTCTTCAGAACCTCATAAAATCCAGACAACAGAGTTTTCCAGGCTGCAGCCCACTCATTAGAGAACCTCATACTTCTGCATTCCAGCAGCACCAGTGATAGTGTTTGACCGGTACCACTTTCTTCCCCACACTTCTATTGCTTAGTCTGAAAAGTCCCACCAGAAGCTGGTTTTAGGCCAACACACATTTTCCACAACAGCAGGAACCCCCAAGATTCTTCCCTTTTCGCTTGACTCCATTTGGAAGGCATTGTGGGTTAAGACAGTGGAACTGCGCTCTCAGTGTGCCAAGGCAGCCCAAAGATGGGACTTTGGCCCTTGTAATACAGCGGGGCGTGCTGAAAGACAGAGCAGTGGAAACTTAAAAGGTCCTTAGACAGCTATTTCCTAGACAAAGAGTGAATCGGTGGGGTTATACTGAGAATTAGCCTGAGTCTCACTTCAGTTTTGGATCAAGTTCTTGGCTGAAACTTTGAGGTGCAGCTTAGTGTGGTTAAGGACCACCCTACTCTTTCCTCATCAGTAACATGGAGATAAAACTGACCTACCTCACAGAGGGCTGCAAGGCTTTAATGTTTGTAAAGTGCTTTATGAATTATGTTAGGACTTGTGGGCATTCAGTGCATTCTTCTGACTGTAAGTCTAACGAGCAACCACTCTTCTATACATCATTTTTTTCCTGACATGGCATGGCTGTCCTCACTTGTACACTCTGATTAATCTGAACAGGACAGTGTGCTCCTTCTCCAGCCCTCAGCCTTGCCCCAGATTTCACCTGGAAGGACACAGCAGCTTCTTTTGCTTGTTGGCACTATATGCCTGAGCTAAGGCCTGAAAGCTTGGCTCCCTTTCTCCCTCAGATTTCGTCAAAGCCCCAAGTGCACAGCAAAAGCTGGATGTCCCCAAGCAGTTTCCCTTTAGCTGATAAGCACATTGTAAATAGACTATGTGCTTCTGTGAGTAGTTTGTCCTTCAGTCCACAGGAAGCAGTGAACATGCCATTCTAATATTAGAACAAGTAGTCCACGGGCTGTGGCCCACAGAACTGCCAGCTGCAGGCTCTCCGATTACACCTCTGATTTCACAACAGGAAAATCCATTTTTCAGATCCTCTCTGGCCATTACGCTGCAGTGTTTCATCTGGCTCTTTCTATTGCAGAAGGCTCCTCTCTCACTGCTGAGGGTGCAGTGGGAGTTTCCTTGTCCCAGCCTAGTGAATGTACGAGGGCACCCTCTTCACTTAAAAGGATGTACACCAAGGTTCCCTCCCCACAACTAGAGGGACAGCACTAGACCCCTCTCTCCCTGCCCCTTCAGGAGAATGTATCTCACCCTCACAATAGGTGAGTAGAGCCCTTGCTCTCTCTCTCTTATGCTCCATGAAATATACTAGACAAGCATTTGACCAATTCCAGGGTATTCTTTTCACTTTGAGGGATATGCCAAGGCTCTCTGAGACTGTGCATGGGAAACAGGGACACTAAGACCAGCTGTCATCTTGATAAAATTGAATAGGTTTGCTGTTGTCTTGTTAGGAAGACAGATCTAGTCAGGCCAGTAAGTTGTGCTGTTTGTAGTCAACTTTAGTTGAGTAGCATCACTGAGGGAGGGATTGGGTTTTTTCCTGCCAGAGCAGTCAAGAGTGCCCCATTGTAATTGTAATCGATTCCCTACTTTGGTGAGGGCCTCAGGCAGTGGTGTACCTCAGTCCCTCTTAATCCATAATCGTTTAGTCTCCTGTGGGCTGCAATACTTTGGTCTTATTTTGGTTGCTGGGTTTAGTTTGCAGGTGCTGGGTGGTAGCCTGTGATACACTGGAGATCAGACTAAATGATCTGGTGGTCCCTTCTAGCCTTAAATTCTATGACTCTATTACAGGTGAATTAATAGGATGCTAGGTTAGGAAGTCCTATCCGACCAATAGTAGTAAGATGGTGATTGCTGGTCTCAGAGGTCTTTTAGTTTCCCACAAAAATGAGCATCCAAGGGGATCCTGTGTTATTTGGAGTAATGTCAGTCAGACTCTCTGTTGGAGAGTTGTGAAGAGGGAGTCAAACTGCAGCATCACATTTGGAATGTTTCTACCTGCAAAAGGAGAGTGTAGTTTACCTACATTTATAAAAGGTTTCATTTTCCTTTTTCAGTTAATGGGTTTGAGATGGAAATTAGCATGTTTTCCAAGCCAATTTTTATTATTTACTGTGTTTCAAAGTCAACTTTGGGCTGATCAGACAGCCCTGGAGAGTAAAGCCTCCTATTTATTCACAGAACACGTACAGCAGCAACTCAAGTTTCCCAACACTTCCCTGCCAATGTCCCTCTTCCCTGTCCTAGAGGGACCCCTTATTGGGCTAAAAGGGGAATTTACTTTCCCATCCAATTCTTTGCCTCTGCTGACACTGCCCCACCCAGGGCCAATCAGATTTGTTTTAATGTGGATACATGTTTGACTTTGCCCTGGACAGGACTGAGATCACAGAGGCCATCTGTGACAGGGTGCACAGATTTTTAGTGCCCTTTGGAGAGAACCCCCACAGGCATGATTCACCCTATCCCACTCATGACTCTCGTGGGAGGCCCTGCCGAGACAGACAGGTGTGTGGGAAATAAGGGCCCTTCTGAGCTGAAGTAATCAGATGCAATGGAGCCTAGTTAGAGCCTGGGAGCTGGTGTACACTAGAAAGTTAGGTCGATCCAACTACATCGCTCAGAGGTGTAGTTAAGCTGATCCCGGGTAGGTAGCCTTAGGTTGACGGAAGAATTGAGAATCCACTGAGAGGTGGATTTACTACAGCTGTGACACTGTAGAATTTCTAACGTAGGCATAGCCTACGCCTTAGACTTGGCTTATCTCAAAAGAGAGAAGTTGTACTGAAGCACCCAGGACAGGGAGATTTAGAGACAGAAGAGCTTCCCTGTGTGTATTGTTTGTGCATTTACAGAAAGTTCTGTTTTGGGGGATCCTGGATTTAATCCACATAAGGTGAATGTGGCCAGAGACTAAATGATGTAGGTGGACTTGATCATCTTTTCATTTCACAAGAATCCTGTGAAATGAAACCTGAAATGCCCGAGGTTTTTTGTATGCTTAACATAGATAGGCCTTCTCTGAAGCTCTGCTCTAGTCAACCCTGGCTTTGCCATTCTATCCCCAAGCCTCTGGATGGTCATGGTACAGATTCTTGTTAGTTAGATTTGAACCTCATGGCCCCATGTGTGAAATCCTGGAGGATTGGCAACCCTAGGCAGAAGTGAATAATCAGAAATGACCTTGTTCTTGGACCAGTTTACTTTATAGCCTGTCAAGAAAGACCAAGTTTAATTAATGTAATCAAGAATCTAGTTCAGTGGTCTGACTTAAGTAGCTTTTAAATACCAGCTGCATAACAACAGTAACTTACATTCCTCTTCCCCCCAATTTAATTCTCTGACTTCCTGGTGGTTCTTCTCATGTTTTTTTTCACCACATATATAACTGCAAAGGTCAAAGAGGCACAGAACAAATGTAGTAAAAATAACCAGATCTACAGTGTTATGTCTTAGAGATAGAGAGAGAGAGAAACTAAGGCAGAGAAAGCTCAGTAATCAGTATCTTTTCTATGTGACTATAGATAATCTTTAGTAGATAAAAGAATAGGACCCAAGAATCTTGATCCTCAGACCCCTACTGTAACCCACTGTACAGTTTTCCTGCAATACCCAGAAGTCCTAAAGCCAGAAGTGGACAGTGGACAACTTTGCCAGTGCAGCATGCGCTAGATGTGGACTAGGTGAGATCAGCACTTTTGCATACCACCCTAGCTAAAGGGCTGGCATAGCAGAGACACAGCTTTTATTTTTTTAATGGCTATTGCTGAAGATGTAGGCTCTCTGAATTTCCATTCCCATTCCACCCTTGAAAATGCTTTCCCTCAATTGGGAAAGCTGCAAAGCTGGCTAGATACAGCACAGCATGTGGGCAAGTCAGTCATTTTTCCATTTGGTGGCTGGAAACAGACAGGAGGCAAGCTTTCATTTTCAACCCCATATGGGAGCACCTGTTAAGTGAATGGCCCCAGGATTTTTAAGTACAGGTCAGATTAGATCAGTGGTTTGCAATTAAAGGAGAAACATACAATTGCCTGTACCAGAGTATTCATTAAAACTTCCCTTTTAAAAACTAATTTTAATACAAAGAAGTTTGGAATAGCCATTTTCTTTGGTCAGACCGGAGAGAAGATCCAGGTTGTTCATGAACAGATCTCTTAGAAATAAATTGTTCATTATCTGAAATTCAAGGTGAAAAAAGTGGTTCTATTTTGTGTGTTCCGTGAAGCCTTTGTATAAACGATATGTTAACACTTTCATCAGAATGCTATCAAGAGGGGAACAGTGTAAGAACCGGAAGTGGAACAATAAGTAGAAAGGGAGGAGTAGGAGCACAAAACCAAGAAAAAAAAAATGTATCAAGAGGCAGGGAGTTAGGAAAACAGCTGAATGATCGCACAAGAACAGGAGAGAGAGAGAGAGAGAGGGAGAGAACTAGCAGAGCCTATGCACAGTACAAGACTATTAATTCTCTGTATTATCCATAAAAATATCAGCTAAAGCTGAGCGGAGGTTACCCAGGAAGTGGGAGGGCTCAGGCTTACATTGGTCTGTACTTTACATCCCTACAAGGAAATCCCACAATGATTATTCAGCTTCGGAGCTCAGGATCATGCTGGGCCCCCAGCACAAGAAACATTACATCCGAAGACGCAAGACTTGAGTAAACAAACCTTTTCTTGATACACTGACCTCCCTCCATCCCAACAAAGCATCTTTCTTCCTCCCTGCAGCCCACTCAACAAATCATTGCATTTTGGGCTGTCAAGTCCTCTGTCTGTGGAGAGATTTGTGTGATTTATTTCTCCTTTTGGTTTCTTATCTGCAGTGAAGACTCTCCTTGCTCTGATGGTATTAACTTAGTGCAGCTATCTGCAGAAGTGCTTGCAGAGAAAGAGAGATTGGGGCTCTGGCTAGAGTTCCCATAATTACCCCAGCCTCTCCAGAAGAGGGTGCTGCAGGAGCTTATGCAGTAGCTCTGGCTGTGAAGGAGTTCACAGTTATTCAAGTCCCACTCTCCTCCGTAAGGAGCCATGTTAGGGAATGCGGTTAGAATGCTGACTGCAGAGGAAACTCTCAGCAGCCAGAGTAGCTGAATGCATTAGAGCCACATGATAGATCAGAACTTTGTGTGGTTTAAAGATCCCAGAATGCTGGAATTCCCATCTTCTTTCTCTTCACACTGATTTGATGCCCCATTTCAGAGGAAGAACAATTGGCCTCTAGAGTGTCCTAGGTTCTCCCTGCTAGACAGTAGGGGTAAAATATAGCAGAAAGCCAAGGAAAGAAAATCAGACTTCCATTTAAGGTGCAAACATTGCTAAGGGGAGGGGAAGAGAGAGAAATTAAAAAAAAAATCCAGACTAATATTGGTACATAATCTGGCTGTGAAGAAGTCACATAGCATGATGGGAGATATAATAATGTACCCAGCATGCTTTGCTAAATCCCTGCCCTCTGTGTGCAGTGTCTGCCATTTTAAAGGTATAGTAAACATGGCTCCAATATGAATTTTGACAAAGGAGAATTAAAAATAGTAAAGAAAACTAAATGCCATAAAACCTTTTCCCACATCATCTGGAATGGCAAGTGACTGAACTTTATGGTTTTATTATGGTTTGTCCATACAGGGGAAAAGCCCAGCATAGATAATGCAAAATAGTTTTTACTCAGTAGCTATCCTGTATTAACTCTCTGTGTGGACACACTGATTCCACACTTAATGGATTAATCTAAATCACAAAAAGGTAGTTTTAGTGTGGAATCAGATTGTCCCCATGGAGAGCTAGTGTGCAATAGGTATTGTGCTTTAAATACACATCCTAACTATTTAACACTAATTTCCCCATGTAGTCAAGCCCTTAAACTTCCATTTTCAAGCCTTCCCCTTACCCAGATTGACAAGCAATGAGTGAAGGGGCCCCATGATCTCATTAGGCGGCCTGATAATGTGACAGATTTGATATTGCAGGCTTAGTTTAGGGGAAGGTTTGAACATTATGCTAATAGGTCATGGATTTTAGAAGACCCCTGGTCAGGCTCCAGAACCCCCAACAAGCTGTGAATATAAAAGGCTCTCAGACCAGACTCTATGACCCTACAGGCTGTCACAGCAGTGTGAATGGGTCCCTTGGCTCAGTGCCAAAGCCCCGGAGGCAGGTTAGAGACCTCTCTGAGTACACATTTCTCGCTGTGTAATCTCCCAGCTGTTGCCTTTATGTGGATTCTGGTGGCCCTTTGACAAGTGAGTGCTCATTAACCACAAATGAGAGTGCCAGAAAGCAAGGAAAAATAGGCAGGGAAAGTAAGAAAAGGAAAGAAACTCCTGAACTGTGTATATTGCTTTGTTGCTAGAGCCCAATATTCTACACTATCTTTCTTCAGCCCTAATTTCAGTGAAAACAGGAGCCATCACAAGCAACTTCAAGGAAGACACATGAATAGCGTCACTGGAAACATGCATCAGAATAATCTTCCACTATAGCACAGATTCAGGCTATGCACTAGCACTAGCACTTCTGTGTGTGTAAAAAAAACCAAAAAAACCCCAAACCAAAAAAAACAAAAAAAACCACACCCCAACCAACATAAGTTTCACCAACAGAAGCGCTGATGTGGACAGTGTCTCCTGCCGACAGCTACCGCTGCTCATTGGGGGTGGATTAATTATGCCATTGGCATAGAGCAACTACAAGGGAGACCTTACAGTGCTGCAGCTGCAGCGGTACAGCTATGCCACTGTAAGGTCTCAAGTGTAGACATAGCCCGAGGGTTTCTTTATGGATTCTTTGAGATTCCAGTGTTTCTGCAGAATAATTTTCTAGCCTCTGTTTCCACACCATTGCAGTTCCATCTTCCTACCCCTGCAAATAGATTAGCCACAAGAATAGATCTAAGGCCTGGTCTACACTACGGGTTTAGGTCGACTTTAGCAGCGTTAAACCGAATTAAGCCTGGACACGTCCACACAACGAGGCCCTTTCTTTCGACTTAAAGGGCCCTTTAAACCGGTTTCTTTACACCACCTCCGACGAGGGGATTAGCGATAAAACTGGCCTTTGCGGGTCGGAATTGGGGTAGTGTGGACGGAATTCGATGTTATTGGCCTCCGGGAGCTATCCCACAGTGCTTCATTGTGACCGCTCTGGACAGCGCTCTCAACTCAGATGCACTGACCAGGTAGACAGGAAAAGACCCGCGAAGGTTTGAATTTCATTCCTGTTTGCCCAGCGTGGAGAGCACAGGTGACCACGCAGAGCTCATCAGCACAGGTAACCGTCATGGAGTCCTCCCAGGATCGCAAAAGAGCTCCAGCATGGACCGAACGGGAGGTACGAGATCTGCTCGCCATATGGGGAGATGAAGCAGTGATAGCTGAACTCCGTAGCAGTAAAAGAAATGGAAAAGTATTAGAAAAGATCTCCAAGGCCATGAAGGACCGAGGCCATAACAGGGACACACAGCAGTGCCGCGTGAAAATTAAGGAGCTACGGCAAGCCTACCACAAAGCCAGAGAAGCAAACGGAAGGTCCGGGGCAGAGCCGCAAACTTGCCGCTACTACGCGGAGCTGCATGCGATCCTAGGGGGTGCAGCCACCACTACCCCAACCGTGTGCTATGACTCTCTCACTGGAGAAACACACAGGGAAGACGGTTCGGGGAACGAGGAAGATGACGATGGAGGTACTGTAGGTAGCTCACAGCAGCAAGGAAGCGGAGAAACCGGTTTCCCCAACAGCCAGGATATGTTTGTGACCCTGGACCTGGAACCAGTAACCCCCGAACTCACCCAAGACCCTCAGGGCACACAGGAGACCTCTGGTGAGTGTAACTTTGTAACTATTTGTAAACATTACAAAAAAAAAGCAAGCGTGTTTAATGATTAATTTGCCCTGGCAATCGCGGCCAGTACATCTACTGGAAAAGTCTGTTAACGTGTATGGGGATGGAGCGGAAATCCTCCAGGGACATCTCCAGAAAGCTCTCCTGGTTGAAATGGGGTGATTTTATTAAGGGGGACATTCAGAGGCGCCCGTTCCTGCTATTCTGACCAGAAATGTTCCCCGCTGTTAACCACGCGGTGGGGGGGAGGGGTGAAGTGATCATCCCAGAGAATCGTGTATGTGTGTGTGTGTGTGGGGGGGGTGGTTTACTTGTGTTTGTGCCGCATGTTAACCGGGAAACCGCAGCCCCCTCCTTTTACATTGAAACCCCATTTTAAATGGACAACCCAATTCATCCTTGATATGGGAAATGCGCTGCTGTTTGCAACCTTTCCCGCATGTTAAGAAGGTTAAAAAAGCCAAAACACTGTGGCCTACGATGGCTGCCTGCAAGCCGAAATATGCGACCTTGTAATGAAAGACTGTACCCATTGTTCCCTAAAATGTGTCTTTTTTAACCACCTCTCCCTTCTCCTCCACCAGCTGCAAATGTTTCTCCTTCGCAGAGGCTCGTGAACATTAGAAAGAGAAAACGTAAGACGAGGGACGAGATGTTCACGGAGCTGCAGATGTCCGCCCAGGCTGATAGAGCACAGCAGAATGCGTGGAGGCAGTCAATGTCGGAGATGAGAAAAGCCCAACATGAACGAGAGGAGAGGTGGCGGGCTGAATCGCGGGAAGAACAGAGCAAGTGGCGGGCTGAAGACGATAGGTGGCGTCAGCTTGCAGACAGACGGCAAGAGGCAATGCTCCGTCTGCTGGAGCATCAAAGTGATATGCTCGAGCGTATGGTTGAGTTGCAGGAAAGGCAGCAGGAGCAGAGACCGCCGCTACAGCCCCTGTGTAACCAACAGCCCTCCTCCCCAAGTTCCATAGCCTCCTCACCCAGACGCCCAAGAACACGGTGGGGGGGCCTCCGTCCACCCAGTCACTCCACCCCAGATGATCGCCCAAGCATCAGAAGGCTGGGCTTCAATAAGAGTTAAAGTTTTAAAATGCAGTGTGTCCTTTTCCATCCCTCCTCCCCCACCCATCCCAGCTACCTTGGCAATTATCCCCCTACCTCTGTAAGGAACTAATAAAGAATGCATGAATGTGAAAAAACAATGACTTTATTGCCTCTGCAAGCGGGAGGGGAGGGGAGGGTAGGGTAGGGTGGGGTGGTTGGTTTACAGGGAAGTAGAGTGAACCGGGTCGGGGGGGGGGTTGGAGGGTTCATCAAGGAGAAACAAACAGAAGTTTCACACAGTAGCCTGGCCAGTCACAAAACTCGTTTTCAAAGCTTCTCTGATGCGCACCGCGCCCTGCTGTGCTCCTCTAACCGCCCTGGTGTCTGGCTGCGCGTAATCAGCGGCCAGGCGAGTTGCCTCAACCTCCCACCCCGCCATAAAGGTCTCCCCCTTACTCTCACAGATATTGTGGAGCGCACAGCAAGCAGCAATAACAATGGGGATATTCTTTTCGCTGAGGTCTGAGCGAGTCAGTAAGCTGCGCCAGCGCGCTTTTAAACGTCCAAATGCACATTCCACCACCATTCGGCACTTGCTCAGCCTGTAGTTGAACAGGTCCTGACTCCTGTCCAGGCTGCCTGTGTACGGCTTCATGAGCCATGGCATTAAGGGGTAGGCTGGGTCCCCAAGGATCACAATAGGCATTTCAACATCCCCAATGGTCACTTTCTGGTCCGGGAAGAAAGTCCCTTCCTCCAGCTTTCGAAACAGAGCAGAGTTCCTGAAGACGCGAGCATCATGTACCTTTCCCGGCCATCCCACGTTGATGTTGGTGAAACGTCCCTTGTGATCCACCAGGGCTTGCAGCAGCATTGAAAAGTACCCCTTGCGGTTTACGTAGTCGGTGGCTTGGTGCTCCGGTGACAAGATAGGGATATGGGTTCCGTCTATGGCCCCGCCACAGTTTGGGAATCCCATTTCAGCAAAACCATCCACTATTGACTGCACGTTGCCCAGAGTCACTACCCTTGCTATCACCAGGTCTTTCATTGCCCTGGCAAATTGGATCACAGCAGCCCCCACAGTAGATTTGCCCACTCCAAATTGATTCCCGACTGACCGGTAGCTGTCTGGCGTTGCAAGCTTCCACAGGGCTATCGCCACTCACTTCTCAACTGTGAGGGCTGCTCTCATCTTGGTATCCTGGCGTTTCAGGGCAGGGGAAAGCAAGTCACAAAGTTCCATGAAAGTGCCCTTACGCATGCGAAAGTTTCGCAGCCACTGGGAATCGTCCCATACCTGCAGCACGATGCGGTCCCACCAGTCTGTGCTTGTTTCCCGGGCCCAGAATCGGCGTTCCACGGTATCAACCTGCCCCAGTGACACCATGATTTCCACATTGCTGGGGCCTGTGCCTTGTGAGAGGTCTATGGCCATGTCAATTTCCTCATCACTCTCGTCGCCGTGCTGCAATCGCCTCCTCGCCTGGTCCGGGTTTCGCCTTGGCATGTTCTGGCTCTGCATATACTCCAGGACAATGCGCGTGGTGTTCATAGTGCTCATAATTGCCGCGGTGATCTGAGCGGGCTCCATGATCCCAGTGCTAGCTATGGCGCCTGGTCAGAAAAAAGGCGCGAAAGTAGTATCTGATGGACCAGGAGAAGGAGGGCGGGAGGGAGGGAGGGAGGGAGGGAGAGCCGAGTGACGACATGGCGTACAGGTACAGGAACAGGGAGAAACACAAACAACTGTCACACAGAATGGTCCCCCCAAAGATTAAACTGGAAACCCTGGGCTTAGCAGGCCGTTGATTTCACGGAGGAAGGGGAAGCAAATGAACACAGAACAAATCTATTTTTTACATCTTAAGGTGGCAGCCGACGCTGCAGCATGAGTGACAGCCATACCAGTACGATGATGATGGGTACCAATCATAATATACCATCATCTGCCAAAAGGCAAGGGGCTGCTGCTGTGTAGCAATGCAGCCCCACGTCTGCCAGCCCCACGTCCGCCAGCACCCAGCATCGCCCTCGGCCTCTTCTGGGTGCTTAGCAGACAATATTGGGCAATTGGCAGAAAATAGTATATTATGACTGGTAACCGTCATCATCAAAACAGTAGCATGTCTGCCCAGGTGGCCATGATTGACAGCCATACCAGTATGACGACGACGGGTACCAGTCATAATATACCATCGCCTGGAAGGGGCTGGTGCAATGCAGCACTACGGCTGCCAGCCCCACGGCTATCACTCATGCTACACCGTCTACCGCCAAAAGGCAGTTAGCAGCTGCTGCTGTGTAGCAATGCAGTCCCACGTCTGCCGGCACCCAGAGGACATATGGTGACGGTGAGCTCAGCTGAGCTGAGCGGGCTCCATGCTTGCCGTGGTATGTTGTCTGCACAGGTAACCCAGGTAAAAAGGCGCGAATCTATTGTCTGCCGTTGCTGTGACGAGGGGGGAGGGGCCTGACGACATGTACCCAGAACCGCCCGCGACACTGTTTTGCATCATCCGGGCATTGGGATCTCAACCCAGAATTCAAAGAAAAGGCGCGAACCGCTTCTCGGCTCGAGCTGTGGCGCAAACGTAGTATCTGACGGCCTAGGGGAAGGAGGGAGGGGGGCCGAGTGACGACATGGCGTACAGGCACAGGGAATTAAAATAAAGAACGGTGGCTGTGCATCAGGGAGAGACACAAACAACTGTCACAGACTGGTCCCCCCCAAAGATTAAACTGAAAACCCTGGGTTTAGCAGGCCGTTGATTTGACCGAGGGACGGGGAAGCAAATGAATACAGAGAAAATCTATTTTTTTACATCTTAAGACGACGGTGCAGCGTGACTGATAGCCCTCGGCATCTTTCTGGGTGCTTGGCAGCAAATACGGGGCGGTGTATGACGATGGTCTTCAGGCCTATTGCACGAGCTGCTGCTCAGGGAAGACTCTGCTAATGTGCGATGACCCGACTTGTAATAGGCCGGCTAACAGTCATAATACACCATTTACTGCCAAAAGGCAAGCCCCACGGCTGCCAGCACCCAGATCGCCGATGAAGGCTACCAGTCTACTGCACCGTCTACCGCCAAAAGGCAGTTAGCAGCTGCTGCTGTGTAGCAATGCAGTCCCACGTCTGCCGGCACCAAGAGGACATATGGTGACGGTGAGCTCAGCTGTGCTGAGCGGGCTCCATGTTGTCTGCACAGGTAACCCAGATAAAAAGGCGCGAATCTATTGTCTGCCGTTGCTGTGACGGGGGAGGGAGGGGCCTGACGACATGTACCCAGAACCGCCCGCGACACTGTTTTGCATCATCCGGGCATTGGGATCTCAACCCAGAATTCCAAGGGGCGGCGGAGACTGCGGGAACTGTGGGATAGCTGTGGGATAGCTACCCATAGTGCAATGCTCCGGAAGTCGACGCTAGCCTCGTACTGTGGACGCGGTCTGCCGACTAGAGCACCTAGAGCATTTTATTGTGTGGACATACACAATCGGCTGTATACAACCGATTTCAATAAAACCGGCTTCTATAAATTCGAACTAATTTCGTAGTGTAGACATACCCTAAGAGAGGCAAATTGCCCCTTTTCCAATGAATAAGTTGTTAACGCTGAAGTAGAACAACAACAATGAGCAACATTAATTATTTCCTATGGATAATTTGAATAGAAGCATACAGTTAAAACACTTTGTCAGCGTAGCTGAATTCACTTGAAAAAGACATTTCACAATACTAAGGCTGTACGTTTAAAAGAGGAAGGGGAAGTTCTTTGATGAGCATATTAAGGCGCACTTGAAAGACTTCAGGGAGAGGGTTTTTTTAAAAAGACCAAACTGGGTGAAAAAAATTAAATTGTACTTAAAATTATTCAAGATAATAATATTCCACTCAACACACTAGTGTTTCCATGTGTTCTGACAGAGTTTTCTTTAAAAAACATCCAAGTTTTGCTATGGATTTCCAGTAGCCTCGTCCTGGTTTTTCTCTCCTGAGAACTCCATGTAGCACAGTTCCAGTCTGTGAGCTCATAGCCAAGAACCCTACAATGGTGAACATCAGAGTATTCTACAGCTGCAACAATGACCAAGAGAAAACATAAAAGAGACTTAATCAGCCAGAAGAGGCAAAAGAACAAGCAGCTCCTACTTACAACATGGCTACTTCAGAACTACAGCTTCTTCTTCTTCTGCTTTATGGCAAAGCAGATTCATTTACTGAGTCCTGGTCCCCACTAAGCCCCCACTTCGGACTAAGGTACGCAAATTCAGCTACGTTAATAACGTAGCTGAATTCGAAGTACCTTAGTCCGAACTTACCGCGGGTCCAGATGCGGCAGGAAGGCTCCCCTGTCGATGCCGCGTACTCCTCTCGGCGAGCTGTAGTACCGGCGTCGACGGCGAGCACTTCCGGGATCAATCCGGGATCGATTTATCGCATCTTAACCAGACGCGATAAATCGATCCCAGAACATCGATTGCCTGCCGCCGGACCCTCCGGTAAGTGAAGACGTACCCTAAGTCTATAACAACCACCTACTATGTTCTTCATTCATTCATTCATGCCACTACTGTCTTACCCTACTCTATATCCTTAAAAAATGTAGTAGAGCTTTTTTAATGTTACCCCACTTTCCCGATACTTTCACTAAACCCTTTATAGTATAGTCTGTCACCTTACATCATCTAAACCAGTGGTTCTCAACCTATTTACCACTGTGGGTCACATATGCAAGTCTCTATGTGTTATGTGGGCCTCATCTACACAATATATACACTACCTGTATGGCCCTGAGGATATCACATGGGCAGCAGCTGTGTGCTGATTGGGCTACAAGTTGCCCGTGGGTTGAGAACCACTGATCTAAACTCTTCATAAAGAGCCTTTCTTTACTGGAACACTCACCACTCTCCCATATCAAGTGATCAATGTTTCTTTAACCTTACATATGTTACAGAGCCCATCTTTGTGTCTATTCAAAATATATAAATAATTATTCAAACCAGAGTGACCAGTTGGCAGTCTAAATACGAGTACTTCACTGATCCTTTTATAATTCTGGAATAGCACATTATCCTCTATTTTGGGGCATACTTCACAGAATGTTCTTCTTCTTTTCTCCTTGGTCCAAAATTTGGCCATTCCTTTTAAGTCCTTTATGAATTAAACTTTTAAATTCCTGCTTATGGAAAGGAATCTTTATATCAATTTCTCCATTTTAAAGCTTTTTTTGCTTCCTCATCTACTATGTTCACACCTGAGCATACTAACTGTTGTCAAAAACAATATTTCATTATGAAATAACTCCTGCTTTTTGAGGTAGAGCTATGGCTGCTTGGTTCTGCCAAATTTAAAGAGCCAGCACTCAGAAGGGCAATCTCAGGAAAACATTCTAAAAGAGGACAACCCAACACTGGGGGAAATTACTACAGAGCGGGAATTTGCCAAAGCATCGGTGATAGCTGCAGCTATAATAGTTAAGGTATGTTAGGAGTGAACATGCCTTTGTTTATTAAAAGTAGAGGGAGAATGCCTGCTTGGACAGTGTTGTAACCCTACGGTGCACTGTTCTGATTTGGTGACTAGCAGTCCCTACTCCTGATGATGCAATCAGCCTGTGTCACCAAGTACGAGGGGCTAGGAGAAACAGCCCAATGGTTTTCCTACTGGGACTCTATCACAAAGCTGTTTTCTGTTTGTGTGTGTTTGGAAGATGGCACTTGCTTAGGGCTCCTTCTCTGGTCTTGTCAGAATGACCTCAGAGGAGCATAAAGCAGATTGCCTATGGCTCCCCCACACCAGCGCTCCCCTAGTTACCCCATGGACTTGATACAAAAAAAATGTGGCCCTGTTTAATGATGAACCTCACCAACTATTGCGACTTCCACTCCTCCGGACTGTTTAACCAATGGTGTCACACAATCCGTTGCAGCTGCACTGCTCTGAATAGTGCTGTTCTTGTTTATGCCAGCTGGTCTGGAGTGGTGAGAACCTTGGTGGCTGAATACAGCTGAGGCAAAATAATCTGCTCTGCCCTTCCCAGCAGACTTATAGGAAACATCTGTAGACGTCAGGAAACGGCAGTTGTAAAAGTACTAGGCAGCTTTTCTATTTCAAAGAAAATGGTCATTGTAATTAAAATAAATTATACAAGTTCTATTTAAATATATCCTCTGATAAAGTCATTCTCCCTGTTGTTGAGGCCTCTTTCCACTAGTAAGGTAGGTGCACTGACTAATGCTACATAGTGTCAGACTTGCTGTGGCAGATGCAAGCTCAGAAATAGAACTTGCACAGAAAGGTGTCTATCTTCCAGCTAGATTTCTTGTTCCACAAGAGTAAATGTGACTGAAATCTAAGCTTAATTATTTAGGAGAGGCAGTTTAGTGACTCAATGTTGGCCTTAGGGCCTCTTGAAATAGTGGTATGGGTCACAAAGTGGAAGAGACAAAGACATCTATCTGTCTTTGTAGAGCTCTGCAATCTGGTATCCTAGCTTCAATACAATTAGCACTAAAAAGGGTCTTATATAGGCGGGGTATGCCAGCTACCCAGTAGTTTTTGGCTGGTGCTTAAACTTTTGAGACTAGATTTATAGTAGATTTCTATGCTTTTCTTCACTCTATGTTATGCAAGTCAAAGGAGCATGAGGCCTGTGCTGCCTAAACGACGTCTGTGGAGATTAGCAAAACTAGAAAAGAAAGCTGTGAAAAATACAAGATGGAAACATAAATTGTTTTCATTAGTAATAATGATACTTAGCATTTGCATAGTGCCTACATAATCAAAGTACTGTGTATACTAATACCCACAACATTCTCAGAAGGCATATGGGTAATACTACCTCACTTTTAGAGATTGAGAAACTGATGGACAAAGGTAAATAACTTGCCCACAGCCACACTAAGTCCAAGACAAAATCTAGATGTGAATTTAAGACCTTCTGATTCCCAGCTCTGTGTATATTCCTCCAGATCAAATTGCACTAATAAAGAACCAACACATGTTAAAGTGTTCCCTAACGTGAGAGTTCCACTTGTCACGAACTCATGCCGTGGCCAGCCTAGCATTTGCACAGGATTATTTAGTTCCTAGTGAATTATTTGTTACTCCTTGTCTCTGTGTTCATCTTTCCTTAAGGGGGATCCATTCTTTTGGGTAAATGATCTTGACTGAAATGGATAGCTTTTTAATTTGAAAACTGTAGCATAGTCTTAAATACGCACATACTACAATATATTTGTTAGAGGGCAGTCAACATCCTGTCTTGGAAAAGTGCAAACCCTTTGTGTCCCCAATTACTGTTTATTATATCTGTATTTATGTATAGTATGCACTTCCTGTGACAGGAGCCTTGTCTAGTGTAGCCTGTATACTGTAACAATCACCTGTATTCCAATAAAGTACCGAGACCTACCTAACATGTAGGGTCTGCATATACCTTCCCTAGGACCTTAAGGTTCAAAATCTGTGAGGAAGAAAAAAAGAGGTTGAGGGTATACTAATAAAGCAAGCCAGAGTATACAGGAGGAAGGGACCCAAAGGTATTGATAGGAAAGGCAATAGATATTGCTGACAAAAGATTTTGTGTACAGTTGAAAGAGGTGGGAGAGTATTAATGGATGAAACTGTTGGGTTCTGATTAGAATCCTGAGGCTACCCCTGGAAAAAAATAGTACTGTGCACAGCTGAAAGAGGTTCTTGGGAGAAGCCAGAGAGCACAGATGGCAGTCACTTGAGGACAGTGAAGATGGAAAAGGCCTGTGCTGAGAGGCCAAAATATATTGATAGAGGAGGCAAATGTGTATTATTGAGAGAGCCTAGAGTACACAAATGAGTAGCCATGAGGTCAAGTTGGGAGTTCCTTTGGCTTAGGCCTCTAGAGACAGACCTCTGAAGTCTTTGGGGAAAGGAAGTGGCCTTGGGAAGGTACATATTGTGGGTACTGGGATGGGTGGTTTAGGTTCACTCAGAACTAAAGGCTTTCCCTCTCAGCCAAGGGGGAGGAATTATTGAAGGCCTTAGGGAGGTAGTGGAAGGTTCAGGCACTATCCTTATGCACGGCCTTCATTCAGGACCCAACACTGGTGCCCCCAGGTGCAGGACAAGCAGAAGTTTCCCTTCAGTATTGAGACACCACCAGGGGAGCTCCTCTCAGGCAACAGGAAAAGGGCTGTGAACAAAGCTCATATTTGGCTGAATCTGGTTGCAGAGGCATAGAAATATCAGTAGTGACAAGGCACAAACACAGGCTGTATGTCCACACGTGGAATGTACCTGACAGTTAATTTAACAGACTACTTTCAGTGATGCCCTCTTGCAGTGGGTCCTCCACCTTCCTCCCTCCTGCCCCTTCTCTCCTCGGTGGAGAAGTGTTTTTAATTTCTTCAGTCTGCAGTACTGCCACCCCCCAGAGTTAAAAAACTCCTGAGATTTTAAAAATGTTGGGTTCTTTTTCTGAACTTTTGGCATGCACTGGGGTCACATTTTCAAGCTTTTCTCTGCAACCATGAGAGATAGAAGCTTACTTTTTCTTTTTAAATGAAAGCTGAGATAATCTAGGAGCTGAGGCACTAAAAAAAGAAGGAAAGGAAAAAAAGGGGAGGAGGGAAGGGATGACCTAAAAACAAATATTGCAAGACTCAGGAGTTGGTATCACTGAGTATAACTAAAGTATAAGGGCCCAGATCTTCACAGGTATTTAGGCTTCTAACTTCCATTGATTTCAGTGGAAGTTAGCAGCCTAACTACCTTTGAGGATTTGGGCCAAGCTGGTATATTCCAGCCCCTTATTTTGTAATGGAACTTCATGTCTGACAGAAAGGAGAAAGGAAATGACTGAGTTTCTTTGGCATTGGGATCCCAGGAGCTCTCATATTGGAACAAAACTGAATGACCAAGGCCTAGTAGTTGAATAAGGAGCCACGCCCTACCTACATATGCACTCTCCAAAGTGAAAGAGCCCCCAGTAGTTTAAGAAGGACCATTGAAGTAACTTTCATAATGAGGACACACTAGATTAAAGTGACCATATGTCCTGTTTTTATGTGGTCCTAGGAACTTAATTTGGGACATTTGAAATGTCCTGGCCTTTCACTTTATCAATCAAAACATTTTGGTTTTAGAATTACATAATAAGTAGAATTGCTCTATTTACCAGGAACAAACAATCTAATGAAATGAGCGTTCAGTGTGACGAACAGTATTTGGAGTAAAGAGAAGCCAAAGGAATAGGGACACTGTCAAAACTCTTCCCCTGCTCCAAGCGACGGTTAGTGGCACTTGTCAGGGCTCTGTGATAAAATCTTTGAGAATGCTAAGATAGGATGTGTGTGTCAGAGGGGGGAGAAATACTCCGTTCCTCTGAGAAATAAACATGTGTTGCTATCAATGCTTAATTTGTAATGAAAGAGGTGCCGGGGCTCAAGCAATTTTTTTACATTCATGACTGACACAGCAAGCCCAGAGATTCTGGAGCTATGAACTGCCAAGCCTAGAGGTGCCGAGGCTCAGCCCTGGCACAAATTAAAAACTGGTTTCTATTAAGTCAAAAGCTGGCAGTAGTGAAACCAGAACACTTCAAAATAAATCTTGGTTTTCGATGTTGAAAATAAGATAATCTTAGACTAGATGAAAATGCCCTGGTTGAGAGGTATCTCAGGTCTCCCTTTACTGGGAAGTCAAACTGAGGGAAGGAGGCATCCATAATTCTGGCAGCTAAATTCCTGTATTGTATGCGACTCAGTGCATAACCTTACCAGTAACTTTCCTGAACAATTAAAGATCCAGGATCCCTTTCCAAAAGCACCACACTTGATTGCTCCTAGTCCCCAGGACTTTCAAACTCAAGCCTCTTCTCCTGAGTGTGGAAGCAACAGTTAGCAATTATTAAAGTCATCCTGTAACCACAGTTCAGGAAGACCTCTTCTTCCTGACATACAAACCCTGCTCTCATATTAGTTTGCTTATCCCTGGCAGATGGAATGAGCACCGTAACTCAAAGGCGCAGGACTGGCTCTAGACACAAGCGGACAAAAAACTTCTGTAGATACTTAAGCACACACTTTGTGTGGTTTGGGGGCAAGAAAGAATTTGATCCTCTCTGAAAAGGGCCTTGAAGCTAGCAGGCTACTGAGGTCATGTGAAGCTTGAGGAATCTAGAGATACTCATGTTTTTGGGATAGCCTGCCTCATACTCTTCTTGAGAGACAAACACTGATCCTGCCCCTAATGTAGCAATGTTGGCAGCTTTTATCTGCAGCTGACAACAGCTGTTGCAAAGACTATGGCCACACTGAGATGGTCCCTATTGCTTCATCTCCATGTTCTTGGAACCATTAACAGGAAACTCTAATGGTGGTATATGGGGTTTGTCATTGAGGTGTCCATGCTGTTAACACTTTCTCCAAGGTGCATCAGGGCAAGATGGCAGTGCTCAATGAGGAGGGCATTAATAACCACTCTACTAAGACATTGTCCATTTAGCTAATGCATTTTGAACAACAACCACCCCACCTCCCACTCCTGAGTTTCCCAGCCTGTCCCTTCCCATGTACAAGGTCCTGCTTGGCTACCAAACTTTTGTTTGTTTAACTGATATAAGATTTCTGACTGCTTTGGTCTGGAAAATATATACAACTTGTCAACTTTCACCCAAACGAATTAGTGTCTCTCCATATGTACTCCCCAAGTCTTGTTCCTCTGTTTGCTAATCCCTTGTCCTTCTACAGAGGTCAGATACCTCCTGCCCCCTGACAGGGAACAACTGTCAGAATCACTTACCCCATCCACAGTGTGAGCGTGTAGGGGGAGAATAATGCGTCTGGGATAACTTAAATTAATATGTTGCACTCATAGGCGCCGACTTCCCCTCTGCCCATGGATGCTCAACCCCCCTCCCAGCCCCGCCCCATCCCCATTCCACCCCTTCTCCAAAGTCCTCACCCCCTTCCTGCCCCCATTCCACCCCCTTTCCCCAAGTCCCTGCCCCGCCTCCTCCCCTGAGAGCATGCGGCGTCCCCGCTCCTCCCTCTCCCTCACGGAAAGTCCTAAGCACCGCCAAATAACTGTTAGGCGGTGGGAAGCGCTGGGAGGGAGAGGGAGGAACGGGGACGTGGCATGCTGGCAGGTGAGGAGAAGGCGAGGAGGGGGGAGCTTGACTGCCGGTAGGTGCAGAGCACCCACTAACTTTTCCCCATGGGTACTCCAGCCCCGGAGCACCCACGGAGTCGGCGCCTATGGTTGCACTTTGATAGCAGCTTTTATCTAATGATCTCAAAGTATTGCAAACACTAATTAATTGAGGCTGACAACCCCCCACGCATGTGAGGAAATAAGCATCATGTCTGTTTTAGAAATAACTAAACCAAGGTACACAAGGTAAGTAAATTTGCCAAGGACAACTTGGATGTGTGCTTGTAAGTGAATTGGTAGTCAGGAATAAAGCCAAAGAGCCCTGGGTCTCTGTGTATACCACTAGACCACATTCCCTCTGTAAACAAAGTAGCTTTCTGCTGATTAATAATTATTTTACCCTTTTTTGGGAAAAAATAATGTTATCTAAAGAGTAATAATACTTTAAACCATTCTAGCAGGAATTATAGCTGTAGGAAAAATTCTGGGCTAAATTCTGCTTTCGCTTACACAAACATAAATCTAGAATAAGTGCTTTGAAGGGAATGAATACCACTGATGTAACTGAAAGCAGAACTTGGCCTAAGCAGTATACATCAACTTCATTTTGAGAAATGTCTTTCAAACAAACAGTGTCCTCATATACATTGCAAAGTTCAGTAATTTCTCCATCCCTCAGCTAGGGAGAGGTAGAAGCAATGGAGAAATTGCTATCAGGGGAGGTTTGTAATGAGCTGGGTGTTTCAAGGGGTGAAACACAGAAAGGCTGCTTCAGATGAGTGGAGCTGCGTATTACTTAGCTCTCACACCAACAGTTATACAGCTGAGTGAAGAGACAAAGAGGAGGCTGACCGTAGACAAGAAGAGGAAGCAGAGACTGGAGTAGAGAGAGCTCATTTCTGAAACTAATTCTATTGTTGTAGCCTCCAAGATATAGTCAGTGCTATACTGAGGATCACTCATAGGAATAGATAGACTAAGCGCTTCCTGTGCAGACTAAGAGGACATAAAAAGACAAAGGGTGGGGGAAAGGATGTAGCCTAGTGGTCAGAGTGACTGTATGCATGTAACTTATTAGCTTTAAGTGCCAATGTTAAGCTGAGTCTATAGAGAGTTTTTAAAACAAGGAAGGTCTTTTTGAAATACCTTCAAACAGCTCAAGGGAGCTGATAGCAGAGCTGAGGATCTGGCTGCTAGTGACTGATTTTCAGAGGTGTCAGACACCTACAACTCCCGCTGACTTCAACTGGAGTTCTGGGTTCTCAGGACCTCTACAATCAGGCTCTACACTAGTTGTGTCAAATTGGGCACCCAAAATTAGTGGGTCACTCTTGAGAATGTGGGCCTAAACACTTTAAACTTACTCTGGGGCACTTCTAATGATGCATCAGGGCTCAATAACCTTCCTATGCAAACAAGTCCACAATGACGGCGTGAAATGTGGTCTGAGGAGATAGTAGGAGCCAGCAACTCCCGAGTTATAATCCAGCCTCTGACATGGATTCCTTCTGTAGCCTTGAGGAAAGTCACTTATCCTTTGTTTCTCAGTTAACCCACCTATAAAATAATTCATTCTCACAACCCACCACTAACAGTAGAAATAAATGCTTTGAAATGTATTATAACTAAACAGTTGCAGTACTTTCCTAGTGGGTAGTTTAAACCATAAAATCTCCCTTTGTTGACAGAAAGACCAAGTACTGAATGGGGACTAAAATTTCCTCTCCCCAGAAACAGGATCTCCAGGTAAAATTTGAAGCACTGGGGAGCTATGGTGCAGCCTGTCACTGCCTGTGCTATGCATATTTAATGGGGAATATGGAGAACATTAGTCTCCAGGGCTATCAAGACAGTACTCTTCACCTGCACAAAATTAATTAAAAAATTATGTG